>NC_090932.1:123962575-124265605 GCF_040938575.1 Ambystoma mexicanum | reverse complement strand
CACATTTCAGGGCTCTTCAAAAGCCTAAGAGCATGCACAATTTATTTATTTATTTATTGTTCACTTGTTAGGCGTTTGTACATCAAGTACATACTGTTTAAAAGCTCCCACCATGCAAAGGGAGGGAACAAGGGAGTGATATATATTGAACGCACAACAGAGGAGGGGAAAGGAAAAAGGACGAACCAACTATGCCTTGTGAGTATTCAGAATATGCAAGTGCAGCAAGGAAGAGGGCAGAGGGGGTAGGTGCTGGAGTGTCCGTGCTCACGAGTGAGCAACAGATGAAGTGCATGGTGTGGTAAGTGCTACATGGCCTGGAGACATGTTGGGTGTAACTGTGAGCCTTCATGGTGGAAGGACTGCCAAGGCAAGTTCTGAGAGTAGACAGAAGCTGAGGCTATAGGGTGAGGGAGGTCAGGGGCTCTGAGGATGCATGAGGGCCGAGGACACCAATCACAGCAACTGTGAGATTAGCAGAGGAGAGCCGATGGGAAGGAGGCAGTAAAGAGGAAAGTCTTGAGGAGCTTCTGGAATTTAAGGAAGTCTAGTCAAAGCGCAGAGGGAGGAGAAGGCTGTTCCATGGTAGGGAACCAGCTGAGGAAAGCGATCGACCTCCTGCCCTCTGTTTAGGAAAGAACTTTACACACAAAGGGCCTCATTACGACCCGTGATCCCTTACCGCCCTACTACGAGTTCCCTTTGCGGGTCCTCCCTTAATGCCTGGTTTTACCAGGTGTTAAGGACAGGACCTGCAAAGGGACCTTAGAGCTAATAACGGTACCGCAACTTGCGGTACCATTATTAGCGTCTTCCCCATTCCCATTGAGCCCTATGGGGGCTCAATGGGAATGGGGAAGGGCCCTGGTGAATGGGGAATTGCCGCCCCCACCAACCTTGGAATGGGGAGGTAATAGCTCCATTCACCAGGGCGGAGTCGGTGAGGTTTTGGAGGCAGCCATGGCGCTAATAGTGCCATGATTGCCTCCAAGCTCATAATGACCCCCAAAGAGTTTGTGTCAGAGGAACATAGAGGTCTGGCGCGAGAGTATTTAGTGAGATATAGTTGAAGATAATGAGGCCCTTGGGCCCAGATAGCCTTGTGATGATGCAGAAGGATTTGAATTTAATCCGTACATCGACCAGGAGCCAGTGAAGACATTTTAGGGCAGGAGAGATGCAGTCCCTGGAATTAAGGCCAAGGATAAGTCTTTCTGCCCTATTTTGGATTAGCTGGAGAGGTCACAAAATGGAAGAAGGTAGATTCAGGAGGAGGCTATTGCAATAGTCAAGCCTAGAGAGAACCATGGCTCAGGTAACATTGAGCCTCTGGGGGAAAGTGAGAAAAGGGAGAATTCCTTTGAGAAGGAAGAGCTGAAAGTGGGACTTCTTGGCAATGTCCTGAGTGTGAGGGAGGAAGGAGAGAGAAGAGTCGGAGATGACTCTAAGGTTTCTGGCTTTAGAAGAAGGAGCAGGGGAGAGCCCATGTAGGAAGGGAAGAAAGAGGGGAGCAGGGGTCCTGGTGGGAAGTATTTCAGTTTTTACAGACATTACAGGCATTGAGACAGAGATTGTTGGAGTTGCACCAGGACTGAATGGCAGGGATGATGAAAGGTACAAAGGGGTCAGCAGGAAGTTTGAGAAATAGCTGTGTGTCATCTTCATAACAATAGAAGTTGGAGGAAAAGGAGGAGATGAAGCATTCCAGCAGAGTAAGGTAGATGTTAAAGAGCCAAGGGGAGAAGATAGAACCTTGGGAGACACCACAGGTGGAGAAGGAAGTAGGAGAGGAGAAGTTGCCCAGGATGACTTGGGATGAGTGGTGAGTTAGGTAGGATGTCAGCCAGTCCATTGCCCAATCCGATATACCAAGGGTATCATGGAGTCTTTGAGCCTCATTACGAGGCTGGCGGTAAGGGGTTAACGGTGCCGGTAAGGATGCCGGTGCCGTTAACCCCTTACCAATGCATTACGAGGTCCCTTAGCGGGTCCCACTAAGGCCGGCTGGTAAAACCAGCCATCCTTAGCGGGAGTCGCTAAAGGACCAGGGAGCTAATAACGGGCCCGTTATGAACGGGCCCGTTATTAGCTCCCTCCCCATTCCCATTGAGCCCTATGGGGGCTCTAATGGGAATGGGGATGGGTATTGTGAGTGGGGACTTACCGGGTCCTCCAAGGTTGGAATGACCCGGTAAGTCTCCATTCAAGGAACCCAGACCCGGACACGAGTTTGGAGGCAGCCATGGAGCTAATAGCACCATGGCTTCCTCCAAACACGTAATGACCCCCTTTGTATGAGGATGGAATGGTTGACTGTGTCAAATGCAGAGGCAAGATCCAGTAGGATGAGGACAGCTGGGGAGTTGGAGTCCTGAGATGCGAGTAGTTCTTCACGGGTGCTCAGAAGAGCAGTTTCCGTGCCTGTGGATGCTCGGAATCCAGATTGATGGTCATTGGGACCACCAACAAGTTTGGTTTGTGAGTTGAGTTGGGCAAAGCCAGATTCTCCAGCAGTTTCCCCAGGAAGGGGATGATGGAAATCGGGCAGTAGTTGGCAGGACTGGTAGGGTCTGCTGAAGGTTTCTCCAGGAGTGGACACACAAGAAAGTGCTTGAGTGAAGAGGGGAAAGATCCAGTGGCAAAAGAGTGATTGCAGAAATCAGTGAGTGAGGGGGCAAGAGAGCCAATTTTGTCCTTGATGGTTCTGGATGAGCAAGGGGAAACCTGTTTAGAAGGGACCTACATGGAGCGGACAACTCTGGTATCTTCTTCAGGTGAGACGGGGAGAAGGAGGAGAGGGAAGAAGGAGGAGGGTGATGGGCCAAGGGAGGCAAAGGGGTGTGGGAAGAGTTGGGAGGGTGAGTAACAAGGGAGTTCATGCTGTCCTGTCATTTTGTGGCAAAGTGTGTGGCCAGTGTGTTGCAGAGGGCCTGGGGGGGAGAGGTGGAGGAGGAGACTGCAGAAGGGTTGGCTAGTTCCTTGCAAATTCTGAAATGTTCAGCCGTACTGTTGGATGAACCGGAAACCCGTGCCTGTATGTACGCTCTTTTCGTGGAGTGGATGGAGAGTCTCTATTGCCTTTGGAGCAGACGGCAGGCCAGTTTGTCAGAGGATGAGCCTGAGGTTTGCCACTACCGTTCTGCTGCTCTGCATTTTGTTTCAGGGCCACATGATTGGAGTTGTATCAGGTGTTACACTTAGAGGCAGGTTTCAGGCGGATCATTATGACTGGGGCATAGGTGTCGAGAGTATTGGTGATGACCAGGTGGAGGTTGTTGAGAGCAGAATCGGTGGTTGAATCTGAGGTAGGGGAGCAACGGGGGATGAAGGTAGAGGAGAAGGCTGCAGTTGACACTCGTTTAATCGGGAGGATGTTGGTGAACGATGTTGGCAGGGCTTTAGGGGGTGCGGTCAGACTGCACCAGGGTTCCAGGTGGGAGAAAAGGAGAGAATGGTCTGACCAGGATAGAGGGGTGAGCAGTGGGGAAGAGGGAGAGAGAGGTCATAGTGGATGAGGGCATCCAGAGTGTGCCCAGCCGAGTGGATTGCACCAGAGGGGAGAATGGAGAGTGATAGAGAGGTACAGATGTCAATGAAGAGAGTGGAAGCTGTGACAGGGGAGTCCAATTAGATGTTGAAAACACCCAAGAGGAGGAGATCGGAGGTTGATGAAAGTAAGAAAGAACAGAAATCTGCCCATTCAGCGAGGAACAGGGTGTTAGCACCTGGAGGCCGGTAAATGGTGGCAATGTTCAGAGTGGAGGAGTGAGAGATGACCAACTTGCACACCAGGTTCTCAAAGCAAAGGTATGGCTGGGTGGGTAAGATGGAAGAAGGAACCCACTCAGGGAAGATTAAGGCAACACCACCACCAGTGTGGTGAGGTTGAGGCTTGGATATGATGGCGAAGCCATCAGGGAGGAGGAATTCAAAAGCAGTGACTGAGCTGGAATTGGACCTTGTCACGGTTAGAGCGAGAATGTCCAGGTCAATGTCTTTTATCTGACTTGCCCTTGCATGCCAGGTGCCTTGCCTGAACCTTCCCCAGAAACTATCTATTATATTGTTGCAGGGTCGCAGGATTACTATTGGTCCTGGTCCTTTGCCATCCAACCTGGGATTTGTGCTCCCTGATTGGCTGGAGCTGATCTCTCCAGGCCTGGGACCCAGCTCTGTATTCAGTGTTCCGTGCACCTTCTCACAGTGATGAGAAAGACTATGGGCCTCATTACACGGTAGGTGGTAAGGGTTTACCGGTACGGTAAGAGCAGCGGTACCGGTAAGGGCACCGGTACCGGTAAACCCTTACCACCTTACTACGAGTTCCCTTTGCGAGACCCGACCGTAACGGCTGGTTTTAAAGTAGGGTGCCGCAAAGGGACCTTGGTGCTAATTATGATACCGCAATTTGCGGTACCGTAATTAGCGCCTTCCCCATTCCCATTATGCCCTATGGGGGCAAAAATGGGAATGGGGAAGTGCCTTGGTGAATGGGGAATTACCGCCCCACTCACCTTGGAGTAGGGCGGTAATTCCGCCATCCACCAAGGCGGACACGGTAAAATACCGGCAGCAACCATGGCGCTAACAGCGCCATGGTTACCGCCTACCATGTAATGGGGTCCTATGTGTCCCTATTGTTGGTATCAGTATTGCCACTTTGCCTTAGAGCATGCCTTCAGAGTTGCAATTTTGTAAAAAGACACATGTATCACCTCATGTCTGCTTTGATGGTAACTGTTCCTCTTCCCACCACGAGTAAATGGCCATTGCTCAGCTCGGCTGCACCACGTGGGAGATGACCGCAAAATTGAGCTTTCTGGTCTGCAATTAGTGAGAATATATTCTGCAAAATTGCAGGTGTCTCCTTGTCTTTAAGGCTTATGAATGTTCTTCTTGTCTCTGAGCATGGCTCTGAGCCCTGGCCTGGTGATTCGTGCAGCCTAATTCTGCTTTTCTTTGCCTCTTATTCAGAGGTCTGTGGCTTCATGTAATTCTACTATAGGTATTCTATAACTGCTTTTTTTCTTACAAGTTAGTAGTATTTTGGTTCTTCCAGGTTCCTTATGTGATCCTGCAGTTCCATGTGGTTAGTTGCAATAAGCGTCTGCAAGCTTGCTCTGCATCTCTTGTTTCCTTGCGTTTCTGCATTTCTGCATATGGCTAATGAGAGAAAATAATAAAGGCTTTCGACAGTATGTATATTTAGCTGTCCTCTATCTACAGAACTGACTAAGCATGTTCTTCGTGTGTGCATGTTTGTGTCCATGTCATTTTGTGCAGGGATGCGAGTTTGCTTCATTGTTAAAGTTACTATGTCCTGGTGTCTCTAATGATGTCAGCACAGTTAGATATTTATCTGCCAACATTCCTGAAAGGAACCACGTCCCAGTGGGCGGGGGCTGGCTGTCCTGATTGGACTGCCAGAACGCCCCTTTCTGTAAACTGCAGGGAGACATTGCAGAAATTGTGCTGCATTTCCTGATAGATACTCTGCACCTGGAAGCTGCTGACAAGTCGACCACTGGAACTGAGACTGAACAGGAAGAGGAAGAAAGGACATCTGTAGCAATTTCCAGCAACCGGAGATCCTGCTGTGTAACTGGTGCCTGATGTAACCCTTCCTTCCAATCGACCTCGGGTCCCAAACATGACGATCCCTTCTAGAGGCTGGTGAGATCCACTAGTCTCAAGAAGACATGCATTTTGAGCCATTCCCCCAACGTGTTACAACCTTGCTGGACTGCAATATCCCAATACCCGGGTGTCTGGTTAATATTTTCATATCAATTATAACTCTTCCTGACCTGTGTCAACCCCTGAACTTCTTGCTGGACTATTAGATTATTTTTTCCTATATTGAAGTGAGTGTGAACCTTTTTCCACACTCACAGAATCTTTTACTCTTTTTATGGGTGTCATTTTTAAGACTCTCCATAGTGTCTTTAATGTTATCCTCTTTGAGAACTTTTGGCACATACTGCCTATTGTTGCTAGGTTGCCCTTCAGGCTCCCCTTTTAACTTTCTCTGGCTTTTGAGTTGCAATCTTTGTCTTCATTAACACTAACATTAACATCCTGGCCTTGTTGTGCTTTTGCCCCCTGCGCCCCATCCTCCATTTTGTAATCTTTCTCCTGCTCTCTTGCTCTTTCGTGCCTCCATTTCTCTGCTTTCTTGATTGTTTCTTCCTCCATTACTCTGCTTTCCTGCTCGTTTCTTCCTCCATTCCTCTGCTTTCCTGCTCGATTTTTCCTCCATCCCTCTGCTTCCTGGCTCATTTTCTTCATCCATTCATCTGCTTTCATGCTTGTTTTTCCTCCATTACTCTTCTTTCTTGCTCATTTTTCCTCCATTCCTGTGCTTTCCTGCTTGTTTCTCCCTCCATTCCTCTGATTCTCTGCTCATTTTGTTCCCTACTGCTCGTCTTTCGAGTTGCAGAGGGCCTGTGTAAGTGGACACTGCTGCTGCTGCCCCAAATCAAGTGAGTGACCCCATATTTGCCTTCTTCCCCTAGTTCTTTTTCTTTCCTTCCTTCTCCATTTTTAACTTACCCCTTCCTCTTGCCTCTCTGCCCCTATGTTCTCCCTCTCCTGGATCCCTCTTTTCTCTTTGCTTTCTGCTCTCCAATTCACTGTTTTCCCCCTTACCTTCCCAGCCATTCTCCCCTCTTTCCCCTTCCCATTAACTACCCAACTGTCTCATTTCCCAATTCCCAACTCCCAGGAACTCAGCCGACTTGTTGCTTATTAGCCATAGTCAGACTTTATCCCGCTTGTATAAGGTAGCATTCCAGAGTTTAGCCTCAATGTATAAGGTTACCATGTGTTGCTTCAAGCAGCAGTTTACATTTTGGCCAGTTATTGATGGGGCGAAATTGTGAAGATTACCCTGCGTCACACCCAGACAGAATTGTTAATATTTACCTGTGTCACACCCAGACTGAATTGAAAATATTAGCTTGTTTCAAATCTAGACAGAACTGTGAAGATAATCTTGCATTACATCTAGATAGAATTGTGAAGATTAGCATTGGGTCAGATCTAGACAGAATGATGAAGATTAGCTTGCATCACATCTAGACAGAAGTGTAAAGATTAGCTTGCATCACATCTAGACAGAATTGTAAAGATTACCTTGTGTCACATATAGACAGAATTGTGAATATTAGCTTGCATCAGATCTTAGCAGAATTGTATGTCACATTCAGACAGAAATGTGAATATTAGCTTGTGTCACATCTAGACAGAATTGTGAATATTGGCTTGCATCACATCTAGACAGAATTGCAAAGAGTAGCTGGAATCACATCTAGACAGAATTGTGAATATTAGCCTACATCACACCCAGACAGAATTGTGAATATTAGCCTGCATCACATCTAGAGAGAATTGTGAATATTAGCTTACATCACATTTAGACAGAATTGTAAAGATTAGCTTGTGTTACATCTAGAGAAAATTGTGAATATTATTTGCATCACATCGAGGTAGAATTGTGAAGATTAGCTGGCGTCACATCTACACAGAATTGTGAATATTAGTCTGCGCCACACGCAGACATATTTGTGAATATTAGCCTGTCACATCTAGACAGAATTGTAAAAATTATCTTGTTTTAGATCTAGAGAATATTGTGAATATTATTTGCATCACATCGAGGTAGAATTGTGAAGATTAGCTTGCATAACACTGAGGCAGAATTGTGAAGATTAGCTGGTGTCACATCTATACAGAATTGTGAATATTAGCCTACGTCACACTCAGACAGAATTGTGAATATTAGCCTGCATCACGTCTAGACAGAATTGTGAATATTAGCTTGCATCACATCTAGACAGAATTGTAAGGATTAGCTTGCGTTACATCTAGACAGAATTGTGAATATTAGTTGCGTCACATCGAGGCAGAATTGTGAATATTAGCTGGCATCACAACTAGACGGATTGTGAATATTAACCTGCATCACATCTAGAAAGAATTGTGAATATTAGCATGTGTTAAATCCAGACGGCATTGTAAAGATTAGCTTGTGTCACATCTAGACAGAATTGTGAACATTAGATTGTGTCACATCAAGACAGAATTGGAAATATTAGCTTGCGTCACATCTAGACACAATTGTGAATATTAGCTTGTGCCACATCTAGACAGAATTGTGAAGATTAGCATGTGTCACATCTAGATGGTAATGCCACTAACCAACCCTACTAAAATATCTCACCCATCTACATACACCTCTTGAAATCTAACTAAACATAATCATACCTCTAAAGCCAACAAACTACACACACTTCACTGCATTGCGACAACAAAACAAACCACACATATCCTTGTACAACATCACATGATGGCTACCAACTAAAAAGCACACCTAAGCCCAGTGCACAGTGTTAACCAAACTGAGGCTGCCAACAGCACATCACAGCTCTCTTGCTCTTTTCCCGCTCAGCCTTACTAACCCATCTTACCCTCTTTCCTTTCAGATCTGCCAGAGCACCAGGGGACCACTCTGGTGGTGATAGTGCATGATATAAATATCCTTTAACATTAACATTTACATTAGTCCATCAGGTCCTCTATCCATAATCAATGGGGACCTGCATCCAGGAAGCCATCAGCTGGATAAGGTTTGAATGGTTATTTGAGAGAATATCTGTTCGCATATGTGGATGTCACTGGTCCTCCTGGAGGTTGGCCAAACAGTGACTGGCATCTTGCATTTCTGTCTCTTCAGGCTGTCATTCTTATTGGGATCAAGAAGGGGATTCCAGGGACCTTCTCTTCACCCCTCAAAGGGACCTTTCACATTCAAACCATTGGCCACATGGCCACCCCAGACCCGATGTCTCCAGACTCTCCTTTGTAGACCCTGTCCCTGCAATCAACATATCTTTGTGACTTTGACAAGGTGTAAGCCTGTTGCAGTCGCATAATCCACATCAACTGCCCTTCTGTATCAGTGGCAATTTTCACCTGTGACCATGCGCTCGCAAGGGGGCTGGGAGAATGAGAAGGCACAAGGTGCCGAATACTATGTATACCTGAAAGGGGTCTTTTGCATGGGGACCATTGGACACAAGGCCACCTCAGACCCGGTGTCTCTAGACTCTGCTTTAAAGACCCCATCTCCGCGATCAGCATATGTATGTGACCATTCACGAGGCCCTGGGCTCTTCCACTTCATCTTTATGCAGCCACACCCTTAAAGGCAGTTCTTAGATGAAAACATGTGCTCGGAATAGTTGGTTTTAGGTTCCCACGTTCTTCTTCGAAATTTGATATCATCAAACCCTCACCGCCATTAATCTTTAAACATGCCCAAATATGGCTACATAGCGATAGTACATCACATGCCTAAAAAAAAAAATACCATTTATAAACTCCTTCAAACTTAGCAAGAAAACATCTCTGCTGTCTTCTATGGATTTCATCATAGTACAGATTGTTATCCTCGTTTCTGAATCGCCTCGCTGATTTTTCCTTTTATAGGTAATTGAACTCTTGATTATTACAGTGTACTCGTTTTTGCTTGGTACTTTTATAGTGCTTTTTACTTAAGTTCCATCAGATTTTTATTTTCATGTATCTCAATGACTTCACCATTGTCAACCTATGTATTATTATCTCTTTAATTACCACATCAGATGACAGTGCATTTTTGGAAAACGTAATGGTTTGTCATCCTTTTTTTCTTTTGGTGGCTCAAAGGATGATCAATGTACCAGTCATATGTTTGTTAGTGTGATAGACCCTTGACTTAAAAATACTTTGTTCTTCTGGCTGGTCAGACTAGGTTACAGGGCAGTTACCAAACTGTACAGCACTATGAATTTGCACGAATTTAGTTGAATTAATAACTGTCATACATTATTAATGACATCATGTTTTTAAAAAGGATCTTACAGACTATCAAACAATGCCTTCAAACAATGCCTTCATGTATTGTTTTGGGGTGCCCTAATGTCAGCCATGTCACACTGCTGGTACAGTTATGCATACCTTCCCAAAGGATATGTCATTGATATGAACATGGTGGTTCAATTGTGGATTTCCGGTATCGGAGATTGACAGACGACCCAATGATGTCTCAGAGAACATGAGGGGCAATCAGTTCTGCATCTGCTACATGCACTTCTTGGAATATAAGTACAAACCATCAAAATTCACTAAAAGGCTTCACCCCAGAAATTACTTCTCAGTGCTGTTCCAACTGCATTTGTCACAATACGCTGATTTCTTTCTAAGACCTTTTGTGATGGACATGAAATCGTATGTACGCAATACTACTGATATGATCAAGGTACTGGACAGTCTGGAGATAGAACGTGACGGCATTCTTGTACGTTTTGATGTGGATGCTTTATATACCAGCATTCCTCAGTCAGCAAGCATTGCGAGATGCAGGGTATCTAGATGAAAGACCAACCCCAACAACCAGGGTACCGACCCCTTTTATACTGGAATACATCAGAATATCTCTCACCGAAAATGTCTTCATGTTTGAAGATATTTACAATGAAACAAATCCCTTCAGGCAACATATAAGAAATTGGCACCGCTACAAAGATGACATTTTTGTCATGTGGAAGGGTAGTGCCATGTAATTGGAAAATTTCAAAAATTGGCTGAACACACAAGACCTATACCTGAAATTCATATTGACATCAAACAGCAAAGAGCTACCCTTCCTGGATTTAATGATCCAAAAAAACCAGGAGTGCAATTTGGAGACGACCCTACACAGAAAACCAACTGACAAAAACACTCTGTTGCATTACGGCAGTTATCATCCTACAAATTTAAAAACAAATCTCCCTTATGGACAATTCCTCCGTATAAGAAGGATCTGCAGCAAGAACGAACAATATGAAAAACATACCACTGACTTGGCAGACCGATTACAACAACGAGGCTATCCATGGAAATGCATTCGAAATGCGAAGAAAAGGGCAAGCAATACCGCTCGAGAAATGTGTCTGACCAAGCATGCAAAGACCAAAGAGGAAAAAATCACATGTGTTACTACATACAGCCCCATAAGTAATGCAATTAAGAAAACAATCATCAAACTATGGCGTCTCATAAACACTCTGGATTTTCAACATCAAAAACCACGTTTTGTGTTTAAGAAGACACGAAACCTAAGACAAATGCTAGTACACACGTTTGAGGAGAAGACCGTAAAAAACAATCAACAAAATCTATGGGATCTTCCACCAGTAATAAGGCACTTTAAATGCGGACATTGCTCTGTATGCCACCTCACGGAAAACCTGAAAGTCATCAACCTAAAGAACATTAAGTGGACATGTAGAGAATTCACCAATTGAAAGACACAATGGGTCATATATGGAAGTTGTTGCCCTTGCAACTTATTATATATTGGTAAAACCAAAAGACAAGTTAGCCAGCGCATATGTGAACACCGGTCATGCGTTTAAAATAAAGTGGCAGACAAACCATTGGTGGTACATTTCCAAGCCAAGAAACACACTGAGGCAGATATTAAACGGTTTGTGATACAAACTGTACCCACTAAACAACGAGGAGGTGATAGAGATCTCTCCCTAAAATGAATGGAGCAAAGATGGATCCATAAATTGGATAGCGTGCATAATAGCCTAAACACAAGCATTGAATGGAACTTGTTTTTGTAAAGAAACTAGGACTATCACCCTCAGGAGGGAGACAGAAGAAGGTACCAAACATTACTGGCCTTATATCACCACAAGATCTGGCTATATACCAGGAGGACTGCATGAGGCAGGCCCTTTTTCAATACAGGATGCGAAAGAGTGGATAATTAAAATCTGGCCATCAACCTATGAACAGTGTCAGATTTTTATCCCCACACCTTGTAGATGGTAGTGAGGCATAGATCTGTGTACGGAATCACTACATATTAAGGGGGAAAGTGAAAGCCAAGGGCTAGACAAGAATATTACAACATGATTGAAAAGTGGAAATAGCAGTACATTATTGCTAAATGTTTTGTGGTATACATTTTTAATTCTGTCACAAACAATACTTTATTTCTGTGTGATTTGGGCTGTTGCGACTGTTGCACCATAGGAAATGATACATCGATTTGTTAATGTTATTCCATGCACGAAAATATTGCCACCGTTAATTCTTTAAATGCCTGTTCTTGTTTCCCCTTTTTATAATTCAGGGAATGGTGTGGTTCACAGTGCGGACTGTAGCTCTTGTCTCCCAACAGGGTTTGCATTCAAGCTCCCCATTCATCCATTTTACACTTTCTTTCGCAAGCCATGGATGCAATAGGTCTGGGGCATTCTTGTATCCGTTTTTCAAACAAGTCCTCTTTCTATGCCACCTCTGTAATATACGGGACGGAAGGATGTGGAAACATAGACACTTAGAGTGGGCGCTGTTCTCAATGAGCACTGCATCATTTTCTGGCTAGCAAACAGTATGACATCCCTTTTATCTATATATGAAATACGAGTCCTTTGCCCTAATATTGATAGACTTATTTTGGGAAGCGATCAGCTGACGCAATCAGCTGACCAACTCACGTGACATCCAGGAAATCATTTAAACACCTCCTAGGGCGCAAACCTTTCTCTAGTCCCCACCACAGCGACTGAGACAGCACCTGCCTGTGGAGACATTTGGAAAACCTGCTCCTTGGTCCTTCCTACTTGGACTAACAAGGTGAGACGTGCATTGAGCACATAGTGACACTTCGGGGCCGAGTCTCTCTCGATTTAGCTGCCCTCAAAGTACTCTGAATTACATTACGCATGCAGTTTGAGCTGCACAGCGATTGTTTGGATTTGTCCTGTTTTATGAAATATGTGACTGCACGGGGTATTCCGTTTGCATGTAGTTGTGAGATAAACACCTGTCAAAAAATAAAAATATCTGGCAACTTTGAAACATAGAATAATAATAGGCTATGGCCATAGCAGGTTGGAGAAAAAGCACGGTTGTAACTAGGGTTTCTTTGGACCCCCTTAGGTGTGGGATGGTTTTCCCCGCTCGAAAGTGGTGTTACTGAACTAATATCAACACCCTGTTCCTGAGCTGCTCTACACGCACCCCTACAAGCCACAGACAAGGTATGTCGGGTTTGTTGGTCTAGAGTGCATGTTATAATATTGAGTATGCAAATCAGTTTTTTGCTCATTCCATAGGCACTAGCAGGTTTTTTCTTGTGCTTTATCGCCCTATAGGGTACTGGTCATGAACATTGAGAATTACAGAAATAGTAATCTAGCCTGTCCCTGCATGCCCATCACTTAAAGGTGAGTGGACCACAACCAAGTAATCACCCCTTTTTTGTGTGCTCTACTTGTTGAGAGTATCAGACATATCCATAAAACTCTTTTCTTCTGTTTTTATGTTTTTAGACTAAAAGCGATTGTTTTGTTTTGGAGGTTTATTCCTCCCCATTCTATCAAGTTTCTGTCCTGATGATGTCCCGGTTCTATTAAAGAGGAGACTAAGGTTGGATGTGGTCTACCTCTACTTTGGGGAACGAAACGCACCGTGTCGACACCATTCTCTGCACATTCATCCATTGCCAATAAAAACACCTCTGCGAGGTGATAGGTACTAAGTACCTGATAACCAACAAGAAACTAATTTACCACTGTATATATATCTGTTGTATTTGTGCGTGTTGTTTTCGGATGTAATGCACAGGACAATATTGTGTGCCTTATCTAAACCCAAATCACATTGCAATATGTTTTATGTGTTCTATGTTTTTTTTAACACAAACAGAGAAAAGAGAGACTCAAGATGAGTCAATAATAAAAAGACTGAGTCAGGTGAGTAATTAACATTGAAAGAATAATGTATTTTCATATATACACATTTGTGAATATATATATATATATATATATATATATTTTAAATAATGATCACACAATGTATTGAATTTGTGTGCCAATAGGTAATGGAATGAAAGGATTAGAGTTTTTTTAAAAAGATTGATATAGACATTTTAATGTCAACTTTTCGATTATGTTACAATGTACACATGTGTATCAATTTTACACTTTGTTCTTGGATAAATACATACTTTTGGGATAAACTAAAGGTTCACTTCAATGTGAGATTTTCTAAAAACTTTAATAGCATTATTTGTAAATTGGATATTTTTCATATTTGATGATTAGAATGTCTGTCATTACATATACCACACAGATGGAAATCCAGGTCATTACCTCTGAGGAAACACAGACACCTCAAATATCCAAACAGTGAGCCCTACTGACATGCACATAAACTGAATTATAGTGTGTTAAATTGTCTATTTTTAAGACTAATATATCTTTTCTATTGACAATTGTTATGAATATATAAATTGAATGAAGGAACAAGCTTCATTATCAACAATTATTCTGGAATAAATCTCAAGCACACTTCCCTTTCAGTAATGTGTTTGTTCAATTCTACATTTATATGTGACTATACTATAGATGTATATAGTCAAGTTCAATTTTTAAACAAATTGATCATTGTTATTGATTATATGTCTCATTAATTATAAATAAAAAGTTGGATATTATCACAATATCTATTCTCTTGTTAATTGAATACATATTGCCATACTTCTCTTCCAACATTATATATATATATATATATATATATATATATATATATATATATATATATATATATATATATAATGTTGGAAGAGAAGTATGGCAATATATATATATATATACATACACACACACACATACACACACACACACAGGGATATGCTTTTACTTCAGCAACATACTCTTTTTCTATTGCAACCGGTCAGGTAGATGAGGTATGGATCATGATGGTTTATTGAATGATATATATGATTGGTGATTAATAATATTTTGTTTCCAAGTAATTACATAAATGCCAATTATTTTGCAATTCATATTTTTGAAAAATCTGAAAGCATGCAATCATCAATGTTGATGTGTCATTCACCTCCCTACATGAAACGTTGACAGTAATCAATTTTGAAAAACTATGATTGTAGAAGAATTACATGGAATCTTTTATTTTCAAAATGGTATATGCATGTATTAATGTACTGTTGCTGGACATCTAATCTGGAATACATTTAAATCAACATTATAATACAGCATATTTTGATGTCAATAATGTATTCTGTTTATTTTTGCATGATAACTGTATAGTGCTAACTGTATTGTCAATTGCATGTGACACCAGTGAAGTTCAACAAGAACATTTCAAAATCAATTATTTTGAACATGTTATATTTACTTACAATGGCCAACTTCATCTTTTTAAAAAATATTTTTTTTTTATGTGTTTACCATATTTTGTTTCAGGTTATTTACCTTTACTGTGTTCTATGGATAACTTATGGTTGAAAGTCAACAATCATACAACTTTACTTATGAAGGTGCAATCTTTGTGATCAAAGAAGTTAGCATTCAATTGTTTAACTAGTATCCATTTTTTTTAATAAAAATGTGTTGTTATGTACAAGGAGTCTAATACTGAAGTGGTCAAGAAAGAGTATACACATGGACTACAAGTACACCAATAATACTGATAGTCATCCTTTATCATCTATTGTACCGTTAATGCAACTTTGATTGCGTGTGTATTATTTTTCATACTGAAATTATATTATTGTTGGAATTGTACTTATGTTTCCTGAAACGGATGAGTATTACAGTTGTTTAGAACATTTTGTGAATCTTATGTTGTACTTGGGTGATGCAATCAGCAACTCAAGATTTACTGTATCAAAGCACACTCTGGAAAAAAAGGGTAAATACCATCCAGGCTTTTCAGGTTTTTTTTTCAAAGTGGTTGTTTAGAAATTGTTTAATTGGTGTTAGGTTATAAGGTTGCTATTCACATGTTCAGTAAGCATAACATAAATAATGCTTGTTTTCTTAATGTACTAGAGGCCTAGGAGGAAGAAGAGCAGGATGACTCAGATCAGATCACTAACAAATAATGTTGCTAGCCAAAATTTTGTCAATTAGGAGCAACTAATGTTTGAGGTTGAGAATGCTGGTCCCAAGGTTCAGAGTCAGGATTCCGATGTTCAGTGGCCGGAATTTCAATGGAATATCACCAGTGAACCATGGGAAGCAATGATGGATCATTGTTGCATCACACAATGTCCACAAGCACTGACTGACAACATAGAAGAGGCTTTGTCATTTCTTGCATTTCCTCTCACACAATCCACACCCTTAAAACAATTTCAATCAAAGAAAGACATCCTTTTCCTTGTTTCTTCAACACATTCTGAAAATCCAAAAATATCACAGATTGAAATCACTGAAGCATCTTTTGAATTGATGGACAACTATGTTCATGACTCTGACTTCACTATTCCTAGTGTGGTGGACATACCCACCACAATAGAATTGCAAACTACTGTACTGCACGAAAATTGGCTATTAAGCAGGGGTGGACTGGGAACCAAAAGAGGCCCTGGAAATAATTTTAAAGGTGGCCCCATATTGCCCAATTCCACAAGCCCAACACTTTTCCTATCAGTAAATTTAGAAATCCCACAAAAAGACATGGACATGGACACCCAAAAATAGTTTGTTTTGTCATGGTCCAAGTGTCTGAATGCACATATTATGTTGCCATGGGGAAATATGGTTTCAATACATCCATTGAACTTCTGCCATCAAGGGGAATGTAAATATAACTGATAGCCACTGACAGGTATGTTGGAATAGCAAAGGCAATGCAAGAGCAGTTCCCGCACATAAAACATCAATTTGATGTGTGTCACATCGCAAAACCAATATCCAGAAAAATAACAACTTCTGTTTAAAAAAAAAGGCATCAGAAGAAATTTTAAAATGGTCACAGTATATCAGCAATTTTTTGATGGAGTTTCAAAAACTTGTGAGCGTTCCGCACAGATTCTGAAAAGTGCTATTCAATGCTCCACTATAGTGACAACTTTTACTCATGGGAGGAAAACATGCATTTTCATGAGTGTGCACATGGACCTTTGAGTGTGGAACATGAACATAAGAAAAAGTGGTTGGTGCACGGCTCCCCTCCTCGCACAGCCCTTGGAAAGATTGGGTGTGACAAAATGCTTACCAAAGATATGAAGGGCCTGACAGAGTTTTGTCACACTGGTGATTTGAAGGTTTCCACAATATGTGAATAAGGTACAGGCCTAAAAGGTTGAACTTCTTCATAGATGGAATGGAGGCTAGAACAAGGCTTGCTGTACTTGCACACAATGTAATCGTTGGTAGGGAACAAGCTAGAACTGCAGGCACTTTTGGTAAGCTTCGTGACACCATGGTGTTTACCAAAAGAATAAAACAATGGGTGGCAAAGACAATATTACAGCAGATGGAATTTGACTTTGTGAAATATCTGACATTGACTGTGCTGGCCATGCAAACTCACAGACTGGAACCAGAATATGTTTCCAGGGGCCAGTCTATGCCACAGAACATTAATAATGCGTTTTTTCCTCCAAAGGTTGAACTTGTTGAAAAGATGACTTGAAGATTCAAGTGAAGTGTTTTTGTATTCACAACAACAAAGCAGGTTTCAATCATATCTTTTATGTTTTCAGACCGTATTGATAAAAAGATATTTGTGAAAAACTTGAACTGTAAATACTTTTGCTTTTTGTGAATTTATTTTGTTTTTTTATTAAATGTTAGTCAATATTTATTACTGAATGTGTGTGGACAAAAATTAATCATTATAGTCATACAAGTGAATGATGTGACTTTACATTTTTGGGGGGTAATTCTAAATACAGGTTAAAATAACATAATAAGATTCATTTTCCAACACTGAAATATTTAACCATCAATATTTAAATTGTATACCATATACCCAAGTGATAACTTATAATGGTTTTAAATGTGAGTTATTACAATAGTGTTGAAAAGGGACTATGCTGTGGCAGAAGATGGAAAATCCTGCATCCCTAACCTCCATAAAAACTATACTCAATATGATACCATATGCCATGATCACATTAGGATGTATCTTGCAGACAGGAAATGGTCTGACAGGAACAGAAGAATTAATTGTGTGGTTGGTGGAAATTGTGCATCATGGTCCACCATTGGACAACGCAGAGCAAAGGCTGATGATATACGGCTTTTATCATGCAACAAACAGGCATGTTATTGTAAATTATGGTGCAAATGACTTCTCAGTTGCATTGCAAAGGCTTGGAAGCACTGAAGTTGAACAGACTGACTATTCCACACATCTTCAATGTTTCTATGGCAAAATATCTTCTGTGTTTTTATATATAGTGATCTCATTCCCTATTTGTCAGTCTCCATATCCACCCACCTCTTTTCCCCATCAATTTCCAAGCATCTGTATGCCTCGTTGTATCAATCTCTCTAGTTCTGTTCTTGGCGATCTGTTTCAATCTCTATATGAACAGTTACATTACGTTCAATCATTTTATCTTTGTACATCTCTACTGATGTTTGCAGATGTATATGAATCGATCCATCCATCTACATCCATCTGTGCCTCTGCATCATACCCATACTTAGGTCTCTATCAATCTGTCAATGTATGTTTGTCCCAAAGGCCACACACATATTTATATTCACCTGTCTATTTGCTTCGCTGTGTAGAATGACATTGCCTCACATCTGTATATTTTCTATATATTATATATGTCTATATTCAGGATGGGCAATGCATCTCTCAGTTATACCCAATTGTCTATGTGCATATCTAACTATCTATATACAGATACACCTTCCCATCTATGTATTTGTTGTTGTCTATCCAGACCTCTCTATACATTTTACTGAAAGTATCTATATATATATATATATATATATATATATATATATATATATATATATATATATATATATATATATATATTCAGTGAAAAAACTTTGTTAAAGGGCCGTTATGGTTAAGTTGCGCTACTAAAAACCTATTAAATTCAGTGAAAAAACTTTGTCAAAGGGACGTTATGGTTCCAAGTAAAACCGAAAAACCCTTGAAATTCGCCAGTTATGGTAAGCTAAGCAACCATAACTCGCGCCACCACCGTGCACTGCTAAGGCTAACACCCAGGACATCAAAGATGACATCACATGTGTAAGTACTTTTCATGAAATATGTGTACAAGGGATTCTTATTATAATGTTGTGAAACAAGTGTCAAGGATCATTGCAATAAATATCATACCCTAATTAGTGCATTGAACGATGCATTGATATAAATAGCATTCTATTACGGGGTTCTATCTGGTATACTAAGCTACTCATACAGAAACATAACATTGTGTGCAGCGTACAAGATGAAGGTATAATATTCGTAATGTTAATATGTTGAATAATTAAATGATAATTGTTTTCTTAATAGATTTTTGTGTACTGTGAAATATGTAATACATAGCTAATAAAACACATGTATTACATAATT
Source organism: Ambystoma mexicanum (assembly GCF_040938575.1). Lineage (NCBI taxonomy): Eukaryota > Metazoa > Chordata > Amphibia > Caudata > Ambystomatidae > Ambystoma > Ambystoma mexicanum. Next base: position 124,246,198 of record NC_090932.1, on the reverse strand, counting down.
GCATTACTATAGACAAAACACAAAGACACAAGAACACCTACCAATATGGGTATAAACAGGGAAAGTGAAGTTAGCAAAAAAACACAAGTAGTAGCAGAAACAATTCATAACTTAACTGATTATTTTCATGCAAATAAATGATTGCTCTGTTTCAAAGCTGCTATTTACCCTATGTATATGTATCACTTGATGTGATTGGACCCACAGGGAAAGTACAGCCATAAAAAAAACAACAGAACTATCAGGAAGTGCTCATAAGTCTATTGATTATCTTTATGCACAAAAAGGATTGCTGTCTTTCAAGCTTGTGTCTTCCCATATGTATATGTTTCATATGATGTGACTGGACTCTAAGGGAATTACTGTAAGAACCTACTTGAAGGATACGTCTACAAATAAAATAACATTTTTAGTTTCTGACTGTTACTGAAGAAAACCATGTGGCCTAGACATGTCAGCAAAAGAAAAAAGAGCGAGCCAGACATGTGATGTCATCAGTGATGTCATCAATGACATTTGTGATGTCATCTTTGATGTCCTGGGTGTTAGTCTTAACAGTGCACGGCGGTGGCGCGAGTTATGGTTGCTTAGCTTACCACAACTGGCGAATTTCAAGGGTTTTTAGGTTTTACTTGGAACCATAACGTCCCTTTGACAAAGTTTTTTCACTGAATTTCATAGGTTTTTAGTAGCGCAACTTAACAATAACGTCCCTTTAACAAAGTTTTTTCACTGAATTTCATAGGTTTTTAGTAGCGCAACTTAACCATAACGTCCCTTTAACAAAGTTTTTTCACTGAATTTCATAGGTTTTTAGTAGCGCAACTTAACCATAATGTCCCTTTAACAAATTTTTAGTAGTGCAACTTACGAATAATGACATTCACTTTATATACATATCATATGGAACTGACTGAATCTCTTTTACTGTACTTGATGTTCGCAAACTCATTTAATGTTTGCGGACATGTTCGAAGAACAGTACCACTACCTAAAAAACTCTGGGGGGTATGTTTGATTGTTATATCATAACATAGGAACATTTAACAAATTAAAAAAAAAGCACACAAACACATTATATGTACTAATACATAAGAAATGTAACCCATATATACAACACACTAACCATTCATTTAAATGCACTATGTTCTAAAATGGAATATACCACAAGAAAATAAATTGGCTTCCAACATAATTACCTCACAAACACAACAGAACTGAGAACAAGAGCAGACCCACTGAGTACATAGGACATATCTTACCTGAAATAGTAAGTGTACTTAATTTTATTCATATATTTATAAACTTTCTGCATTAGATAAAAAAATATATTATCTTTTTTTTTTCTCTCACAGAAATGTCTAGTACTCTGGAATGGCTAGAGGAACATTTCCCACATGATGAAATGTCACAAGATAGTGAAACTAATGGTAAACACTTTATAATATAAACCATTTAATTATTATTATTTTGTATACATTTAACATATATATTTTTTTGTACAGAGCATGACAAAATAGAAACTACCTCTGAAGAAGCTGTTATGGAAAACACGCTTGACAGCATAAAAGAAAAAATTGATTTATTGTTGACCAATTTTAATAATTTGAAAACTTTTGTTGAAGATCATTTTAAAACAAAAACTTCATAGCATTGCCCCACATGTACTTGTCCCCCCTCACCATATCCCAGTCAATTATCCCCAAACCCTCTCCATAACCCAAAACGTTTTGATGAGACTTCCATCCCTTCTTCACCTGATAACAATCATGATGAAACCCCTAATTCTCCTGTTTTTGTTTCTGTTTCTGCCTCACCTTCTCTGTCATAAATTATTAATATATGTTAAATAAAGTTTAATTTTTATATTGTGTTGTAAATAGTTTCCTTTTTTTTTTAAACAATGTAGGTGTCCGCGGACAGTGCAGGTGTTCTAAAATGTTCGTAAATAAACGAAAGTGGAGGTGTCCTGAAGAACACTTTACCTGTTCGTACTGTTCGCTAGCAAGATTAAACTATTCTAAGAACACCCGCGGTGTCCTGAAATGTTCGTAAAAAAAAAAAATGTAAGTATCCTAAAGAACACTATATCTATCTGTAGTGTTCGCTAGCAAGTTCAAACTGTTCTAAGAACACACGCAGTGTCCTGAATTGTTCGGAATTAAATGAAAATGGAGGTGTCTTAAAGAACACTATACCTGTCCGTACTGTTTGCTAGCAACTTGAAAATGTTCTAAGAACACAATTGGTGTCCTGAAATGTTCGTACATAAACAAAATTGAACGTGTCCTGAAGAACAGTATATCTGTCCTTACTGTTCGCTAGCAAATTTAAACTGTTCTAAGAACACACGCAGTGTCCTGAAATGTTTGTTTCACGTGTGACGCAATTTTAATTAGTTCAGGACTCGAACAGTGTCCGTAGAACATCAACGCGCATGCGCTAGCCAATCTCCGTGCATTTGGTGTCCTGCGGACATGCGCTTCCTTTGCGGACTTGTTCGCGAACGGATCATATGACCGTGCCCACGCTGATCGCGTGTTCTGAATGAGCACACTGTTCGGGTCCCCGAACAAATTAAAAGTACATTTACAATTAATCCATAATATTTGTCAATAAAATCTCACCATGGCACAAGTCCCACATAGTAATCCTGAGTTTCTACATACCTTTTGAAACTTTTCAAACTTTTTTTTGTGTTCGATCTGTCCGCGGGCAGCGCGCATGTCCGCAAACCGCACACAAGCACCCCTATAAAAGACCACACCCTAGAGCTTATTCTCATTGTGTTTCTGGCTATTCTTCAGAGCACAGCTATTTCTCCAGCAACTTGCTGATTACACCATCGAGATGGCATCCCTGGCTGCAGAATTGCCACCTGGTGTTGCACCTGCTTCAGCAGCACCCTCACCCCCTCCACCACCACCACCTCCCCAAGGGCCTGAAGAGGGGAACAGGAGTGAGGATGCGGAGGAGGAAGAAGAGGATGATGAGAATGAGGTAGAGGAAAACCCTACTACCCGCACTAGGCGTGAGTCTTGGGTGTGGCGGTTATTTACCATTCATGGTAATGTTCCTAAGGCTCGTGCGAACCGTGTTACCTGCAATGAGTGCAAAATGATACTCAGTCGTGGGAAGCACGGTAAGTACAGCTTTGGGACCACTACTATGAAGCGACACCTGCGGTCATTTCACTCTGGGGCTATTCGCAGGGTTGTACCTTGCGAAGAACGTAGCAGGATGATTTCCTCTACTTCATCCTCTGTTTCTGATCCTGTCACCACAAGGACCACCTCTGTGGGACAGCGTCTTCCTCAAGCTGCCTCACAGGCCATACAGAATGCTGATGTCCCTTACCTTTCGCGGGTCACAGTTGTATGTATGCACTGTGACACAGTACTCTGCAGGGGGGAGCGACTTCGTAGTGCTTTTGAGACTATCGTCTCAGAGCACGAGAAGATCTGCTCACTACCCAAATAAAACCCACTCTACATCTTCCTCTCTCAGCTCGCCCTTTCTTATCCCTGTGGTTGGTGTCCCCCACTTTACCTTCCTTTCCCCTCCTCTCCTAGTGTGTCGTGTATAAAAAACCAAAAAAATACAAAATATAAAAAATAAAAAAAAAATAAGGCTCTTTTCAGAGCCGCCTTTCACAGTTAAAAAATAGAAGTGAAAACAAATGAAGCAGGGCCCTTTGTATTTTTTAGAAGTCCGCAGACAGTTCGCGAACTTTTAAAAAATGGGGTTGCTACCCCATCACAAACATTGCAATTTTCTCTGGGAAGAAGTGGTGGCTCTGAAAAGAGCCTTTTGGGTGGTGTTTGTAAGTCAAAAATTATAAATGCTTAACACCTACTTCAAAATGGTTGTTGTAATTCCAAAAAAGGTTGCAATGCATTTTGTACATTTCTCAGAAAAATCTGATTGCCAGAATAAGTAAGATGGACTCCATCTCTGCGAAAAATGTATGTACTACGAAAGATAATATTTTCATTGTGAAAAGAGGACATGCCAAAATCTCTTAGAAAGGCACAAACAGCCTTATTAACATTGCGTCTTGCTTTTTCCATTTGTGGACCAAATGAAGAAGAACAAAGCCACATGTGTCTCTGTGCAATCCGTGAAAATATCCCTTGAGAATTAGGAAACATGTCCATAACCTTCCCAAGTCCTTCTTCCATAGCAAAATGCAAAAAAATTCCAGTCACATGTCCTAAACTATTCATCCACAATGAATTACAATTATGTCTGGATGTTGCTCTGTCTCCAAAGTAGCACAGAGAGGTAGCAGGTCCAACCACGTTATTCCACGTACTCCATGCCAGTGTACTTCCACATGTGGGAATCCAAGATCTACAGCTACTCCACAGCTTCCTGCATGCACCTTCAACCAATGTATCCACAAATCTCCCAAAATCCAAACAATCTGTTTCCTGAAACACACAACCATAGCTATCTTTTGTTCTCTCAGCAAAAAGAGTATCTGAGAAACTCTCTCCTGGCACAACACACCCACTAAACTTTCCTGACCAATCCCTTTCAGTGCTTATTCTCATTTGCATGACTTCTGAACCCAAAAATCCCCGGATGTAACTCCCGATGTCCGCGAACTCCTGCCATGTCCGCGGACATATGGTAACATGAACAGCCCTTCTACCATTTCCACTTCACTCTCTCTGCCATTCCCTCATTGGATGTAGCTAAAAAATCACATGACCATGCACCAATCACATTCAAGACCTCTAGATATAACTGCATTATCATAGATCAGCACTGCTAATGTACTGTGAATCTCTTTGAGTACAAGTGTCATATCATTGGCAAGCACCATCTACCAGAAATACTGTACAAGTCTCCAAGATTTCTACTTGCAGCTCCATGCATATCCATATGCATGAACACAAACTTCAGGTATGCATATTTTCTGTACAGTAGATGAACACATTTTCAAACAGACTTTTAGCTTGTGTAATCTGTTCAATGAATTTACTGTATTTTTTTCAATATCCTAAAATCAACTATCACTTATAAACCTTTATACTATTTACTTTCTTTATACACACACACTCAAATCATGTTAAACTAACATTTTTTAAATTAAATATATAGACTACATATATTCAAACAAAATTGCATGCAAGCACAATCTATGTTTAAATCTTTAAAAAAATACTTATACAATTTCATATTTTTTTGTTTTTATTTATTTATTTACTTAATTACTTTAATTTAGACATGACATTGAGGCGCTATTACCTAGAACAGCTTACTTACAGAAATAGTAGTATTCACTGGTATATTATAAATTTCACAAGACATAGTAAAGATATTTTTTTTGCTACAGTTAGTCATTCAATACAATTTGTTCATTAAGAACATATCATATGTACTGAACTGATGCAATGTATCTTATGTAAATAAATTAGTTTAATGGTTTTAAAGAAGGCACTGAGGATTTCAATTAAAAAAATCAATATCTAAATTAAAAACAGCGCAATATACAAACAAAGTTACTAATTTGAAGCTTTTACAATTGCAGTGAAGACCAGTCTACCGAAAAGAAGCAGCCGAATTCGAAGAACAAAGAAGAACTAAGAAGTTACCTGTTAATTTAAGAAAAAAAGTAAGTAGAATATCACCATAATATTTGTATTATTAATCAAACATACTATAACATTAATACAAGCTATTTTGGTGCCTAAAAATAGAGATTGTGTACCATTTTGTCCAAAAATCTCCATGTCTTAAACAGCGATTTACAGCCAGAATGGCAGACAAATTCCTATTTTTGGACGCACAAATTACCCAACTGAACCGCTACAATTTTCATATTATAGAACAAATAACTGTTTTAATTGTATACATTAGATTTACTATTTGTACTTTTCCACACCACTAGCTTACTTATTTTTTGTCATCTGAACCCCAGTTTAGTAACACATAAATTCAAGAATACCTATCCCTACTAGTTGTACTTCCCAATGCACAATCACACACCACTACATACATCTTTATCATCTTACTCAAACACTCATGCACACAGCACACATACATTCCAGAACACCCCAACACATATCTTCTTTATTTTTTTCAACAGACCCTAAAGAATGCCTACCCAAAGTCAAGTCTGTAGAAAGCAACGCAAAAGTAGAGCAAATGAAAATAAAAGTGTCCAACATAAGCACCCATCTCTAGCAGAATTTGTAAAAAAAAGTTGAAACAAAACAGCTAATACAGTCATTTAGTGAAAAACAAGAAGTTTCAAGTACAAAAACTTTGCCTCCTCTATCAAAATGTAAAACAAACCAAAAAACAATTAATAGAAAATCAGCTATCACTACAGATAAAACTACTTCTTCAAATTTTAATATAGTGCAAAGTAAGCATACCAAGAAAAGTATTTTAGCCAAAATGTACCGTCACAAAGTCCTTCAAAATCTTATAAAAACAGGAGAGAAATCAGATTCAATGCTTAAAACCTATCGTAGGAAATTAATCTTAGAAGTGTTTATGGACAGTGCAATTCTTCTGATTTACTGTTAAACAAAATGAAACCACTAACAAAACTAATAACTAAATTACAAAAAAGACTTCTCAATAAGCGAAATGTCAACAGAAAGAACTTCTTAAGTATCTGCGGAGGTGAATGGAATCACACTACGAGCACAGAACCATATTTTAATGAAGAAGCGTACAAACAAAAGCAAACAAATACAATTGCCATACATAGCAGCGGTCGAGGTTATGAAAAGGTGAATAATACCATAATGGAACAAGAAGTACTCCTAACAAAAATATGCCCTGAAAACTTAGTGTTACCCCTCCATTCAACTGAATCTGAACGTCTAGTGTACAAATGGCCATGCACGTCAATGTGTAACATTCCCAAACAATGTTTCAAATCTTTACACCAATTCCTCAATAAATATGTAAAAAGCAAAGACAAAATCAAAATTAAATTACTGCAAAATTTGGATACCTGTCCAGTGTGCAAGTACACAGGACTACAAGGACATTCATTGGCCTGCATTACAGGACCTACTTGTAAAACCACTTTCCATGATATCAAAAGGATATCAACACATCATTCAACTATAAGAAATCTAGTCTATAAACTGTACTATGCTAAAAGTCCTGCTTTAGCACTAGCAAAGTTAAATAACATCCTTCTACATGGTACAGCAAAAGACCTACTTGAAGAAATTCACTATATCCAGAAAAAATATTTTGGAAGTGAAAGCCATTTACAGAATGAAATAGCTTTAAACCAACTAAGCAACAATTCTACACATGGCAACTTTTTGCTAAAGAAATACTAACATTTAAAAGTACATCAGCTGAAGTACCAAACCATGTATGTGTATGTTGCCGTAGAACTTTTTATAAAAGTAACCCAAAAACTGTAGACCTATCATACAAAATAGAAGACATTGAAGATTCTAAATGGTTTGAATTAGCTCTCTACTTTGTAGCAGAAAACAAATACGAAATAACTGAGCCCTTAATACTTTGCAGTTACTGCACTACAAAACTTGACAACAACCAAACTCCTTCACGTGCTATCACAAATAATTTGGAATTATACCCAGTACCAAAACCCCTACAACAACTTAATTTATATGAGAGCATCATAATTCAAACAGTACACCCATTTCAAGCAATAATACGCCTTCAACCAAAAACAGCAAAATTACCTCCTTCTGAATTGGTAAAAGGCATTCGTGGAAAAGTAGTTTATTTACCATTAGATCTAAAAGAAAATGTGCATACTCTAGGAGTGCAACGTCCAATGCAGCAATCTTTAATTATCTTAGTAAATGGAGTACCTACAAAAGACACAAAAATATGGCAACAGCTGGTAGATTTATATAAAGTTAGACAAGCCTTCCAATATCTTAAAGAGAATAATTAATATTACAAAGAAATTAATATTGAAGAAAACTTGAAAGATACAACAGAAATAATTCAAGAAACACAAGAAGCTGGACAATTTGAGCTACTACATCCTGCTACAATATCAAATACTTTAGACCATTATACAATTCATCCTTTGCACTGTAATGACACCGTAGAAGATGCACTGGAAACTTACCAAATGCGTCAAACAAAAGGATCGCCAATCAGCATATGGGAAAAAAGTATAGAAGCACGTGCTTTTCCTCTACTCTTTCCTACTGGCAAAGGAGGAAGGTATGATGATAGACCTATTCAAATATCAGCTTCAGAATACCGCTCATTACGGATGTATTCTGAAGATCCCAGAATTAGACAAAATGTGGAATACATATTCCACCTACTCTTTGAAAGTGAACTAGCAACTTTATGTTACGGAGTTGCACACATATTAAAATCAGGATCACACTTTCAAAATATGACAGCTACACAATTATTAGAAAAAGTGCAACAAAAGGATGAGGTTTTACAATCAAATATTACAAATCTATTAGCAAATATGCGTGGTACTAAAGAGTACTGGTTTCGACGTCATGGAGATGTACGTTGTATGATCAGAAACCTTTTCCCAACCCCTTGGTTTTTTACATTAAGTTGTGCAGAATATGCATGGGAAGATTTACATGATTTCCTATGCATATCAAATAAAAACAAAACAAACATAGATATACTAACACCTGGAGAACTTTGTTCTTTGGATCCTGTTAATGTTTCAAGATATTTTCACCATCGCTTCATTGCTATGCTACATTTTATTTGTAATAAATCTGTTCCTCCCCTTGGAGAAGTGCAACAGTTCTTTTGGAGAAAAGAATACCAAGCCAGAGGAGCACCACATATCCACATGCTTTTATGGATTAAAGATGCTCCTAAATTTGGTCAAGACAGTGATGCCACTGTTTTACAGTTTATTGAAAAATATGTCACTTGTGAAATTCCATCAGAAGCCACAAATAGTGATCTTCATGCACAAATTTTACAATTTCAAAGACACAAATGTGGAAAATATTGTCGTCGCAAATACAAAAACAAAGGGAAATGCTACACCAAATGCCGATTTGGTTTCCATAGACCAGTTACAAATGCAGGTCAAGTGAACAACCTCATGTCTTCAGTTAGACATAGTGTTAAAGGTAAGTCACCTAAAAATACATATTACATAAAAAGTAAAGAAGAAGAAAAACATATCAATGATTATAATGCAATCATTGCCCACTTATGGAATGCAAACATAGATGTGCAGTACATTGCAGACAATTCTACTGCAGTTGCACGATATGTCACAGCATACTTAAATAAAGCAGAAAAGACAGAGCTCCAAGACCTCTGGAATGACCTGTCATCAGATAAAACAGTATCTCAGAAATTATACAGCGTGGGCATAAAAATGCTCACCCATAGAGAATGTGGATCATATGAAGCAGCTGATTGTTTAACTGGTACTCTAATGTATGGTAAATCTGAAAATATAGTATGGCTAAGTCTTGGTCCAGCTAAATCTAGAAAGAAAGTTCTAAAATCATATGAAGATATAGAAACAATAGCCAAACATGATCCCAACAGCCAATACATTTTTAAAAACAATTTATTGGACACATACTACCCAAACAGAATGAATACTTTGGAAAACATGTGTCTATACCACATAGCCCAAAACTACACATACAAAAATAATATGAAACCTGATGAAAAAAAGGTAAATATAGAGTAACAAACTGTGAAGGCAGCTTAGTTAAACTCACTAAACCAAATTTAATTAATCTTATCAAATTGTCATTAAAGACTCCTCAACATAAAGAAGTATATTACATGTCGCTGCTACAACTCTTCAAACCATGGAGAAAAGAAGAACAATTACTAGATAACTATGACTCATATGAGGATGCTTTCAAAGCAAATGAAAGCACTATAACTGATGTAAACTTTACACAGTACAAAACAATGTTGCACAATGAACAGCAACACGAAGAAGAACTCCAAGCCCAACTAGATAAGGAAACTCCTGACAGTAGTCAACCTTCTGTAACAGGAAGCCAAGAACCACTGGGAGAACCACTAATAATAAATGAGGCAGAATTAGCTATGATAGAAGTAGAAAACACCATGTGTCAGTATGAAGATAAGGAAGACTTAACTATACTACAATCAAAACTAAACAATGAGCAAAGTAGCATTTTTCAGAAGTAACAAAACAAATTGCACATGGTGTAAAACATGAAAATAAAGAATGTTCCTGCCTAATTATAAACCTATACTACTGTACGTCAGTGGTGAAGCTGGTTCTGGCAAAACATTCCTAATCAAAATCATTAGTAAGTTCCTTCAACAATTGACAAACAACAAACTGTCAGCTGTTGTCACTGCCCCCAAAGGTTTAGCTGCCTACAACATAGGTGGTGTTACATTACACCGATTACTACTATTACCAGTAGAACACCAGAACAAATTAGACTATTACAGACTTTCTGCAGAAGCTGCAATGGAATTACGCAGAGTATTGAAACAAATGAAAATGCTACTAATAGATGAAGTGAGCATGGTCTCCAACCTGATGTTAGCTTTGATTCACCTCAGATTACAAGAAGTACGCAAAACAGACTATGAAGAGCTCTTTGCAGGAAAACACATTATTGTTTTTGGAGATCTGCTTCAATTAACACCAGTAAAATGTGAGCCTATTTTTGAAACGTTAGGACATAAACTCTGCCGTAAAACTGTTGGCAGCATTAGAAATGTCAACCTTTGGCAACATTTCCAATACAGAGAATTAACAGAAAACATGCGTCAATCTGCCGATCTCACTTATGCCAACATTTTAAAAAGTATCAGAGTTTATTTTTATGTTTATGTTTATGTTTAACATTTATATAGCACACTAGGTACCCGAGGGCTTAAGGGCGCTTCAAAACGAAACACTCACAAAACAAAAGAACAGACAGGAGAGACAAACCCAGTTGGACGCATAAAGGTTCATAAGCGGGGAGAGTAATCAGGAGGCGAATCCGACCTATGAGAAAAGCGCAGTTGGTATACTTTTTAAAGAAGCAGAAGCAATATTGAAAACCCGGCACATTAATGCACTTTATGGCGATAATGCATGTGCTACAGATGTTATGGAACATTTAGCCCACAAAAATGTCAATTGTATGGCTTTAATGCCAACTCTTGCAAGCTGTTTCAAATTCAATGAAATCATGCTAAGTAAAGAAATGCAACCAATCATGGAAATTAGCGCCACAGACAAACTAGATGTACATGGTCTGACACTACCCATGTGTGACCAAGCCACAACAAGACTAAATAGTTTAGAAAAATCAATCTCAAACACAGTAGGCTTAGAAAAGATATTAAAATTATCCTTAGATTGCAGAGTAATGCTTAAACGTAACCTTGACGTGGACCAAGGACTAGTTAATGGAGCACTGGGTACAGTTGTTGGGTTTCAAACATACCCACGCTACAACAAAATTCAGTTTGTCAATATACTCTTTGACAAACTTTCAGAAGTAAAAAGGATAGGACGCTCAACAGCTAGATTCCTTCTCTTCAAAGATATGTATTTACGCAGAGAACAATTTTCTCTAACTCTTGCATACGCAGTCATGATTCATAAATCACAAGGTCTTACCCTAGACAAAGCAATGATAGATATTGGTAACACAGTCTTTAAAGAAGGCATGAGCTATGTAGCACTATCACGCTTACGTACACTTGACGGTCTATTTCTAATCAACTTTGATGCAAGTAAAATAAACGATGATATTCCTTGCATTTTAGAATACAATAGACTTCGCTCACTATACACCCCCCACCTAAACACATATTCTGTTCCACAAAAAGTAAAATGTTATAAAATAAAAATAAATCAAACAGAAATGCAACAGGATGTCACTGCAAATCCTCCAAAGAGAGTAAAATAAACTAATACTTCATCAAGTACCACAAGCAAAAAAGAATCAATTAGGGAAAGTAAACCAAGTACTTCTTTAAAGAAGGAAGACAAACTCCAAAAAAAGCAGTTAGATACAGAACTACCTGGACCATTTAAATTCTCAAATATAGTTGGTGTAAGTTGCTACGCAAATGTAGCAATGAATATTCTATTTCAATTACCACCAATTGTTGACAACATTTACTTACACAGTACAGACCCATTGTGTTTGCAAATGTTAGTACTTCACAGAAATGCAGCAAACAATCATGACAACACGTATAGTGTTTTTGGAATAAGACAACTATTGGACTACTGTGCTGGAATGGTGAAATTCACTATACATTCACAGGAAGATCCACAAGAATTTCTAATGTACTTACTACAAGTACTGGAAAACAAAAACATACCTATAAATGAAATCGTTCAGATTTCATACATGTGGAAACATACATGCACTCTCTGCAACAATGTGACACAAGAAGAAATCCCCAATGAACGCTTCATATATATATCAATACCAAATTGTGAATCCATTCCATTTCAGCGACTTGTACAAAATGCAAACCATGGTAGATTATGCTCTACCTGCAATTCAGATAATTGCTCCACGCTAGTAATACAAACACATAGTAAATACATAATACTAATGCTTCTATGTTACAATGCAGATGGTACCAAAAACAACTGCAAGCTGACTGGATTCACACATGGTCAAATATCACTTGGTAAGAAAACCTTCACAACAATGGTATAATCTACCACGCAGGAGCCACAACCAATTCAAGGCACTACACTGCATATATAGAAAAGAAATGTGGATGGTTTGAATGTAATGATAGTACCATTACTCTAAAGCAGAGATTACCAGGAAATCTTACAAACGCTTATTTGATGTTCTTAAAACCAAAATTTGAAAACTAAACTGTATTTAAACCCTAGGTAAACTTGTGTTAAAAAAATATAAACTGTTAGAATACTCAAAAAGCTATCTAACTGCTCAAAGATTCTACAACAACTAATCAGATAAATGAATACCACTAAATTAGACCAAACAATACACAGTTAGAATACGCCAAATGGTATCTAACTGTCCCATAATTTAACAATATCCAAATAGATAAATCAATACCACTAAAATATATCAAAAAAATAGACAGTTAGAATACGCCAATTGGTATCTAACTGCTCCAAAATTTTATAATATCAAAACAAATAAATAATATGTTACTGCTCCAAAAAAATACAACAAGCCAAAGTATTAAGTATTAGCCAGAAACAACAAGTGAACACTGAAAACAAACAAACAAATAAACTGTAGCATAACAGAAAAGGTTTTTTTTTCTCCCACAGACCCAATGATTTTAGCAACACATACAGAAACTGAGCAAATTGCACAGTACTCTGATTTGTAATCTACTAAATATGAGCGTCCACAAAAAAAAAAGTATATTGATTATACATTGTAATAAGTCATTACAAAATACTAATACTACCGTGCTATTTTCTTTTATTACAGAAATTAACAAGAAAAACATGGACTCCCGTTACTAGACCAAACAGTAAGTATACAATAATAAGGAGAACCATAGCAGCATATCACATCCACAGTATCTAATACCTTTGTTCCTTATACATTTGTTTTTCAACCAAAGTTATAAGCAAATATGAATGTGATATGCTGCGGTGGTTGTTGCCAGGGACAAATGGCCATGCACCCAAGACTCTATGCCCTGGCAACAACCACCGCAGCATATCACATCCAGAGAGTCAAACATTTCAACTATGGTCTATGGAAACTTTTAATGTCCGCAGACATTATGAGTGTTCTTAGAACACTTTCAACTTGCCAGCGAACAATACGGACAGCGTTTTCAGGACACCCCCTACGAACATTTCAGAACAACGCGATAGTTCTTAGAACACTTTCAACTTGAGAACGAACAATACGGACGGTGTCCTCAGGACACCCCCATTTTGTTTATTTGCGAACATTTCAGGACAATGCGAGTGTTCTTAGAACACATTCAACTTGCCAGCGAACAATACGGACTACGCCTTCAGGACACCCCCTACGAACATTCCAGGTCACCGCAAGTGTTCTTAGAAACGTCTTCAGAACACCCCCATTTTGTTTATTTGCGAACATTTCAGGACACCGCGAGTGTTCTTAGAACACATTCAACTTGACAACGAACAATACGGACAGTGTCCTCAGGACACCCCCTACGAACATTCCCCGGACACCGCGAGTGTTCTTAGAAGCGTCTTCAGAACACCACCATCTTGTTTATTTGCGAACATTGCAGGACACCGCAAGTGTTCTTAGAACACATTCAACTTGACAACGAACAATACGGACAGTGTCCTCAGAACACCCCCATTTCGTTTATTTGCGAACATTTCAGGACACCAGGAGTGTTCTAAGAACACATTCAACTTGACAGAGAACAATACGGACAGCGTCCTCAGGACACCCCCATTTTTTTTATTTGCGAACATTTCAGGACACCGCGAGTGTTCTTAGAACACATTCAACTTGACAGAGAACAATACGGACAGCGTCCTCAGGACACCCCCATTTTGTTTATTTGCGAACATTTCAGGACACCGCGAGTGTTCTTAGAACACATTCAACTTGTCAGCCACAACCCGATTCATATATGCGAACATTTCAGGACACAGCGAGTGTTCGACAACGTCTTCAGAACACCCCCATTTTGTGTATTTGCGAACAATTCAGGACACCGCGAATGTTCTTAGAACATATTCAACTTGACAACGAACAATACGGACAGCGTCCTCAGGACATCCCCATTTTTTTTATTTGCGAACATTTCAGGACACCGCGAGTGTTCTTAGAACACATTCAACTTGACAGAGAACAATACGGACAGCGTCCTCAGGACACCCCCATTTTGTTTATTTGCGAACATTTCAGGACACCTCGAGTGTTCTTAGAACACATTCAACTTGACAGCCACAACCCGATTCATATTTGCGAACATTTCAGGACACAGCGAGTGTTCGACAACGTCTTCAGAACACCCCCATTTTGTGTATTTGCGAACAATTCAGGACACCGCGAATGTTCTTAGAACATATTCAACTTGACAACGAACAATACGGACAGCGTCCTCAGGACATCCCCATTTTGTTTATTTGCGAACATTTCAGGACACTGCAAGTGTTCTTAGAACAGTTTCAGTTTGCTTGCGAACAAAACGGACACATATTGAGTCCTCAGAACACCCCCCATTCACTTTATTTAGAACATTTCAGAACACTTGTGATGTCCGCAGACAAATCGAACACAAAAAGAACGTCTAACACATAAAAAACACAACTTTCATCCTATCTCATACACTCGCACCCTCCCCAAACACTCCTACACACCAACACACTCTACTAAATACAAATTTTGAACAAAGTTTCACCGCGCTGGCGGGCGCTACCGAAAATCTGACGCGCTTCACGCTCCACGCCGTCCAATCAGCGAACACGTTGCATGTCCGCGAACATCACGCAAGCTGATTGGCCAATCAGGACACTGTCCGCGGAGCGAACAGGGAAGTCCGTCCGCGGACCGAACACAGATATCACTCATTTTTTTTTACCTACTTTTTGGTCATTTTTAAAAAAAACTACTGGACAGATTTTCACCAAATTTGCAAATGCACGCTTTCGGGACCAAGCCCCTGCTCCTGGTCCAAATTTGGTGAAAATCTGTAGACGCGAGCAAAAAAAAATTCCCATTCCGTCTATGGGGAAAAAAAAGTGTTGGGACCCCCCCTATAACTTTGCCCCCCCTGGACGAATCCTCACCAAACTCTGCAAAGAAATTCAGAGTGACCCACATACTTTTTTTGCAAAGTTTGGTGAGGATCCGTCCAGGGCGAGCGAAGTTATAAGCCGCCCAAAAAGTGCTCTTCCTATGGAAACAGCAACTTAACCATAATTACATGGCCACTACTGTGGCCATATAATATCAATATACTTATCCATCCCTGTCTATCTGCATACCTTGATCCATATGCATGTCTCGATGGCTCTATCCATTTCTCCCTGCAATTGTAACCATATGTATGTGTTTTCATATATATCAATGCATACGTTGATCACTCTCTATCCATCTACCTTTATCCTTCTCCCTGTATGCACCTTTATATATGCCTCAATACATTGATCTGTATACATCAATTTAAAAGTGTATCTCTCTGTCTGCATCTGTATCTATCCATCACTCTCTATGCATCTGTCTAAATCAGTATACATTTCTCTGGTGATCTATCAGCATTTCGTCCAACTCTGTAGCTCAATATACCATTCTCCAACCTAAACAAGTAGCCCACACCCTCTATCTAGATGTTTGTCTTTCTATCTGCTTCTCTCTATGTCTGTAGTATTGTGTTTTCCAACCTCGTATAATGTATTACATGCTCTAATATACCATTGGTGTGGCCAAGAAGTGCTGTGTAGATGAAAGGTCTTTTGAAGACCATAATCAGTCTTGGGAGATGTGGAGAGAGGATTTATACAATGAGTTTGTGCATTTTTATCCAGTGCAGAGGGTGAGTAGGGAGTGGCTGGGTAGCTAGCAGCAACTCATAGTTATCAGGTGAGGGAATATGTGCAGTGACAAATTTTGAAGGAGGTCGGAGAGTCAAATGGGTCAAATGATGTAACGTCTGGAAAGAATTGTGAATGTGTCTAAATTGCATTCAGTTGGAGGTGGCGATGTATGTTTTTGGTGTGTGTAATCGAGTAGTGTTCATTGAGAAGTGTGAAGGTGGGGGATCTGTGCCTGGGCGTAATACGGTTATGTTTCATTGTGATGGGGAGCTTGAGTTTTCATTGAAGAAAGACTGGCCCTTAGTTGTAAAAGCTCTTCTGACAATAATGACATTTGTAAATCCCAAAAAGTAAACAAAAACAAATAACCCAACAATGCCAAGACACAGAGAACTAACATCCAAGTTCACATCCAGCCTCCCCCACACCCAGAGCACAAGCCCTATGCTTTGCATCCTTCAAACCTATCTCCAAGACTACGAACCCCATGCATGGGACCCTGGTCCCCACCACCCAACAGCCAGAGCAAAAACACAGTACTGGGCACCTACTGGTGCGTATATGTATGAACGTAAGTGATTTTCACTAGTGTTTGATGCTGGCTGTCTCCATATAGATGATGCAAGTATGGAAACACATAAGCACACCTGCACCAGAGTTTAGTTGTTGGTGGTATATTATGAACTGTTACTATCAGGGGAGTACCCAGTATTGCAAGATTGGAGGGGCATGTCACGAAAAAGGTTGTGCTAATGTTCCCCCCAAATGCACCTTGGAAAATTAATGCTAAACTTGCACACAATCGTTCCTGCCCCCCCACCCTGCAATATGGTGACTTGACTCAGTACCCTCTCCCTGCAACATTTGGATAGGAGTGGGACATGGAGCTCTCTGCTCAGGCTCTGCATCTGGCTCTGCCCCTTATTGAAGTTGTGGGGAGCTAGCTTGATCTATGATTTTTAGCCCTTCTGACTGTGCCTCTCCGCTGATGGCATCACCTTACCCCTGTGACCTTGGACCTCTGCCCTTGCCCCCTGGCCAGATGCGCTCCATCCCCTGTTGATTCCCATCTGTGCTGCCCCTCCCACCCCTCCTTGAGCTCATTCTCACCCCTTCCATCCTTATCTCCCCCCTGCGTCCTCTCCCTGTGTGGTTCCCCTGCATTCCCAGATCACGTGCTCTCTGCTCCTCTTCCATCCTTGCCTGTTCGTGCTGCATGCCCTCTGCCCATGTGGTCCCTCGCAATCCTTGATCACGTGTGCTTCCGCGCCAATTCCATCCTTCTTACTATCGCGCCTGCGTGTTCTCAGCCCGCGTGGTCCCTCGCAATCCTTGATCGCATGTGTTTCCCCTGCACCTTCCATCCTTGGCTATGCTCAGAGCTGCATTTCCACAGCCCATGCAGTTGCTTGCAATCTTTGATCATTTGTGCCCTAGGCCCCTTTCACCCTCGGCTACACTGCGCCTTCGAAGCCTCTGCCCGTGCGGCTCCCTCGCAATTCTTGATCACGTGTATTTTGTGCCTTTCCATTTTCAGCTCGCCAGCACCCATGCGACCCCTGCCCATCCTTGCTCCCCTGCAGGTCCCCAATCTTTTTTTCCCTTCTGTGACCCTGTTGCTATGCTCTGTGGCTCTGTGCGTCCTCTTTTGGGCACCTTATTGCCTATTCACCATTCCTATATTTGCTTTCTGTGTCTACTGTTATTTGTACTGCCTACCTCCATTTGTTTTCCACTCTTCTCCGCTTGTTCCCTTTGATCACTGTTCATCATCCCCTTGATCACTGGATCATTGTTCATTTGTCTAGTCCTCGCTCTGCTGGTTGTTCTCTGTTTGTCCTTTTCTTTCAGGTTCCCTCATTTTCTGTACACTTGTACTGCCTACTTCTCTATATTTTTGTTCACGCTCTCCTTAGGTTCCCTCAATTGATTGTTCTGTTGTAGCCCCTGCTCTGCCTGGTTGTTTCCTTGCTGTGTACTTTTTCTTTCAGGTTCCCTCATTCATAATCTGTTACTAGTTTGTTTTAACATCTTCTTGACTGCCTCTCTTATCCCTTGAGCACATCGCCTAGTTAGCTTTATCTTTCTTACGAGTTCTTGTCTCATTCTCTAGAAGCTCCCACCCCAGCAGGGCCCTTCTTGGTACACCACTGGTTACTAATATATTAAACTCACATACAACCATGGTTATAATTGTCATTGTTACTGTAGCACACTGTTTGAATGGAGTTAAAAGAAGTTAGTCCCTACTGATTGTACCCAAATAAATTTGAACACAGGTTACAAGGGTCAGTCGTTTTTCAGAGAAACGAGCTGGGGGTAGATCTCTGTCTTCGCCTGGGACCTCCTTCTGGAATAGCCTCCCTGCCACTCTAAAATTTAAGGAGAACCATCTCTGGTTCTGGAAGCACCTCAGGACCTTCCTCTTTTCTTCTGCCTTCGCCCCCCCTCTCCCTTGATGATCTGTTACCTCTTAGTACCATGCACCTGGCCACCCTCTGTCCTCCGGGCCCAAGCGCCTGCTCACCCTGCCACCCTCCCCCACTGCCTCTGTACCACCCCTTGCACTGGGGTAGGTATCTGTACCCATACAGCCCCCCTTTTTTCTTCCTTCTTCCTGCACTTATCAGACCCACCCTGTCTGCTGCCTTAAACCTAGCACTTGCAAATTGCTGGCTGCACTACCACTGTTTGTTGCCTTTATTATTTATTTATTGTTATTCATCTGTTTCTCCTCTGCTTCGCACTTTCCACTTCTCCCCCCTTCATGCACTTTTCCCCTCCCCCTATCCCATGCACTTGCACGTTCTCAATGTCACTGGGCCTAGTAAGATTGCTGTTTTGTTCTCCCCTGTTCCCCTCCCTTGCCTTGTTGCGCTGTGAAACACTTATGTACGAGTGCGATAGAAATAAAATATCAATATCAATATCGTTCAGTCTCGTCTGCAACCCTCCTCTTGTGCCCTACCCTAGTGTCTGCCCTCCCCCTTACCTTATCAACCCCCCCTTCACCTCACCCATCTTCCCCCACCTCTGCTTCCTCTATGATGCTCTCTGTTTCTCATGTCTTCTCTAACTGCTTCTCTATTAACTATCCGGTCCTTCTCACTAAGTCTGGTAGGAAGAAGTTCAAAAAGAATATCCTGGTCTCCAACCCAAGCCTCCCGATCACTGATACCTATAACAGAGCTTCCCTTAAACAGACCCTCACTGACATCCTCTTTGTCGTTCATTTGCCAGACCTATGGATTTTATTCCTCTCCCATTAATGGTGCCACCCGGTGGGAGGCCCTCCTGGCCCCCTTCCATTCCTCTAAGATCATCATAAATGTTTACCTTAATGGCACCATTTTGGTCCAAGGGCCTCAGGCCAACCTCCTCCTCTTTGATAGATGCTTTCCACACCTTAACTTACTTCCCTCTCCTGCTGTCCCTTCTCTCCCTTCCCCAGCTCCCTTGCCTCCTTCCTCTGCCTTCTCTTTGGGGCCCTCTTCCTCCTCCTCCTTGGCTACCTTGCCCTCCTTCTGGCTCCTTCTACACTTGAGAAGGGAGTACCTCTGACATGTACCCCTCCCTGGAAGTCCTTCAAGGGTGGCAATCTTCGCCACATTGCCACACTCAACTCTTGCTCAGCTGTCAAACACTCCTCTGACATCTGCCACCTCCTGGAAGAACTTGTCACACCGAGACATGGTTCACAGTCAGCTCTCTCACAGGTTTTGATACTCTCCTCCCTAAGGGCTACAAGACCCTCTACACGCCCAGACACAACCGTTCCGGTGGGGGTGTAGCTTTGATCTTCCCAGGGTGGATTCCTGCCTCTATCATTCCTATGCAGGCCTACTCCTCCTTTGAATGCCTGTTCTACAGGCTCTCTCTGTCTCCTGGCTGCTCTCTCACTGTGGCCACTATCTACCGGCCACCTGATCAAGAAACTTCCTTCCTCTCTGAGTGGGTGGACCTCTACTCCTCCTTCCTAGCCGTGACCATGCAACTCCTCCACTTGGATACTTCCTGTCCCTTCTCTGGACTCTTTTGTGACCTCTGTCACTCTCTTTCTCTATCTATGCTTGCCTCAGGCCTGATTTACTCTGCAGGGCACACTCTGGATGTTCTGATCTCCGCAGACCTTCCCCTCTCTAACCCTCTCACCACTCCTCTCTCCTGGAGAGACCACTTTCTCCTCACCGCTCACCTCTCTCTCTCTCACTACCCCTAAAACCGAGCTGGCCCCCACACTGCCACCAACCTTCTTGGTCATCCAACCCATGAAACATGTGTCAGTTGAGGCTTTCGCCACCACTTGATTTCCCCCTTGTGCACCTCTGGCTGACTCACATCAAGAGACAGGCCTTTCGAACCTCCACTCTTCCATCACTGACACTCTTGATGTATTTGCCCCTGTCATGAGTATCCGCTTGAAGCCCAAAGCCAAGTGCAACTCTTGGTGCAACTCAGACCTCGTCATCCTTAAACCCAAGTGTAGGGTGGCTGAGAGGAAATGGCTGGCATCTTGTACATCCTCTGACAAACTGGCCTTAAACTCACATACAACCATGGTTATAATTGTCGTTGTTACTGTAGATCTGACGCTCAGTTACTGCATTTGTAGCCTCCTGACACTGTGCATGTGCATGGGAGCGAGTGAGCAAACTCACGGTGTGTGTATGAACAATCTACTCTGAATTAGGGCACTCATCCCCTATCTTGCACTGCAGTTTCCTGCCCTTCGAGTGGGGTAAGCATAATTTCTCTTACGTTAGCTATCCCTCCTCTCGTATTTAGCCATTTCCTTGTGTCCCAGACAGCACATTCCTTGAAATAGGAGCTTATCAGACCAATGTGGACTATGAGCATGGTCCTTAATTTTGTGATACATAAAGGTTTCATTAGGCAGTACAAAGATTTTTTCTGGTTTGTGATACACTGTTTATCTGAAAAACTGTGACTCTACTAAGTGAATGTTTTGACATGCAGAAACAATGACAAGCTTGATGAAATGTAGCTGTTGTCCTTCCCTGTTCCTTCCCTTGTTTTTTCCCTCCCCCCCACCCTTTTCCCTACTTTCCCTTTCCTTTTACCTTATGTATTCTGGGCTGTGAAGTTTAGGATTTCGACTCACCTAACCCCTTTTTCACAAGTAAATGTGACAAATGTGACCTTTAGACAGTTTCTTTTGGTTGAGAACAAAAATTAATTTGGCCTTGTTTAGAATACTAGAGTGGAGAAGTATTCGTAGAGTCCGTGTTACTATTGAGCCCTGAATTAAATAAAAGAGCTAAATTAAGAATTGCTCGCTTACGTTGCCTTGATGCTATATTGCCTGTTGTAGTGACGCCTGTACATTTATGTCATGTTGTGTTTTGTTTTAACATTGGTATTGTGATTACGTTGACACGTATACTTTGTAATGTTTTTAATGTTTTTTTTAATTTTCTTGAACCCGTGTAATGAACGAGGCCTGTAACTTATGTGTGGTATGTGTTTTATATATTTCTTGTAGAAAAGTGGTCATGCTGATCAACTCTGGGGTATAGAGTCTTTGTTGACCTTTTGAAGGAATCGTGTCCTGAAGATGGCCTAAGAAAAGAGAGATCTAAGACACTAGAGATAGTGTCTGAAACAAAAAAATGGCCGAAACATGTCGACATCTTTCTGAAATACCCGCATGATTTAACTGCAGGGATTCCTATACAAACAAAGCATGTTTGTTTTGTTTGCACCCCCCTGTTCCAAGAGTGCTTTTGTACCTTGGTCTTTAACTAATTGTGTATTTTCTAATTGTGTAATGTGTATGTAGGGCATTTGTCGCCCCTTTTTTATCCACAATATTAAAAAGTGAATTTGTTTTTTCTAAGTCTGTGCCTGTATTGGGTTCATGATGTCCTGTAATAGCAAGATGGGATGTGTCTAGTTTGTAACTGAGCGTCACGGTGACACATTAGGGCAACGGAAAGAGGGGTAATCAGACTCACCTTCTGTTTTTTTACTTTGAATGAATTCCTTTTGAGTTCTGATCCCCCAAGAAAAAAAGCTTGGGAATTTACCTGATTTAGCTAACGTTGTTACTGTAGGACACTGTTTGAATGGAGTTGAAAGAAGTTAGTCCCTATTGATTGAACCCAAATAAATTTGAACACAAGTTATAATCTATTTGCATTGTGAAACTAGCGGACTAGATTAATAATCCCGGGTGCGCAAGTAGTTTTGGGTGTTAAAATTATTAAAATAATTAAACAAGGTTTGGATAAGAATGGGTCTATTTATATTAAAGAACAAAGAACATATATGCTGCTTTTGAAGAGTAAAAATATGTTCTTATTTTTACTGACTAGCTTGCAATTGAAACTGGAAGATAATATTGCTCATTTTTGTGCTATGTGTTACCGAAAACGAAAACTTCCTTTGGGAATATGAACACACAATCCTGGGTTTCTTTGTTATTTGTCACTGAATCCCTTGTACTAACCATTTAAAGGACACAATGTGGTGAGTAACCACAAAGAAATTATAAGATTCACAACAATGAAACATAACATATGAAAGTGAAGTTTCTATTCATAAGAGCTGTCGAACAAAATGGTGCTTCAACTTTACAGTGCTAGAATGGAAAATCACCAAATAATGTAAGGAAACTTTGAAGTATTAACATAATATTTATGCTATTTTATTCTTAATGATAAGTGACAAGCCGCATTGATATTTAACTAGACATCATAAATGTACATTTTACCGAAAAATGTATTTTTAATTAAAATGTTGATTTATTGTCTAACTTAATCCTAAAATTGGGCACTGAAATATATTGTTGCTTTCCCAAATGTACATAGTTACGTCATTGGGATGTGTGTGTGCCATGGCTACAATCTTCCCTGGATGGGTTCTTTAACCAGAACTGGAGAATAACTATCACTAACAGAACTTTAATATCCATATTCTGGTACAATCATGAGGCACCAGTTTGCACATTTGTGCTGCGAGTGATCCGGAGCAACATGCCAGCATTCATGGCATGAAGACGTGCGGATGGCAAAGTGTTGCATATCGACATGAAATTAGACTTTTGTTCTCACAAACGAAACAGTGCTTCGATGCTAAATAATTGATGGAACACTATTGCATTAGATTTTACCACACAGAACTTTGACTTCACAATTCAAGTATAGGGATTAAAAGATCAATTAATGTAATCTGAAAGAATTGATGGAATGTTACAGTCGCCCTTAACATTGGAACTATGCATTGTACTAAACAATGTGTTGTTGCACTCATAATGTTCACAAAGGTTTTCAATGATTCCTTGGATGTAATCTTCTATTTCTAACTTGAATTTATAAATATTAAGACTTGGTGAGTTCCTGACTAGTAGTATTTTATGAAAATGTGGACGGTGTTTCTTCTTTTTGTGAAAACAAAGTCAATTTTTATGCTGGGTATGTGTGTGTGTGTTGATCTTCCTGAATTTGCATTAGGTAACATGATGACGTAGGTTATGACGTTTGGCTACGCTGTGCACCAATGTCATGAGAAGAGGTGCAGCATATTGGTATTATATTTTGCTTTCAACTTGTGGGGTGGGTGATCTGATTTACTGCTGTGAAGGCACTTGAATTTAGGGCGATTGATCAACAGATAATTAGATTATGACAAGGGGGCGGTTTCCAAGCTGTGACTTTCGCATGTGTAAATGTGTGAAAACCGACGGTAAAATGCATTGGAAATACAATTCTAATTGACCGATAAATGCTCAAAAATACAGGCCTATAACATTTTTGAGAGAACTTACCCTTTAACAAATGTGTGCTATCTTGGGCAAGCCGTTTTCACTGTGTCTTCTTTGCAAGAATTAGGAGCCCCTAGAAGTGAATCAGTTTGCTACATAAGCTTTTTTAAAAAAAAGCCTTGTTTGTGGTTCACTAGACTAGTGTCCTCTGGAACAGCCTACCTGCCCCTCTCAAACTTGAGCCGGACCACCTGAAGTTCTGAAAGCAGCTTAAAACCTTCCTTATCTCCTCTGCTTTCTCTCCCTCCCTCCCCTGCTGACCTACCTGTCTGCTGCACTGACTGGTTTCTTGGTTACCCTCAGTGTCTCACTGGGTACCTGGCTCCTCTTGACCAGTCTACCCCACACTGCCTCTGGGCCTGTCACGCACTACAGGCTGTAACTTTAACCTCTACAGTCCCCGACCTCCTTGCACTAACCCAAAGCCGCACTGTCCTACCCGCACTTACTCAGAGCAATGCCTCCCGGATTGCACGTTCCCCTCCCCCTTGCACTTGCCCCATTTCTCTTCTCCAGCACTTTGTTTTGCTGCACTTGCACAATCTGAATGACACATGGCCTAGTGAGATAGTTTGTCATGTCCTCCCTCTGCACCCTCCCTTGTCTTGTCACGCCTACAAACACATGCTGATGCCTGCGGGTTTACGGCACGTTATAAGCACATAGACATAGACATGTGTACAGGCGCGTTGTAAATGACTTATCATATCATATATTTGTAGTGACCATTTATGTTCACCATATAAAGTAGCAGATGTTTCCAAATGTGTATGTCACTCTGACCCTGTTGGCTACCTTTCAAAAATGGCAAAAAAATATCATTTCCTACTGGAAAATGTAATTGTTAAGCCCCAGAATGACCCATTCCATACTGCAGTATTCTGCGGGAGGAGGTCTGTCTTTCACAAAAAGAAGCTTAGTCTCCCCGTCTGTAGCATGTTGGGATTAGCCAAGGTGTTCAGTGAGGCATTTTTGGAGCACGCTGAAGCTGAGATAGAAGAAGGACTGGGGGGCTCTAATCTCAGACCTCGTATAGGAGATGAGGCATCATTCTCGATGCTCCCCAATCTGGCCAAGAAGACATGATGGGGATGCGTGTACTGTGTGATAGTGGTGGCAAACAGAAATGATGTTAAGGGGAGCAGATGAAAGGTAACTGGGGTGAAAGCTAAAGGGGAGCCGGTGGAAAAGAAAGGGGCAAACACATAGGAAGGAAAGATCATTAGAATGATGCCTTGACACTACTTCTCTTACTTCACTCTGAGTCTGTGCTGTTTTTTTTATAGCACAATGTATGCATATATGCTGTTTAACGGGTACTTACATTATTGGTTGGGATTCTCCTCTCAGACTCATGTTTAGGGATCTGCAGTGTACAGCTTTCATGTTTCATGCTGTGGTAAAGGTGGCAGCTTTCCTTACGGGGAAGGTGAGAGTGGGTGGTAGGTGTACAAAGAAGTGGGTGGAATGTGAGTGGGGTATGAGGCTGATGGAAGAGGAAGAATAGCTTCTGAAATGAAAAAGTGTTGGTGGGACTTAATAGAAGATGCCGTGAACAACAAATGGAAGGTGAAAGGTGTGGGGTGCTTTAGGAAGAAGAAAAGGGAGCATTTAGAAGAGGAGATCAGAAGATTTAAGAAGGGGTACAGGAGAGCATATGATTTTGGAAGCCATGAGTGGATGGAAGGGGAGAGCAGATTTGCCACTTGAACAAATTGAGTCATCCTGGGCAAATCCCTTTATGTCAGCGAAATCTGGTCAGGTGATCAGGGTGTTTCCAGCGAGACTCGGGCCTCTAAGCACAAAACTGCAATCGTTACAAAGACAACCTAAAAACGTGAAACATTAGTCCATAAACAAATCATCATTGTCACACTTATAACAGCCAATAACTCCTCCCACCTCCACCTACACATCCTGTTTCCCTGCGGCCGTCTGTCATTCTTGCCCATGAACCCTATGCCTTAAATCTGAGAAAACCAAAGGAGGCGACAAGTACTATATTGAACCCTGCAAAGGCAAGGTCAATGAAATCGGCAAGCCAAGAAGAGATGGCCTTGAAGGGGGCCTTCACTAGTTCCAGGTATGGAACCAGAGAGTCACATTCGAATTTCGTTTTGTCAATAGATGAAGGGGTGTGGGTGCAGGTGGAAATGAGATTGTGAGTGAATGATGAAGGGATCAGAGAGTGTGGAGTCAATAGAAAGAGCAATGGAGTGCAGTGTGAAGGATAGGAAGAGAAGATAAATGGGGTTCCGAGGTTATGTAGGAGGACCAGGGAGTGGTCAGAAACTAACTGTGGAGTTAAATTGTACATAATAGGCCTGGCTAATGTTGGAGAGGCTGAGGTCACCCAATTTGACCATGAGCACATAATCTGTGATGGATTCAAGCAATAAGGCAAGGAAATAAAATACTTAATTAAGGGCTGCAGGTGGGTGGCTGATGAGGAGGTGGATGGTGAGATGAGTAGGAGAAGAGGTTGAAGAGAAAGGTGTGAGAATTAAGAGGATGTGCAGTCAGAGGGGTATAAAGTGGCTGATACTGATATGAGACCAACTCAACCTCCTTTTTAAGTAAGTTATGGAGAGGGAGAGAAGATAACAAAGTCAGCATGGAGGGCAGCCTAAGTGGTGGTGTCATGTGAGGAGATCCAGGTTTTGGTGAAAGTCATCCCAGAGAGTTTGGTGCGATAATAGTTGAAGTAGCCAACTGAGGAAGGAAGCTTCAATAGTGATTGATTGGGCATTTCAGAATCTAAGAGTGAGTTCAATGGTGTAGACAAGGGGCAACGGGATAGGTGTGGGGGTATATGAGGTTGGACTGGGTATTGTGTGAGAAAGGGAAAGCCGTGGAAGCTGTTTGTAGGGAGAGTGGGGGATGGGGAGAGTGAGAAAGGGAAGCGACAGGACAGACAATTGGAGTAGCCAGAGTCCCAGGGAGAATGGGAGAGAAGGGGCAGTTAGGAGAAGTAGGAGAATCACAAACATGATCATTGGAGGTCAGTAGGAGTGTGTTGGGGTCGGGGGGGTTGACAGTTTCCTTACTGCTCATTCAGAGGGCTTGTAGAGACCGGCAATATTACAGGTCAGATGCAGTAAGGTTGGTAGCAACCAACACCTCTAAAGAAAGTCTGATGATGTAAGACCTGTTGAGACCAGCGCCACTGAAAAGAAAGTCAGGCGCAGCAAGGATGGTAGTGACCAATACTACTAAAAGGAAAGTCAGGCGCAGCAAGGATGGTAGTGACCAATACTACTAAAAGGAAAGTCAGGCGCAGCAAGGATGGTAGTGACCAATACTACTAAAAGGAAAGTCAGGCGCAGCAAGGATGGTAGTGACCAATACTACTAAAAGGAAAGTCAGGCGCAGCAAGGATGGTAGTGACCAATACTACTAAAAGGAAAGTAAGGTGGAGTAAGGCCGTAAGTGACCAACACCACTAAAAAGGAAATCAGACATAGAATGGCTGGTGGCGACCAACACCACTACAAAGAAAGCCAGATGCAGTAAGGTAGGTCGTGACCAGCACCACTAAAAAGAATGTTGGTTGCAATAAGGCCAGTAGTGACAAACACTGCTAAAAGAAAGTCAGATGTACTAAGGACAGTAGCAAGCTACACCACTAAAACAAGGTCAGATGCAGGAAAGGCAGGTAGTGACAAGCAGCACTACAAAGAAAGTCAGATGCAGTAAGGACAGGAGCGACCAATACCTCTAAAAAAGAAAGTGAGATGCAGTAATACCCGAAGCAACCTACACCGCTAAAAAAAGTCAGATGCAGTAAGGCTAGTAGTGACCAACACTGCTAAAAAGAAAGTCGGATGCAGTAAGGACAGTAGTGACAAACACTGCTAAAAAGAAAGTCGGATGCAGTAAGGACAGTAGTGACAAACACTGCTAAAAAGAATGTCAGATGCAGTAAGGACAAATAGGACCAATACCTCTAAAAAGGAAAATCAGATGCAGTAAGGCCGGTAGCAACCTACACCGCTAAAACAAAGCCAGATGCACTAAGGCCGCTAGTGACCAACAACACTAAAAAGAATCTCAGATGCAGTAAGGACAGACACGACCAATACCTCTAAAAAAAGAAAAATCAGATGCAGTAAGTCCGGTAGCAACCTACACTGCTAAAACAAAGCCAGGTGCAGTAAGGCCGGTAGTGACCAACACCACCAAAAAGAAAGCCAGATGCAGCATGGCAAGTACCAACTGTGTGTATTACATTTCCAGAGTTACTACTTGACACAATGGGGATCACCTTCCAAGTCTCTTGAGTGTAAACGAAGGTGCTAAAGAAAGGCGTAAAGGTCTTACCCCTGACATTACACTTTGATTTGCGCAGCAGGGCATTCTGGTGGTTTTGAAAGGTGTAGGGGCCTGACAGAATGGGAGTTATGTTTCCAACTCCCTTTTCCCCTCCACATTCAAAAATCACTTGCTTTTAAGTCAACATGGCATTATCATGCTGGCGTAAACCAATGAATTCCTAGTAAATCTTCCTCCTTGTTCACCAGCATGTGGATTCCATAGGAATCCATGGTAAATGCTGCACTCCATGTGTAAATGATAAGCGGCATTTACTCATTTTGCACTTCCCAGTGTAAAAGGGAGGCATAGAGGCTCTTCCTTCAGTATTTTACACCTCTATTTTGCACCCTGCTGTACAAATGATGGAAATTGCCAAAGAGAACCTGTTTTCACGTACATTCATTCGTAAACTGTTCACCTGGGCAATTTACCCAAAATGTTAAAAAAATGAGGTCTGCTGGAGACTGAAAGTCAGTGGGATTTTCCGTATTTCCTCAAAAAAAACTCATGTCAGGGGAAATGTCTTCGAAATATGTTCTTTTTCCATTCTGATGGAATGAAAACGGTTCCATGTGTAAATATCCCTGCAAGAATATCGCCATACAAGAATGGCGCTGTATTTTTGCGGCGATACCCCTTCAACACCATATTATTTTAAAAGGAGCGGGGGACATCCCCGCTACTCCCGCTCCCATTTACCCCAAAAATTATTCCCACTAATAATATCGCCTATGGCCGTTCCCGGCGACCATATATATGCCGATATGATTGGTGGGGATAATATTACTTGATATCATGAAATGGACTAGAATGTTATATTGACTAGTAGGTTGTAAGAGTTAGACGCGTGCTCCCTCGCCTCCTGGTGATTTTGTGTTTTTCCTCCAGGCACCCTCCCCCACCTTCACCCCCTCACAGCTCCCGGTCAGCTGCTGCAGGCCTGCCTCAGGTG
Organism: Ambystoma mexicanum; assembly: GCF_040938575.1. Lineage (NCBI taxonomy): Eukaryota > Metazoa > Chordata > Amphibia > Caudata > Ambystomatidae > Ambystoma > Ambystoma mexicanum. Next base: position 124,216,693 of record NC_090932.1, on the reverse strand, counting down.
CCCAGGCATCGCCGGGCGTGCCTCAGCCTCAGGTGCCCAGGCCACGCCGGCCAATGAGCCTTATCGCCGATATATTTGTTTCGTCGGGATTTGACCCATATTCGACAATAAAGCACAACACGTCAGGTTGCTCGTCTTGTTCCCGACAGGCCTGCGAGTGGATTGTCGTTTTTAAACAGCCCTATTAGTGCGCGGAGGCAACAGCGAGCAATAACAAACAGTAACACTACACCCCGGGCGTGTTGAGGGCAGACGGCAGCCGGCGCCAAGGGGAGATGCTTGGCTGCGACGGAGACGGGCAGGAAGCAATGGCCGAGGAGTCTTATCCGCTGCTAATGACTGCTATCTGCGAGATTAAAGCCCGGCCTCCCCTGATAAACCACCTTGGGCCCATCTCTGGCCAATCACGCGCTGCCCGGCCACCCCGCCTCTCCCGCCCCCATCTGCACTCTGTCCAAGGGCCTGAAATTCAGGCTGAGCCAATGCAGAACTTCACGCGTGTTTATGCCCAGGTATGCTGCACACAGCCCGCCTCCGGTGCAATTGCTTCTTGGCGCTCAAAGCAGAGACGTGCACGGGATTCGTTGTTGCAGACACAGAGTTGTGGTTACTTTGGAGCATGGGGCGTTGTGAGGTGTTAACATGCGGTGCTTGCTGCAGTGTAAATAGGTTACATTTCTGCAGATGGCATTGTTTCAAAAACGAGACATTCGCAGACCTATGTTCTATTACATGTAAAGTGCACGCAGGGGGACCACCAACTTTGCACGTACGTGCTGTGGGGTCCCCTGCTCGCAGCTTTCATCCATCACAAGACAGAGGGGAAAAGGAAAGAGTAAAACGAGGTGAGCCCGCGTTTACTCTTTTATTTTCCTATGCCTTGTGAAGAAGTAAATGCTGTTTACAACTAGTTCCCATGGAATCTGCCTTGTCTTGAGCAGGTGTAAAACCAAGGTCGAGTCCATAGCAATCCATTTATTTTATTCTTTCCTGAAAATCTCACGCAAGTGTAAAACAGAAAGGCACTGAAAAGATGGAGGAAGTCAGCATGGTGGAGATCTTATCTCCTCCAATACCCTCCGACCTTGTCACTGCTAAAAAATGGGAAAGAGCGGAAAATGGAGGCGTAAAAACATTACCCCCTGTTTTTATGTTTCTATTTAAAACGAAGTTGTGCATTTGTGGTCATTTTGCAAAAAGAGCAGATTGCACTCAAAAAACCCGTTAAGCTCACACTTGAGTGCAAGCAGTGCTCATGGTGACATTCTGACTGTGGACCTCATTCATGGAATTAATTGCACAGAAAATAGGGTACTTGCGTGCCATTCTGTGTGCGAATACCTGTTTGTCGATTCTGGAATCGAATGCTGGTACTTTTCCTGGACTTGGTTGAGTTCACAAAGGCTTGGCACATCTCTGGGAGCCATCGAGGGCCTTGCGCGAGACTCCCTTCAGGGCGTGGGCGTGGCTTGCGCAGAGGAATGGGAAGGGGGCGGAACACCAAAAATAGGGAAGAACTTGCTAAAAAAATGGGGGTTCCAAGGGACGGCATGCAGGCAGTCCCTCGCATGCCCACAATTCTGTGGCACGAGACGTATTCATGGATTCGATCGCACAACCTCTCTGCCAAGAAATGGCCACGCAAGTCCTTCACACAATCCGCCACCCATAGGCAGGCGTTAGTAGACTTACCTGTAGGATTTGCAGCACGGAGGTAGGGTTGCATGTCGGGTTTTCAGGGTTCGTGTACACAAACGGGTTCTGAACTTACTTAGGGGTGCGCGTAAGCAGTGCAGCGGGGGGCAGGAACGGTTTATGGGGGTTTGCACGCAGATTTTCCAAGTTATGATTTTTCATACGCAGGTTGTCAGAATGACGGGAACAGTTACGGGGGACCCTGCGCTAGGTCCCCGAGATGCAGGTTTGCTTGCGGGGGCCCCATAAACTGTTTGAAGGGTGTGTGTATTCGCGCCTGGGGGAGCATGCAAAGGTGGCTAATCTTGCTTTTTATGCCTTGCGTATGAGCATGTCGCGGGCGTTCCGGCGGTTACTTGCGAATACACTTACTTTGCGTGAACAATTCCATGAATACGTGGAGGCGCATTTTTTTGATCTGCGCGCAGGCTCGCGCAGTGTCCTCTGCGTGCAGCTGTTATGGGATTTCTGCACACATTTACATGAATCGGGCCCTGTTTTTTTTAAAAACTGGGCCTGTACATTCGAACGTCCCGGAATTACATGCCTTAAATACACTCGATATTCCAGCCGCAATGTGCATGCATTGATTCCTATAGCTTCCACTTGTTTTTTGCTGGTGAAAAACACAAGATGGAAATTAATCAATGGTTGAACCTCTTCCTCCTCTGGAAAACAAAATGAGGGAAGGGATACACGGGCATTATCTGCACAGTGCCCCAAGCAAGCACAGATCAGATCACTGGAGAACATTGCATTTTTTATTTATCGGTAAAGACATAGGGCATGATTTACAAAAGCGTTTTTGAAGGGGAAATCCCCTTTAAAAAATGCTTTGTAAATAAGGCCCATAAACTCCAGGCAGTAAATTACAAATTACTCTCCCCATTCCTCAGGATCAAAATAAGCCCCAAAGTGTTCACGCAGAGTTTATTGCTCAGGTTTCTTAGTTACACAGTCAGCGATTTCCCAGTAGACCAAAGGCCTGATTTAAAACAGCCTTTTTTCAATGGCACGAGCGCATTCTAAAACACTTGTAAATCAGGTCCCAAATCTCTTCTGGTTAATGTGTGTGTGTTTATTTATTTATTCATTTGGTGGTTCTGGTGTGTTTCGGCGGTTGTTGCCTGTGATGGAGTTTGCTGGCTGTTTTAAAAACACACACATTTTAGTCTTGGTGCTGAATTCTATGGGAGTCCTTTTAGAACAGGCTGGTGCATAAAATTGAAGTGTCAAAGCAAGGTATAATGCTTGTATGCCTTAATTTTGTGCTGAGCCCATTTTCCTGAAGACTCGAGCGGGAGGCAGGACACAGGGCGGAGTGAACATATCTGCAGCGCTTCCCTCCTCTGTCTTAATTGGGCCGGAGTGAGATTTTCATGCAGGCGTAAAACGAATGGATTCTTATGGAACCATTTGCTCATTAGCACCTGCTAAGGAGCAGGCAGTTAGAAATCCATTAGGAAGTACAACTTTGTAAAGCATAATCTAAAGGCGGCGTTCGCTTTTTTTGCAAAATGGTGAGTATAAATAAAGAGTTTAAGTTGTCTTGGGAGGACAGCTCAGGGGCAACCTGCTTGCCTTGGAAGTAAGACGACCTGGAGCATCAGAGGTTCGATCCCCGGGTCTGCGCTTAGAAACGTCTGGATATTAAGTGCCTTATAAATAACCCATCATATCAAGAATACAGGTGAGTTTCGGCTTGATTTACAAAAGTGTTTTTGGATGGGAAACTGCCATTCCAAAACGCTATGTAAATCAGGCCCCTTGACTTGTACTCTTTACTGTTGCACGTAGTTTTGCAAAAGTTGAAAATTGCATGCAGGGGACCCAACAGCACTAACGTGCTGTTGCGGGTCACCTGCAGGCAATTAACATTTTTTTTAACAAAGTGAGCACAAAGAGTTTTGTTCCTATGACAAACGCCAATGGGAGTGCATTATGAGCTCAGAATGTTAGTACTGAGAATTGTCATCCTCCGGTCAGTTCCTTCTTGCTTAGTGAGTGGCGTGTTTGCTGTGTGTTGTGGCACTGGGTGGATTAAAACATTGAAGCAGAGGACCTTTCCTCCAATGTGCCAATTGCCATAGGGGACCTGTTGCCTTCTCACTACAGTGCAAACATGTCACCTCTGGGAAACGTTCATCATTTGCACTGCAATGTGCAAAACCACGTTGTAAATGCCTGCAGTCCTTTGATTTTGCACGTCACAGTGTAAAAAAAAACACCTGCCATGCATGCGTGGCAGGCAGCCTTTACAATGGATTCTAACGTAATCTGCCTGCTTTTTGCTAGTGTAAAAGCAGGGAAATTCCATACAAATCGATTGGTTTACTCCAGCATGAAAATGTCATGTTTTCGTAAAACCAAGTGGTTTTTGGAAGCGGAAACGTAACTCCAAACTCTGTGCCACCTTTCCACCATCAAAAATAACCAAAATCTCCCAAACAATAAAGAAAACTTTTTTACAGGTGACTTGAGCACCTGCATTTATCTTCCAGGGACTTGGAAAATGAGCCCCAGAGTCTGCTCCATTAAATGGTCCCAGTTAGTCAGTCAGAGCATACAATGTTGGTCCATGGCAATATATATTGTAATGGGCTAATGCAGTTCATACCCTGATGTTACAAATAAATTGGATGTTCAAGCGTTTGCAGAACACACATTCACATAGCGGGGCCAACCCCTAATGGGGCCCCCACCAACACAGCACACAACACAAAATGCCAAATATTACCGTCATAATAAAATGAGAGTACAATTTTATATTGGCAGAAACAGATCACATTTATTGGAGTCAACATGATGGCGGTCCCAGCCTTGCTCGGTGTACTTGACCTAAGCTCTCCTTTTGCCACTCTCCATTTTTGCCGGTGCTCCAGCACTTCGGTTTAACTCTCGGTTGCAAAGAGGCAGAGTCATTACAGCTCCAGGCATTAACATGCCCCCTAGGATCCATAGCCGGGTTTTCCCGGCCCTGGGGGCACGCCCCTTCCACCTCCCCAGAAGAGGCAGGCGGTCGGACGGATGCAGGGGGGGGGCAGAAGGTCGGCCCACTATGCTGGCTGTTCCTCTAGATCCCCCTATGTAGGCCAGGCCGTCCCCTTAGCATTTGAAACAGCGGTTATCCAAGCATTACAATGTAGGTGAGTGTGTTTGTTGCTGATCTCAGATTGGTCGTTTCTTTGGACACAATATGGGCAATTGTAAGCTATTGGGGGAAGAGATTTAGGGCCTGATTGCACCATTATAAAACACTTCTGTGAATCAGGCCCTTCATTTTAAAGATTTTTTGATGTACGTTCTTTAACCCCACAGTTGTGTCGAATTGTGTTGGAGCTTCATTTTGGACAACCAGCAGTATTTTGTTCTGTGTGTTCCACCGGCCATCTGCAGTCTAGTCTAAACACAACTGTCCAAAGACCACACATCTCGGCAGGATAGCTCAGGTGCAACGGAGCACCACAGGTTCGATCCCCGGGTCCGCGCTTAGAAACCTCAAGCGCGTCATAAATAACCTAGAATATCATATCACCTGCAAGGTACAGGAGAGTCGCTCCTGTCCTAAACTGATGCTGCCTTTCTACTAGGGTTGGATAATCCAATGACTAATCGTATCCCACAAATTGCCCTTCAAAGCAAGGATTGTGCCAGGATGTTTAAAGCAGATCTGTGCTCCCTGCTCGGTCTCCTCTTGTTCCATGGACTGGGGCAGTACTAGGAGTTTGTGGTTTGTTTTATGTTACAGGGAATTGCCGGAAAACACCTCTGCCGTTTCTGCGACTTTGCGCTGCTGACTACCGTCGTGGGTGCTCGCTGATGCTGCGGACTGTGGTAAGGGTGTCATCCCTCTGTGCGGTTGGTGAAGCGATTCATCTTGGCAAGGGATCAGGCATCTATAGGCCAAGCAGAACTCCTCCTTGTCCTGGTTTGTTCAGGACATGTATGAACGGCTGTGGGCTCCTTGTCAGCAGGGGCGTTGCTAGGGGGGGGCTAAGGGGGCTATAGCCCCTGATCTTTTGGTTGTAGCCCCGGATAGAATCTCAGGAGCTACAGCCAAAAGACTAGCTAGCCCCCAGTCCCAACAATTCCGACATCAGCTTAGCCCCGGGTCTTTTCCAGACCTAGAAACTCCCCTGCTTGTCAGTGATTTATTTATTTATTTATTTATTGTTTTTGTCGACTGCGACCAAACCCGTATCACGGCGCCAATACATTAGTGAACAAGACAGAACAGCAATAATGTACCTAGGCATGATAGCAAATGCTGCCGAGAGTCAGGTAGTGGGGATATCCCAAATTCAGGTTAGATGTATTTGTAAACAGCCATGTTTTTTTTGCAGTTTTCTGAAGATGAGGTAGTGATGGCAGGAAGGAGAGGTTAGAATGACCACTCTGAATGTGGGTTTGGGTTGCATCGTTCCATCACTGCATAATAAATCCAGTTAGTCCAATAAAGATATCAAAACCTGTATTTTGTGAGAATGTGGGTTAGTACCGCGGCTCTGAATGTTTGGTTTTGTGTTACCTTTCCAATTTTGGGAGTTTGCTTCACTGCTCTGAATTTTTGGGCTGGCATTTCAGAATGTGTTTGTTGGCATTTGAGAATATGTTTTTTGACAACAATGCTTTGAAGTTAAGTGCTGGCATCACTGTTCTGATTGTGTAGTTTGGTAGTGCTGCTCTGGTTTGTCGGTTGTGTCATGTATTTAGGTTTGTGACTGCATTGTGGCTCTGCATTTTTACCTGTTCATTATAGTCCTTCCTGATGTTGGGGCTTGTTTTCACTGCTCTCAAATTGGCGGGTTGTTGTTATTGCCCTAATTTGATTTCAGATATATGATAGCCTTCGGAATCCAGGATATGTGGTTGAAATGGGGTACAAGTTTGAGTGATTATTTGGTGACTGGTTTCTTGACCTTTTCTTTTTTTTTGTTTTTGTTTTTGTGTGTTTAACAATCTTTATTAAGATTATAAGAAGTACGAGCAATACATATTAGTAACATTGCAGGAATGCATGAAGAAAGACATTATTCACACTATAATCCAGGGGACTATAAATAAAATATATAAACGCAGAATTAGTAATTCAATGAGTAGGGCCTCAAGAATAGTTACTGAGGGAGGTTCAACAGCAATGAGGTCTGCAATGGAGTTGAAGATTCTGTACACAGATTCCCAGCTTTGAATCAGTATGGAGTGAAAAGAATATTTTTTTGTTGTATTGGTTAAAAATGTATTCACCCTTTAACAACATGCCAAATATTCACGTCGGTTACATAATCACTTTTACACAGTAGCGAACAAGAAAGAAAGTAACGATGGAAAAGAAAAGAATACTTTTTTAATACACATTGGTGATTTGGAATTTGCATAGAGCTTACTGCTCAAGGAGGAGTTGTCTTGAAGGCTAGCAGACTCATATATAGATTTAGCCCAATAAAGGTATTACTGCAAGAGCCTCTGATTTTGCAATTTTTTTGACGCACTCGGAATCATGGGATTTTACTCCCAAAGCACCATAGCTTTGTTGTGAGATCCATGTGCGAGCCTTGGACGCAACAATGAAGCATTTTTTTGTAAGCTTAAATCGGCTCAAAGGAGCATTCTTAAATGCAAACAGGTCCCCTGCAGGTCATTGTCATTGTTTGCACTACTGATTTCAAAAAGGGGTGTACAGTGATGATGGGGGCACCTTTGCAGCTTCCTTTTGCGCTCTGCAGTCAAACATTAGTAAAAACCGCCTGCCATTTACGCGCGGCAGGCAGAGTTTACATGGCATTCCTATGTACATGTCGTGCTGGCGTAAAGCTCCGTTGTTATTGGAGGCAGAGGGGCAAAGAGAGCCGGGAAATTAACTCCCATTCCGCCCCTCCCCTTCAAAAATCACAAAAATGCCCCAGAGTAAAATGGGGGTGTCAAAAATGGCGTAATACATGTACACCTGTCTTTAAAACCTTCATTTACGTTCCGGGGACTTCCAAATGAGCCCCACTGTGCCGTTTGCCCGGTTTAGCAACTGCGGTTACAGTATGCACACAGACCTCTGCAATAGGTGCTTAACCCAATGGGCTATCTTGCCACCTATAGTATTGCCACCCAGAATGATAGACATGACATAATTACAGCCGTTTATTTTAGGGGCTGCCCCTGCACTGGGACAGCAGCAGGCAGACATTAGCAGAAGGTGATTAGCGTTAGGTGCTCACGTTGGGGAGTGACTCCCTGAAATGGCGTGATTGGCTGTGCACGGCAGCAGGCACTTAGCTCGCTGAGCCATCCAGGCTGCCAGAGATGCGGCCACGGAGACTCGGCGGCATTCGCTTACTGTAGATAGGGAGTGCACCAGTAAAAGGCCCGGAGTAGAGCTCTCTGGTCGCAGACTGGCACTAAAGGGGGAACCGTCGGGCTGAGACCCCTCCAGAGATAAAGGACGCGCCACCTGCGGCAGGGGACACGCCGTGAGTATATCTTGTCTTTTTGGCAAATCAGACCCCTGAAAAGGAGGCGGGGCTTCTCCTTAACTGATAGCATTGTTCGCACGCGGGTACGCAAGTGTCCACCTGCGTAGCACAATGCCCTGCGCATTTCTATATTGCGCGAGCGCAGATGAAAAGCGCATGGCACTAGATAGACACGCCTGCGTCTACAGATTTCACATGACGGAAGCATCCCCGGGAAGTGCTTCGAACTCTGTGATTTACATGCAAGGTGCTTTGCTGGCATTTAATTAACGGGTCCCGCTTTGGAATGCAACTGCCTGGGTTGGGGTTTTTTTCCCCCCACACAGAAAATGTGCTACCTTTTAAAGCACTCCCTTGTACTTGGCGGCTTCCTATGACGTGTTCAACGCCTTGTCGTTTAGGTATTTGCTTATATTTGTACAAATTAACCATTTTTAAACACACGCGGACGTGCTTCCCGTTTAGGCTTCGCCGTGACGTCTTTGGTCCTCCTCATGAAGGCCGCATATTTGACCTTCACGATATGTTCGTTCTGCAAACCTCAGCGTGGGAGGTCGCGATGCGTCTGAACCTTGCTGATGACGTAGCGGTCGCTGCCGCACTCGCCTTACCCTGCGAGCTATTCGGGCTTTCACATCGGCCTGGAGATTAGGTTATGCCAACATCGTGATCCACAAGGCTGAGAAAACACGATCAAAGGGGCACTGGGCACTGGCAAACTCTGCCCGCCCCGCCTTTTCTAGCAAAACCCTGTAGGAAATTTAAGGTGTGGGGTGAGCGTGCGTTGATAACACAGTGAGGAGCGTTCCTAGGTTTCTTCTGATAAAGTGACTTTTCTCACCCTTACACATTACTCCACATGCCACAGTGATCCATCAATAATATGCGCTTTGAATGGCTGCTGGAAAGATGTCTCGGTAAATCAATGCACCTGCTGCAGAGACATTGCAGGTTCACGTTTCAGCCGGTGGTAAGATTAGGCAGTTCTCCTTCCGAGGTACATCTTCCACGTGACTCCGTAAGGACTCCCCAGAAGGGCTGATATGCGTGTGCACTATTAACCCAACAGATAACTCCAGCACCGTGCTCCCCTTCCCGTGTTCTGCGCGCCGGAAACCCCAGCCGCGGCGCCTCACACAGGAGGCCTCGCGCAAGAGCCATGCCGGTAACTGCTTAAGCAAGAGTGGGGCTGCGACTGCCCCCTCAGGCAGCAAACACAGCTTCAGCCGCAGGAGATCTCCGCCGGTGTGCGCGTGCGCACATCCAGACACCGCCTGCTTTGGCAGGCAAAGAGTTGGTGTCCTTTTCTGAAAGTGGCTGTGTTAGCATCCCCATCCCCCCGCAGGTAACACACTCTCAGATTGGCCTGGAGTTAAATCCAAACTTCCAGCCACCGAACCCTACAGACACTAAGTAACCCCCTCCCCACCCACGCCAAGGTCAACGTGTGAAGAACTAATACAGAGATCACGATTTATTTGTATAGCGCTACAATAATAACTGTTATTAGTGCCCAATTAAATGATACTGTAATGTAGTTAGCTGGGAAGGGTGCAGTGTTGCACCAGTCTTACCGGGTTAAGCGATTTCAGTAGGCACGGCAGTCTTGCCACCTACAAGGTGCACGCGCTTAAACGCGTGAGCTATTCACTGTACGCCGCACGCCCAACCAACACCATGTGAAGAGTTTCTGAAACACGTAGCCACCCAAACCCTGATACTTCGGCAGCATTCGGGATCGATTTCTGGGGCGTTAACGCTAGCTAATGCCCGGCTTCCCTCGCAGTGAAGGTAATGCAGCGATCGCGGCCTGAGCGAGTTACACGGCATGTTAAACAGCAGGAACCGGGTGCGCCAAAACAGCCCCCGGAAGAAACACGCGCCGGTAGCTTCGCCGAGGGACGCCAATATGGAGCTGGAGACTGAGGGCCCGATTCATGCAATAGTTGCCAAAGTGAATATGCACTGCTGAAAAGTGACTTTGCTCTGCCGACACAAACCTTGATTCATGGAACTGTGCAAAGTGTATTTGTGCAGTGCAAAGACAGTGAACAGTCATGTTTTACTGCAAAAAGGACTATGCACTGACTTTGCAGAGCAAAAATACACTTTGAACAGTTCCATGAATCAGGGTTTTGTCTAAAGTGCAAAGCTACTTTTCAGCAGTGCAAAGTCACTTTGAACCGTGCAAAAAATGTCATGAATCGGGCCCTGAGTAAAGGAAGCCAGTCAACATCCATGTGCATATTAACTGATGTGTAGAGGACGCACTTAGGCACAGGCAGAAGGGCGGCACTAGTCAAGGGGTTTAGAACAGAACGCACATGTACAACGCAGACAAGAATAACGCGGAACATATTGCGACGACGAACCACTCACGGCATTTTTATGTTGTTATTCTTAGTTATTTTTTTGTCGCGCACCATAGCGGATTTCTTTAGTTTGAAAACATCTCTGCGGTCAGAAAAGGTCGGATGCGGCAGTTGCTTTACATGAAGCAGCGCCCGCTACAATCCCTGGAAACTCATTCCCCCAAACAGCGATTCCGCACGTCAATTCAACACAAGCAACACGCATGAAACACCAGACAATTGCGCAATTTGCGCCACCAAGTCAATACATGGCGAGAGCTAGAAATGTAATTCGTTGTCTGGGAAATCACTAATTTGTGACCCTTTTGAAATTTCGTTTAATTGCGGATGTATACCAAAAAACCTCATCGGGTAGTTCAATGGAGTTTTATTGGAAACGCGCTCTGCGTGTATGTGGTCTTTTTTGTTTGCGAACAGAAATACGCGTAATATGTTATTTTTTTTTTACCAGCGTTGTCAGAATATTTCGATTTAATTTCTAAAAATATACAAATTCATCAACAGGAAAAAAACAAAATCTCGGGAGTGAGTCCGCTCCCCGGTTTTCTACCCAGAAGTTATAGTTTTAAAAAATATGTATGTTTTAAAAAAAAGGCGATAGGTCGCACTATTCTGTGTGGAATAATAACCCACCGAAGATTCAAAATGATTCTAACCAATTATGTTATCAAATTAAAAGAAAGTGCTTGCCCCAGGCGTTAGAGGTTTGTTCGATTTATTCCCCCCCCCCCTTGTTTTCAATTTACCAAATACGAGGCGCCCCCCATTGGCTTTATTCATTACAGAAATGGTGTGTGGTTTGCTATTTTCCAAATAGACAGGAATAAGCAGTTACGTCGGAGGTTCTCATGGAAAATTACGTTTGAAAATCAAGCCTGATACAATCCCGCCCAGGGGCGAATTCGACTGCACCGTGAATATCCGTGTCGCCGGTGTGGCCGAGTCGCCGTTCGCGGCGTCCACTGCGCCATGATGCGGGGGCAGCGCTTATTGCCCGGTGGGGCCGGATAATAGAGCGCCAGCGGGAGGCTGGTGGGCGCACTGGACACCAGGTAGGCCCCCCACCTCGTGTCCAGGGCGCCCCCTGGCTCCACTGCGTTCAAGCTTACACAGCAAGTCGTGTGCAGGTCTCTCCCTGGCTCGGCCGCTGTAGTGAAGATACGGTGTGAACGACTTTGCACGTAGGACAGCTGCTGGATTTTCCTAAAGAAACAAGCGTGCAAATGGGACGTGCATTGCCGCGCCGCAATTCCATTATTGCATCTTCTTGCGGGACGCATAGATTGCGGCAGCTTTAGGGTTCTGTACTCATATGCCGACCCCTGTCCGGGCAATGGACGCCCCCCGCCCCCTACATGACTCCCGCCCGGGAAAGTCTCCTGCTCTGCTTTCTCCGCCCTATGTCTGCCGAGCACCTGCACCTTTTGCCCCGAGCGAACCGAGGTAGGAGAGGCTCGCGAACTATCACCCACGAATATTCCTCCTCTCACGCCGTGGACGTTACTCCAGTCCCAGCCGGACAATCTCTACTGATTTTAGGATGCCGGGACTGCCCGTGCCTCCATGCACTGCTTAATTCCGCCATGACTCTCATTACCGCTCCAGCCCTTAATGAACCCCCTCCTCACCTGAACAGTTATAACTCTGATATGTGTTAGCAGCCTCACAATGAACTTGCATCTTGTATGTGTCTGTGTATGTTGTAACTAAAAATGTATTTTCTTGTCTATTACTAAGACTGCACTATGTAACTAAGCTAATTTGTCTTGAAACGGCAGCAGGACGCCCACGGGCTGCTGTGCGCTTTACAAATGTGAATAAATAAATATATATGTGGCGCCAGCCGCGCGGAAATTGTTCAGCTGTTTACCAGCCTTGGTTGCTCTTTTACAGAAGCCTCTGGATAACGCAGTGCGCACTTATGTTATACTAGGTGCCGAGCGTATGGAAATGTCACCCAGCATGTCTTCCTTTAAGCATATCTGTGCACTGGAAGCAGCCCCCCCCCGCCCCCACAGGAGGGGAGGCTTTATCGTACTGCGAACCCTCCTCGATTTTGTCCTTCGTTTGCCTACACACCCGAGGTAGCCCCAGTACCATGAGGCGAGGCCTCACCAGGCTGTGTTCAATCAAAGTTTGGACTTTGTAACTCGCTGATTTTGACACTGTAACCAACTGATTTTGACTTTGCAACTGTACATTGTACATTTTAAGTGTGCTTTCCTGCTCTTTTTAAACGGATTCACTACACTTTCTATAAATCGCCCCTAGAAGCCCACGGGATTCTTGTGCTGAAATAAATGCGACTACACAAATAAATAAATAAACAAATAAATAAATAAATAAATAAGATGAATATGGTAAAGTAAATGGAACCAATTGTGTTATCAAATGCAAGTGTTTGTCCCAGCGGTTAGAGTTCTTTTCAATTTATTTTGTCGCCTCCCCCACCCCCACTTTTTGTTATTTCAATTTGCCCAATAAAAGGTGGCCAGATTAGATACAGACAGACATATCATGAACACACTGTTATTAAAACAATAATATGTTTCATTGTTGCATAAACTGAAAGTTATTTGAAGTGACCAAAAGATGATAGGACAGTATATTACAGCATCTCAAACAATGAGAGCAGTGATTAACACTGCACATATTAACTGATACATGTCATCAGGAGTTATGTAACTGACAGTTTTGCGTTGTGTCGCAATTTATACACATTTAGACAGGGCAAGCAATTGATATCATCGATGTCCATGCACCCATCGAACCTATATAATGGGCGTCATCAGTACTGTCACCAAACCAGCAGTCAATATCAACAGGTGTCATGCACAGTGGCATCCCTGGCAGTGGGGGGGGGGGGTGAGGGACCCGCCCCCCTGTGAAACCCTGTGCCCCCCTTTTGCCCCCCTACCTAAAACGAGCAGTGACCATGTTCTCCCCCTACATTTGTCTGTGCCCCCCTACTTTTGTATTTGGCCCCCTCTGTGCCCCTCCTAAATTTGATTCCTGGCGACCACCCCCACCAATTGAGTAATCAATGTCAACGGAAGTCATGCATATTACCTCCAATTCTGCAAAACGCATCACCTGATTTCGTCAATATTGGCACACGTCTATTAACCAATATATCCCCTGGCTCGGTCATTATTGCCAGCAATCCTTTGAACAATGTGATCTGATTGCTTCAGTATTGCGACACCTTAGGAATCGACATCACCCCATTCACCAATACTGCCACTAATCCATCCACCTGCTATTTCATTTCGTCAGCACTGACACCAGTCCAGCAATCAGTGTCATCTGATGTCATCACCAAAAAGGTAATCACTCTCATCTGAAGCCATCAACACTGCCACACATGCAGAAACGAATGCTATGGAATCCCCTTGATATTGCAGCCGATTCAGCAATCAATATCACCTGGTCTCGTTGATTCCACCAATGCAGTTGCACACTTGGAACCTGGCCCAGGCTGTAGTCTGTCATTTCTTTCTGGGAATGAACATCAGTTTACAAGCGCCTACGTGGAGCTCGTAATCTGGGTTGACCCTCCAGTCACAATAGTGCAACGACTGCTGCACGGATATGCCGAGGCACGCTTAGAAATGTGGGCACAGTTAGCAATCTATGCAGACATGGATGGGTGGCTTGTCTAGCGCAGGGGTGCACAACTGATTTTGACAGAGGGCCGAAAGTACCTTACATGAGGGCTATAGTGGGCCGAAAAGTAAATGTGGGCGGGGCGGTAGGCGGGGCGTGGCAGGAGGCTTTTTAAACCCCCAATTTGTACTAAACACATGGGAAAAGAATGTTTTTGAGGGGTAACAATTTTTATTTGCATTTCAAACTTACATTTTGTACTACACATTTTCCATTGTTATAATTTATTTCTATTTAGTTATTGTATCTCACCTGTTTAATTAATTAATATATATTTTATTGACCCTAGATACACTATGCCAATTGGCACCCTCACCCCCAACCAAACACTATGCCCCATGGCCCCCTCACCCCAACCAAACACTATGCCCCATGTCACTCACCCCCAACCAAACACTAGGCCCCATGGCCCCCTCACCCCCAACCAAACACTATGCCCCATGGCCCCCTCACCCCAACCAAACACTATGCCCCATGTCCCTCACCCCCAACCAAACACTATGCCCCATGACCCTCACCCCCAACCAAACACTATGCCCCATGTCCCTCACCCCCAACCAAACACTATGCCCCATGGCCCCCTCACCCCAACCAAACACTAGCCCCATGGCCCCCTATCCCCCAACCAAACACTATGCCCCATGTCCCTCACCCCCAACCAAACACTATGCCCCATGGCCCCCTCACCCCCAACCAAACACTATGCCCCATGGTCCCCTCACCCCCAACCAAACACTATGCCCCACGGCCTCCTCACCCCCAACCAAACACTATGCCCCATGGCCCCCTCACCCCCAACCAAACCCCCCACCCCATGGCCCCCTCACCCCCAACCAAACCCCCCAACTCAGCACACACACAAACATGCACCAATACAGACCCGAACCCCCACCCCCCAACTCAGCACACACACAAACATGCACCCATAAAGACCCAAACCCCCACCCCCCCAACTCCAAACCCCCACACCTCAACTCAGCACACACACACTCAAGCATGCACCCATACAGACCCGAACCCCCCACCCCCAACTCAGCACACAAACAAACATGCACCCATACAGACCCGAACCCCCACCCCCCAACTCAGCACACAAAAAACATTCAAATCAAAACATTCCTATACATCCGACAACCCCCCCACCCCCGCATCTAAACATACACACAAAAAACATTCAAATCCAAACATTCATACACATCCGACACACATCCGACACCACCCTACCCCCGCATCTCAACATACACACAAAATACATTCAAATACAAACATTCACACACCACCCACACCCCCGCATCTCAACATACACACAAAATACATTCAAATACAAACATTCATACACATCCGACACCCCCCCCCACCCCCGCATCTCAACATACACACAAAATACATTCAAATACAAACATTCATACACATCCGACACCCCCCACCCCCGCATCTCAACATACACACAAAATACATTCAAATCCAAACATTCATACACATCCGACACACCCCCCACCCCCGCATCTCAACATACACACAAAAAACATTCAAATCCAAACATTCATACACATCTGACACCCCCCCACCCCCGCATCTCAACATACACACAAAATACATTCAAATCCAAACATTCATACACATCCGACACCCCCCCTCACCTCCGCAACATACACAAACAAACATAAAGCAAAACAAACCTGACACACAAACACAAACAGACCACTTACCGGAGACGTGCTGGAAGGCAGGTAAGCTGGAACGCTGGAATCGTACTACGGCTGGCGTGGTCCAAGGCTGAAATGCCTTCCGGCATCAAGCCTTTGTGGACCACGCCAGCCATAGTGCTGGCCCTCCATTGGTGCAGCACACACGCATTATGTGGCTCGTAGGAGCGACTTGGTGCGTGTGTGTGCTGAGCCAATGAGGGCCAGTGTTTTCACCGGCCCGGAAGACAACAAAGACTTTCCTAATGGAGGGTGGCCGCGGGCCGCCCTCCATTAGGAAAGTCTTTGTGCCTCGCGGGCCGGCCAAAAGGGCATGGCGGGCCGCAACTGGCCCGCGGGCCATATGTTGTGCACCCATGGTCTAGCGGGATTTCATAGGGATGGTGGTGATGTTCAGCTTTGATGCTTTTTAGAGCTGAGAAAGTAAGACGGTGCTTGCTCTATGTGGATGGCTGTAGCTTATGTCTTGTTTTAAACTGTTCCTTCTCACACTACTTTCGAAATTCTCAGCATTATCACCACATCCCTCTTTCTCATCCCTGTCCTTACACTAGGAAGACTACCCTCCGTTCCTACAGAGATTCACAAGTCAATTCCAGAAATTACTTCCAACCCCTCCCTCCTATAAAGGAGGGCTCATTCCTCAGAACTTCCTGTTGCTTTTTCTGTCAGCTCCAGATTGGCCCGGCTTGCGCACCCAGGTATGATAAAGCCGGGACCCTCTCTGCCATGTTGATTGGCTCTGGGCATAATGGGCTGAGGCAGATGGTGTGTCCACAAATTGTTGGGCAGAATCTTGTGCAGTGCCCTTAGGGACCACTACACACAATTAAGACTTGTTAAGTGACTTCAATTCAGCACTCCAATTAAGTCAATGCCTGGTCTGGGATGCCCAAGGCAAGCCCTTATTTATATATTTTTATGACAAGTTATAATCTGGATGATAAACCCTTATATAACGCCCCTCTCTTTGAATCCCCCTGACCTCACTGAGCCAAGAAGTAGGTTTGTTTTGCAATTTACAAATTTATTGGAAAATTAAACAAGATATATATATCACACTTTATAAATAAATTAATATTTGATAACACACTTATGAAGATAATGTTGATCAACAATGGATCTTAGCACACTTTTTTATCAGTTAGGAGTTGGTCCAGAAAGGATAAAATAGCTGAGAATGCCTTATGGTTTCAAGGAAGAGTAATGGTGGAAAGGAATGCAGTACAGAAATAAACTGATATGGTTTCAAAAAGAGATAATATAATCACTTTTCCCCTTTGTGGCAATTCACTCCCCCCTATGCAATATAAAGAGATGGAAGAAAAGCACACAGTTTTCAGGGATACAATCACAATACAATATGCATTTCAGTTCCCCCCTAGCACGCTTAGAACACAGGGATGATTTTAAAAGACAGGCAAATAATGTGATTTGCAAAGAAGTGAAAATATGCTAAAAATGATTTTAATTCCCTATAGGCGATTCAGGGTAGGTGAGGTGGCAGCTACTTTGAATTAGTTCAGGTCAACACTATCAGTGATTCATGAGGGATTATTAGGTTGAAAATGGATTTCAGCAATGCAAAGCAAAAGACAGCGATTTTTTTTACAAGTGATGAAATTCAGCCAGAAGCAATTCGCGGCACTTTTTCAGAATGCGTCGAGCGCGATTACGGAAAAACTATAAGGAGTAGAAAGTCGCCTTAGGACTTGTTGGAAAGCTAAGCTCCATTGATGCGAGAGGCAAGCAATATTGCTTCACAAACACTGGAGTCATGCTAGGGTCCATGGGAATTGTTGTTGTGTTGATGTCGGTGCGACCACAGTCATATGAGTCTACCGTAAAGAGATCTTGAAAATCCAAGAAAACTTGTTTCAACGTTTGCTTCTGTTCCAGAGTCACACAGGCATCAGCTAGGTTGACTCTCTCTTCCACCATCTGCCTGAAGCCTGGAAAGACTTCTGGTTTTGCTATCTCAGCTGCCTCCTCCAGCTGGGTGGAGAAGTCCCTGGTCAGGGCGCGATTTGGACTGGTGGCTTCAGGTGGGAAAGGCAGCCCTCATGGACCTGGAAAATCACCTCATCCCTTCGTAAGTCACAAGTCACATCTTCCTTACCATAAGGGCGGGAAGTGTACACCAGGAAGTTCCCCCCAATGCCAGGTAAAGATCCTGTCTGGTGTTGGGTTGTCATCACTGTCACTGTCAAAACAGTCCTTGGGGATTAGTCCTATCAGTTCATTTCCTAAATCAATGGAAAAATGTTGGTCATCAACTGCCATTCCAATAATGGTGCCTGCGGCTAGAGTAATACCCTTTAAGTCGCTGTTATCCACCTCTATTGGAATTGTGTCATGTTCTATGTTGACTAATGGTGTTGGGTTTACCCCCAACCCTTGCTGTTGGAGAGAAGCATTTAGATGAATATAAGCATCAGGGTTTTTCATTTTTTGTCCTCTTTTAACTTTCACTTCCAGGGAGAATTTTCGGGTCCTTTCTGGGATGGTGACTTCCTCTTTAACCTGAATTTCAACTGCATAAGGTAGCAATTGAGCTGACCTAAATGCTTTTTCTGGATCATCAAAGCCCATGGGATTATCCGCTAATCGGGACCACGCTTTGAAGTTTATTAGGTCCAAACTAATGACAAAGCGATTGAGAATGTCACTGCCTAAGTAAAAGGCGGCAGTGACATCTCGCACGTCCCAACAATTATGGACTATGACTTGTTGCCAATGGAGATTTTGAGCATAGACCTGCTTGGCAGGAGATATCTGGAAGTGGGTGGTTCCAAGTCCATTTCCAATTTGTCTATCAGTTTGAATGTGGGAATGGCTGGATCTTTTGGGAGTTGGCGGAACAGCGCTTCGCTGATGAAGCTCTTACCGTTATTCACACACACTCGGGCGAGAACAGAGTGCTTCCCTTCATTTAACTGAATGGGGATGAACATCTGCTCTCCAATTTGCTAAATATCAGCCAGGCTCTGAGCTGATTTCACATCTTTCTGGACTATCAGAATGGGAATGTCTGATTGTGGATTAGTAAAGAATTTCAGAGTGTTTCCTTCCAGTGTGGAATACCACCTTAAACTGGAAGGAAGGTTAATTTTCAGAAATAGAGAGGACCCCCCACCACCAGTCTGTTGCCCTACTGCTATTACCGTTACGTCTGAAATTTGGTTGTTCTGGAAGTGAAATTCTACTTGGTCAGATTTTTGTTCAACCATGTGGCTGGTGCCGTTTAAACTAACATGGTTGACACTCTGTTTTAATTTTATTGGTCGGCTAGTCTGGGTCCAGAGGACCTTGTTTACGCAATCTATTAGGGGTGACAACCTTCTCAGGAGGTCATTCCCTAGTAAACAAAGGGTGCCCTCTGGAGTCACTACTATGACCGGGTGTTTCACCTTGTGTCGCCCAATTTTGATGCCCAAATCTGCAGTCCCCTTGACGGGAATTTCCTTCCCGTCAAAGTTCTGAAGTTGTCCAGGAAGAGAGGTGAGAGGAATTCGGAAATTCTCGCCCCTTCCTGCATTTAGTTCATCAAAGGCCCTTTTGGACAGAAGGGTAGCTTGGGATCCAATGTCCACCAGTGCCAAAACTGTACCCTGCCCCTGTACTTGTACCGGGGCATAGTGTCTTCCCTCCTTCTCCTCAAGGGGGCACAGATAATGCACATTTTTGGACAACCGGTGGGCTAATTTTCTGGTTTTGGACATTGAGAGAGAAGAAATTTGGGCAGAGTTCGGCAGGGAGTTTTGAGAATCTGAAAGAAAAAGTTAGCAATTGGATATTGATGCGGTTTTGGGTTCCCCTGGTTCCGGTTCTGGGCCGCCCCCCCTTTTTGGAGGCAGTCACCACGATGGGTTTGAACCAGGGGTTTTCGGTATTGTTGGTTCTGGGATAGAATGATGGGCGGCGACAGCTCAAGCCCCACATCTATCCAGTCTATGGATGCAGTTTTGGGTTCCCCTGGTTCCGGTTCTGGGCCGCCCCCCCCTTTTTGGAGGTAGTCACCAGGATGGGTTTGAACCAGGGGTTTTCGGTATTGTTGGTTCTGGGATAGAATGATGGGCGGCTACAGCTCAATCCCCACATCTACCCAGTCTGGGTTAGAATCCCTTGGGACCCATTTTTCCTTGAGAGGAGTTCCCCCATCTCTGAAGGGGAAGATCCTTTTCCCAGGATCCTCTGAGGATCCATCTCCCTCAAATTGGAAGACCTGTACCTCCTCCACAAAATGGGTCTGTTTGGGTCCTTTGTTTCTCCTACCTCCTCTCTGCTCCTTGGGTGGCAGACTTTCAGGGGTAGGAGATTTCGTTTCCGTTCCTGGGTTTCCAGGGGCTGTTTACAAGGGGGGAAGGAAGCTTCCTCCCAGACTTTACACCCCCCTTCCCCTTGTGCCTTCTCCCTGGGAACCGGTGGGTTATCGTGGTGCTGCCCCCGGCAATGTTCTGGAGCCCCAGGCCCAGAGTTTGGGGCATTCTGCGCCGGCATGCTCATCTGGGGGTTCTGTTGAGCCCTCAGCATGTGACCCAGATCCCGTGCCATATTTTGGACTTGGTGCTCTAACTGGGAAACCTGCTCAGGCTGAAACAGGGTTCTTTTTTCTCCCCTGGGTTTATCCCGGGAAGGTTAGCTATCCCTTCTCTGGTAGTACCCCGGGTTGGGAAGATTTGGGTACCCCACCACCCTTGGCCTCCCCTCTCCCGGATTAGGTTGTCTGGGCTCAGGGAATTGGGGAAAGAAGGATGGATGATTTTGGGACTGGAAATTGGGTGGATACCTGGGAAAAAAGTTCTGCCCAGGGTTTGGTGAATTTCTGCCCTCCTGTGGGAAGTTAGGAGGAAAGTTCCCTGGGTTGGGTGCCTGATTGGACCCCCCCGCCCCCTTGGGCTGGAGGAGTCCACACATACCCCAGGATTGGTCGGTTTCCCTTGTAGTGGGGACTTACATAGTCAGGGGAGCGAGGGACCCCATTTGTGGGACTACCTCCTTGACTCCCTGTCTGTGACTGGCCCGAGGGCTTTCTGGGCTGAGAATTATTCGGTGCAGGCAGGCTTTTAGGCCCCCCCATCTCCAAATCTAAAATGGGGGCAACCTTTACCTCTGCCACCTTGGCAGCAGCAGGGGTGCTGGTTGATTTGGGGCTTTTCTCTGCATTACTTTTATTTTCTATGGGCATCTGCACCTCATAGATCCAGGTAGCCTGTTCAATGACCCAGTCTAGTGACCTTTTCTCATGAAAATCTCTCACTAGCTGGTTCAGGATGTATTTGGGCAAGGCATGGAAAAACGTATTTACAAATTAATTGCTGTCCGTGCAAACCCTTTTGGTAGTCTGCGCAAAGGCACGCTTCAATTCCTGCACAAATCCTTGTGGTGCCTGATCCTCCTCACATTGCAAATTGTAGGCTGCCTTACGAGCCTCTTGGGGATTTCTGTGAACAGAAAAATGTTTCAAGATGGCTGCCCTATATGTGGACCATCTTGAATGGTTTTGGTCCTCCAGCCCCGCAAAGAAACTGGAGTATTCTTGGGAGAATGTCCATTTGACATACTGAATGCAGCTACTGCTGCCCTTCAAATGGAAAGTCTCCATCATTTGCTCATAAAGCTCCACGTGTTCCCAAACAGAATACTTGGCATTCTTGTGATAAGGGGTGATGACACTCCTTATTGCCTTAATCTGTTTTAAGGGGACCTTAAGCAAGGCCCTTTTTGCCTTATTGGCCTTTTTGGTTCGGGTAACCCTGGTCCATTCATCCTCTGACTCAGAAGCACTGCTCCCAGAGGTGCCCGTCTGATCTTCCAGGATTTCCCGGATTCTGCGAGCCTGGGAATGGCTGACAGAATGTGCGGACCTGGTCTCCTGTGTCCTGTGCCGCTCAGAGGAGTCTTCAGATCCCTCCTTGCTGCCAGGATTTGATGGGTACCCCCCCACTGACCTAACTGGGCAGAGGTTTTCAGGATGCCCTTAGTGGGCCTACACTCCTGGGGTTCCCCACTAAATTGCACTGTACTTAGGTGCCCATACCCGGATGCCCGCCCATCCATTACTGGGTGGCACTGGCTTATGAGCCCCATACTTTTGGCTGGATAGTAATCTGCCATCCCCGTGGCCCTGGGCTCATGTGCACTAGGGGACATGGGGGTGCCAGAGTCCAGGGATCGGGAGGGATGAAGGACTCTGGTACTAGGGCTCCTGAGGTTATGCTCAGGTGTTTCCCTTTCCCAGCGAACCTCATCTCTATCAGCCCCGCTCTCTTTTTCAATGCAAGAGCCTGTGCTTTCAGTTCCTTAGTTAAAGCCTTACTAGACTCTATTAGTCTCTCCTGCATGGCTACCTGTTGCTGGAGCCTATCATTGTCGTGGCAGAGAGCCTCATTCTCTCTCTGTGCCTCCTGGTTGGTCCTGGAGTACTGGGCCAGTCTTTGCTACAGGAGGGTTACCTCCTGAGTCCCATCCCTACTGGCCTGTTCCTTTCTTGCCAGAGCATCTTCCACGCTCCTGGTGTGCTCTAACAAGTTCTGACGCTCTTTTTGGAGGTCACCCAGTCCCTGGAGGGCTAGGTGATTTTCTTCAATTTTTTCTTTTAATTGGCAGACTTCCTGGCTTAAGGTGTCCCTTTCCTGACTAAGAGCCTGCATCTGTGCCGGCAGGTCGTCCCTCTGCCTTTTGAGGGCCCCAGCTTTCTGGCGCTCTTCTTCAAATTTTGTCTGGGTATCCAGGTCTTTCAGAATCAGTTTGTTGCTCTCTGCCTTCTCCCTATCTAGATGACTTTGCAGGGTGGCTACCTGCTCTGTGCATGCCCTGTTGAAGTCCGGGTGTTGCTCCAGCTTTTTCTGGCTTTGCAGTAGGGAGTCCAGACCTTCTTGGTACTCCTTCTGCAAGGCCAGAAATCTGGTATCCTGGTCTGTCTTTTCCTGTTTCAGTATATCCATGTCTTCTTTTATTTTAATGATATACTGCCTACTATGATTTTCTAACTCCTGGCTCTTCTGTAGCCTCTGCTCAGAATTGACCAGGTCAGATTGGGCCTTCTCTAATGCCATCTGTTGCCTAATCGCCAGATCTTGGCCTTCAGCACATTTGTCCTGTATGGCTCCCATATATAAATATAAATATGCCCCTTCCCTGGCAATCTTGTTGTGCTCATCCTTGGCCTTAGGGGCCATATATAGTTCACTCAGGGCCACATGTAAGGGACCCTGATCTCTCCATGTATCTGACCCAGTTACAGTGACCTGCTGTGCGATTGCCTGCAACCACACATTTTGGTCCTGTTCAGTCCACTCACCTCTCACAAATAGTTTATGTAAGAGGTGCTCTCTAGCTATTTTGATATCTACCAAGGCCATCATTCTGGAAATTGATTTCCTTCCTGACTTACAGAAGTTAGTATTTTATTTCGCAAAACAGACCGTTTCCTTAGAGCATTCCTTTGAGGAGCGTTTTTACAGTGTAATACAGCATGGTGATCCAACAGGATTTATGTATCCTATCAGTTAGCACACTGTATCAAGCTGGTAGATCTAATCCAGATGTCCTGGCTTGAGCCCCCACTCTGTTAAGCGACTTCAATTCAGCACTCCAACTAAGTCAATGCCTGTTCTGGGATGCCCAAGGGAAGCCATTATTTATATATTTTTATGACAAGTTATAATCCGGATGATAAACCCTTATAAAATACCCCTCTCTTTGAATCCCCCTGACCTCACTGAGCCAAGAAGTAGGTTTGTTTTGCAATTTAAAAATGTATTGGAAAATTAAACAAGATATATATATCACACTTTATAAATAAATTAATATTTGATAACACACTTATGAAGATAATTTTGATCAACAATGGATCCTAGCACACTTTTTTATCAGATAGGAGTTGGTCCAGAAAGGATAAAATAGCTGAGAATGCCTTATGGTTTCAAGGAAGAGTAATGGTGGAAAGGAATGCAGTACAGAAATAAACTGATACGGTTTCAACAAGAGATAATATAATCACTTTTCCCCTTTGTGGCAATTCACTCCTCCCTATGCAATATAAAGAGATGGAAGAAAAGCACACAGTTTTCAGGGATACAATCACAATACAATACGAATTTCAGTTCCCCCCTAGCAAGCTTAGAACACAGGGATGATTTTAAAACATAGGCAAAATACTTAAATGTAATTTGCAAAGAAGTGAAAATATGCTAAAAATGATTTTAATTCCCTATAGGGGATTCAGGGTAGGTGGCAGCTACTTTGAATTAGTTCAGGCCAACACTATCAGTGATTCATGAGGGATTATTAGGTTGAAAACGGATTTCAGCAATGCAAAGCAAAAGACAGATTTTTTTTTACAAGTGATGAAATTCAGCTAGTTGCAATTCGTGGCACTTTTCCCAAAAGCGTCGAGCGCGATACGTAAAAACTATAAGGAGTAGAAAGTCAATTTAAGGCTTGTTGGAAAGCTGAGGATCTTTGCCTTAAAATGTAAGTTAAATATTCCAAAAATATGGACAATTATGTGGAGGTAGATTTTCAGAAATAAAGTAGTGATTCAGAATGGCAAATGACAATTTTACAGGTTTAAAATCGGAGAATGGACACACAATTCTATGATGCAGTTCTGGACAGGTTAAAATGGTTTGAATCAGATTATTTTAGACTAAGAGATTGGTTCTGGCACAGTTTTCAGGATACTCACTCCTAGTCTTGGAAGGAATGGGCCTCCATCACCGATCTGGTCAACAGGTTTAGCTGCGGTTCTGTCGCCACAGATGGTCTCTGGTACCAGTTCTGTTCACAGCAATCTGGGTCAGCTCTGTTCTTCTGGTCTGGATCTCTGGTTCTGGCAAATGTTCTTGGCACTGCATACAGCTCCGCTTTCTGGGTGTTTCTTGCTCAAGGTTCTAGGCCAGAATCAAACAGCTTGCCCGGCTGTTGAATAGTTTGGTTAGGTTGCTGGATTCTGAGGCCTGCTGAGAAGGATTCAGCTATTGGACTAGGCCTCACTGCTGCAAGTTCTGAAATCTGGAGTCTGGTTTTCTAAGTTCTGGAGTCTTCTGGATATTGTCTGGTCCGGCAAAATGCTTTGCAAGAAATCAGTTCGAAGTGGAAAGTTAATGTCCCTAGCTGGGTCCCAGTGGCTCCTTTTATGTCTTTAGAAAATGGGTGTGTGCGTGGGCATAACTAAGCCTGCCCCTCACAACTTATCATTGGCCAAGCTCTCCTCTCTCCCTTGATTGGGGGAAGGAAATGGAGTGTCATCGTGATGAGGTAAGTTTATGGGTCAGAGGATCCTCCCCTTGTCAATTTGCACACAAATCTATTTTTGATCCAAATACATATTTATCTATGTACAATTTTTCTAATATTATATGTCCAGTTAACATATTTTCTGTAGCACCAAATCATCCAATCCCTGTCTTTGTAAGATGTTGTGTCCACTTCTGACAGAATGATCCCCTTTTCATCAAGAACACAACCTCTAAACCTTTCCAGAATTTACACACACATGCGCAAGGAGTATGGGCATCAGATGATAAAGTGTCAGATTTTTAACATACAGACATTTGGAGTAATACCTTATTTTTCGCTACTACCCCCAGAACATACCACCGAGTCCTAACACCTCTTAAAATGTGCACAGAAAAATCACAAGAATAAATGATATTATTATATAATTTTGAAAATTATGTACTATGAATTATCCATCTTTTTAAAACTATGCTCTGGCCCAGATGGGTGTGGTTTAGGTTCCAAAGCACACAGGTGGATTTCTGTCTGTCCCCGCCTCCAGCTCAGGTGGCTCCCAGAAGCACTGCTCCTCCCAGTTTCTTCCAAGAGGAAGCCATTTACGACCCCCCCAGCCATTTACGACCCCCCCTAATTTAACATTTGCCTGAGCCAAGGAAAGCTCATTGTTCTGGTTCCTGCAGGCCCAGGTACCCCACCCCTAATTCAATCAGAGAGGTGTGATCTCCTTTTGGTGGTGCAGCAGAAGGGAGGCCAGGCCTGGGAATGCAGTTGCTGGTAAAGTTTCCACTCCTGTCGGGGGTAGTTGTCAGGCAGAATTCAATCTCTTCACGCCAGGCTTCAGCTAAATGTCACTTTTGTTCCAGTTTTCTTCATTCAAATCAAACTTACAATTTTTACACATGCAGCTAGAACGCTGATTCTAAGTTCAAAACTATGACATTTAAACAGTTGCAACCTATGTGACACTCAAAAAGTAGGTCACTCATTTATTTTAAACATCTCGATTTTAGTGGTTTTAAGTCCAATTTCACTTAAGCTGCTGACATCCACCGCTCAGCCAGTTGTGTTATGAACATTATTTTATGCTCTTCATCTTTCCAGATTTTGTATGTACACAAGACTACATTCTGCCAAATGTCTGCTGGTGTTCAGTGAGATTTTTGAATATCTTGCAATGTTTAAAAAAGGCATTTTTAGCTTGCATTTCAGAGAAACAATGGTGATTTCAAGGCGCTTTTTGAGCTAACAGGCACTGCTGTTTTTCCTTTGGCACCCCGTTTCACTCATGGTGCTTCTTGCCCATCACACTCGCATTGGTGGGTGGCAGGTCAGGCAACCATTTTGGTGTGCGCAAAACTGCGCAGTTTTCCTGGATTCTGGGGCAAATGTGTGCTTTCGCCATCTTGGATTTTCTAAGCCCACAGCACCAGATGTTATTGCATAATAGTTCAAACGTGGGTCAAGACACTCAACAAGCCCCGCCGCCTGACTTCACTTTGATTTTGAGTCGAGGGGGAGTCGGGTGCAAAGGATGTTTTAATCCACACACTGCTATGTCCGCATCATCTTCTTCTGATTCCGCAGATGGCACAGTTCAGCATCTTTTCCTCCATCAGGGTGGATCGATCAGTTCTCCTTGTCGGTCCTGATGGGTGTTTCGGGCAGTACCCCGGGCCCCTCGGATCTTTGCTCTCGGTCCCCAGGTCGTCCTCCTTGGTCAGTCTCCATGGTTTCATCTCTCCTAGGATGACAAAGCAAAGCAGCAGAAACATATTCGTAGACTTTCCCCCCCCACTATTTATGGTGGGGCGAACATATACATTTTATACATCAGGAAACATTTGCATTCAAGAATCATAGAATTTTATAGGCTATATGTGGAATATTTTAGGGTTGGAACGGCCCCTTCTATGATTGCAGATGACTCCTCCAGTTGCTGCAGAGTGTGCCTGGGATGGCAACACCTTAGCTGATTTATATGGACCCACTTGTCTTCCCCTTCCGTCAAACTACCTTTGGGGATGCGGATCTTATAGGCGACTGGGAAGATCTTGTCTACAATTTCAAAAGGTCCCTTCCATGTAGGCAGAAATTTTCGCTGTTTGTCCTGTTTCCTTTGGAAATTGTATAGATAGACCCAGTCTCCCACATTGTACTCTTTCATGGTAGTCTTCAGGTCATAGTGAGTTTTCATACTCTCGGCTGATCTTTCTAGATTCCACTGAGCATAGGCAAAAGCATGTTGGAGGTGTTTCCTTAAATTCTCAACGTATTCATGAGTTGTGGAGGCATTTATTAATGTCTGCTCTTGGGTCCTATAGAGCAAATGCTGGGGAAGCACCATCTTGCGTCCAGTCATCAGCTCAAACGGTAACATTTTAGTTGCAGATGAAGGGGTAGATCTGATGGCCATTAGGACAAGAGGTAATCGGATATCCCAACTTGGCCCAGAATCTGCCACAACTTTTTTTAATATACTCACAATTGTTCTGTTGTATATCTCCACTGCACCAGAAGAGGCTGGCAGGTAAGCAATATGTAGCTTCCTTTTAACCCCCAGTATCTCCAACATCTTTGTCATTACTTCGCTGGTGAAATGGCTACCTCTGTCTGACTCAATCCTTTGGGGTAGACCAAAACATGAAAAGATGTGGTTGATCATCAGGGCAGCTGCTGTTTCTGCCTTGCAGTTTGGGGCTGGGAGGCATTCCACCCATTTAGTAAATAAGCATGTCACCGTCAACATGTACTTATTTCCCCTGTAGGAGCGAATCACGGGGCCTATGAAGTCGACTTGCAAATCTGACCATGGCATTGTCATCCTCCTCTTTTAGAGAGGTGCACAGTGTGTGAGGGATGTTGGCTGAAATTGTG
Organism: Ambystoma mexicanum; assembly: GCF_040938575.1. NCBI lineage: Eukaryota > Metazoa > Chordata > Amphibia > Caudata > Ambystomatidae > Ambystoma > Ambystoma mexicanum. The sequence goes on along the minus strand of NC_090932.1, from coordinate 124,188,670 downwards.
CACACACAAGACACCCCTTCAAGTATTGGCGAGGTCCTGCCCCATGTGTGGCCAGTATGCAACCTCTCTTAAGATTTCAAGTGTTGTGTGAAACCCCCTATGACCGGCGGTGGTCGCATCATGGGCGTGACTTAACATCAGGCTTCGGAATGAGATAGGAACCACCCACTGATCATAGCCAGCTTGGGATTTCCTTACCAACAAACCGTCTTGGATTCGGAACATTTTTGGACATTTCATCAACACTCTAAGGTCCTCTTTCCCAATGTAATCAGTATCCGTCAGGGGAAAGTTCTCAGGGTCCTCAATGTGTTGGTAAAACTTACCAATTATTGGATCCCCTTTCTGAGCCATAATCAAATCAGCATCTGGGGTATCCTTACTCCATTGTGCAGTTGAAAGATCATTGTGAGCATTTGTCTGGGACCTAGTGATAGCAGTGACCTGGATTTTCCCCAACAGGGACTCAATCTCTATTAGATCCCCTTGGATGGCCCCGGTTTTGGCCAGCTGATCAGCTAAGTCATTTCCAGTTTTGTCTGGTCCCTCTATTTTGGAATGACCCTTGATCTTCTTCCAGTAGATGGTCATCCCGTTCGAGGTGACCAGATTGTCAATGTTTGGGATTAACTTCCCATGTTTCAAGGGTTTGTTATTAGCACATAACATGCCTCTGGTTTTCCAATTAACAAGGTGCATCAAGAAACCGTTCCGTACATAATCTGAATCTGTGATTATGACCAGTTCGTGGAGTTGATGTTGGACAGCAGTGAGGATGGCTTGATACACAGCCATCAACTCTGCCACCTGACTACTTCGGGGACCAATTTTGTATCCAGCGGAGGGTTCTGGGGACTCATTCACCCATGCATTCCCTACGCCGGCCACAAGTTCTTTTTCCCCCGCTGTTGTCAACATGGTAAGAGCATCCATCCACATAGACAGTGGGCATTCCCTCACACTTGTCTTCTTCAAAGACATTGTGTGGAGAATTAAGGTATGCCTCCATGCTGTCCTTGATTTTTAGACTTTCGTCCTCGAGACAGTTTTCTCTGGCACAATCATGCAAGTCAGCCAGACCTTGCGCGAGCGGACTCTTCTTGTTTTCGGCCATATCTGACCTCCACAGAAAAGCCTTGCATTGACAGAATCCAGGAAGTAATTCGGGAATTACTCACATTTCCGGCCCGGATTCTGTCACTTTGGAGATATTGCAGAGGCTGGTGTGGAGTCTCCACTATGATGTGTTCCCCCTGGATAAATGGGCGGTAATTCTTCAATGCCCACACCGTTGCTAGGAGTGCCTTCTCACAGTCATTGAACTTTTCCTCCACAGAGGATAAAGTTTTGCTCGCATAGGAGATTACCTTATTAGAGAACCCTGTCTCCAAGAAAAACTCCTTGTTTCTGACAGGGTAAGCTAGGCAGGGCGCTTGTGAGAGGCTTCTTTTGAGCTGTCTTACTGCCTCAGATTGTTCTGTACCCCATTCCCACGTGACCCCCCCTTCAAGAGATGAATCAGCGGTCTGGTGATCTCTGCGTAGCCCTCAATGAACTTTCTGCTGTAATTAGTCAGTCCAAGGAGGCTCCTTAGTTCCCGCAGAGTTGTGGGGTCTTTCAATTTTTGGAGGGCTTCCATTTTCTTTTCCTGGGGACAGAGACCCTGAGGAGTAATCTCATGCCCCAAGAAATTAACACGGGTTCTACACCACTGTGCTTTTTGGAAGGAAAATTTTGCTCCGGCGGCCCTCAACTGGGTCAGAACATAACGGATCTCCGCTATGTGTTCCTCCACAGATGAGCATTTGATGAGGACATCATCCACATATGCCAAGTTCCCCCTCGCACCCAGGTCGGTCCTGGCTTATGTAGGAAAATGATTAATTCATTGCCGGAGTTGAGGTATCCGAAGGGAGTCCGGGTCAAGTTGTATTGCTGGCCCCCAAAGGTAAAAGCCAGTTTGTATTGGTCCTCCCTACTGACGGGCACGGTCCAGTATCCATTGGTCAGGTCTATTGCAGTGAATACCTGTGACCCCTGGATCTGGGCCAGCCCTTGGTCAATGTAGGGAAAAGCCCATCGGGAAGTGTGGACCCGTTTGTTGAGCTCCCTAAGGTCGGCGCAGAGTCTCCACTGGCCGTTTGGCTTCAATATTCCCAGCACCTGATTATTAAATGTGCTGTGGACTGGACGGATTATTCCCCGGAACTCAAGGTTCTTAATTATTTCAGTTATTTCAAAGGGACTCCATTGATGCGAGAGGCAAGCGATATTGCTTCACAAACACTGGAGTCATTCCAGGGTCTGTGGGAATTGTTGTTGTGTGGATGTCGGTGCCTCCACAGTCATATGAGTCTACCGTAAAGAGATCTTGAAAATCCAAGAAAACCTGTTTCAACGTTTGCTTCTGTTCCAGAGTCACACATGCATCAGCTAGGTTGACTCTCTCTATCACCATCTGCCTGAAGCCTGGAAAGACTTCTGGTTTGGCTATCTCAGCGGCCTCCTCCAGCTGGGTGGAGAAGTCCCTGGTCAGGGTGCTGATTTGGACTGGAGGCTTCAGGTGGGAAAGGCAGCCCTCATGGACCTGGAAAATTACCTCATCCCTTCTGAAGTCACAAGTCACATCTTCCTTACCATAAGGGCAGGAAGTGTACACCAGGAAGTTCCCCCCATGCCGGGTAAAGATCCTGTCTGGTGTTGGGTTGACATCACTGTCACTGTCAAAACAGTCCTTGGGGATTGGTCCTAACAGTTAATTTCCTAAATCAATAGAAAAATGTCGGTCATCAACCGCCTTTCCAATAATGGTGCCTGCGGCTAGAGTAATACTCTTTAAGTCGCTGATATCCACCTCTATTGGAATGGTGTCATGTTCTATGTTGACTTATGGTGTTGGGTTGAACCCCAACCCTTGCTGTTGGAGAGAAGCATTTAGATGAATATAAGCATCAGGGTCTTTCAATTTTTGTCTTCTTTTAACTTTCACTTACAGGGAGAATTGTCGGGTCCTTTCTGGGATGGTGACTTCCTCTTTAACCTGAATTTCACTGCATAAGGTAGTAATTGAGCTGACCTAAATGCTTTTTCTGGATCATCAAAGCACATGGGATTATCCGCTAATCGGGACCAAGCTTTGAAGTTTATTAGGTCCAAACTAATGGCAAAGCGATTGAGAATGTCACTGCCTAAGTAAAAGGCGGCAGTGACGTCTAGCACGACCCAACAATTGTGGACTATGCTCTTGTTGCCAATGGAGATTTTGATCATACACCTGCTTAGCAGGAGATGTTTGGAATTGGGTGCTTCCATGTCCATTTCCCATTTGTCTATCAGTTTGAATGTGGGAATGGCTGGATCTTTTGGGAGTTGGCGGAACAGGGCTTCGCTGATGAAGCTCTTACCGTTGTTCACACACACTCGGGCGAGAACAGAGTCCTTCCCTTCATTTAACTGAACGGGGATGAACAACTGCTCTCCAATTTGCTGAATATCAGCCAGGCTCTGAGCTGATTTCACATCTTTCTGGACTATCAGAGTGGGAATGTCTCATTGTGGATTAGTAAATAATTTCAGAGTGTTTCATTCCAGTGTGGAATACCACCTTAAACTGGAAGGAAGGTTAATTTTCAGAAATAGAGAGGACCCCCATCACCAGTCTGTTGCCCTACTGCTATTACCGTTACGTCTGGAATTTGGTTGTTCTGGAAGTGAAATTCTACTTGGTCAGATTTTTGTAGAACCTTGTGGCAGGTGCCGTTGAAACTAACATGGTTGATGCTCTGTTTTAATTTTATTGGTCGGCTAGTCTGGGTCCAGAGGACCTTGTTTACACAATCTATTAGGGGTGACAACCTTCTCAGGAGGTCATTCCCTAGTAAACAAGGGGTGCCCTCTGGAGTCACTACTATGACCGGGTGTTTCACCTTGTGTCGCCCAATTTTGATGTCCAAATCTGCACTCCCCTCGACGGTAATTTCCTTCCCGTCAAATTTCTGAAGTTGTCCAGGAAGAGAGGTGAGAGGAATTCAGTAATTCTCCCCACTTCCTGCATTTAGTTCATCAAAGGCCCTTTTGGACAGAAGGATAGCTTGGGATTCAGTGTCCACCAGTGCCAAAATTGTACCCTGCCCCTGTACTTGCACCGGGGCATAGTATCTTACCTCCTTCTCCTCAAGGGGGCACAGATAATGCACATTTTTGGACAACTGGTGGGCTAATTTTCTGGTTTTGGACATTGAGAGAGAAGAGATTTGGGCAGAGTTTGGCAGGGAGTTTTGGGAATCTGAAAGAAAAAGTTGGCAATTGGATATTGATGCGGTTTTGGGTCCCCTGGTTCCGGTTCTGGGCAGCCCCCCCCCTTTTTGGAGGCAGTCACCACGATGGGTTTGAACAAGGGGTTTTTGGTATTGTTGCTTCTGGGATAGAATGATGAGCGGCGACAGCTCAATCCCCACATCTACCCAGTCTATGGATGTGGTTTTGGGTTCCCCTGCTTCCGGTTCTGGGCCGCCCCCCCCCCCTTTTTGGAGGTAGTCACCAGGATGGGTTTGAACCAGGAGTATTCGGTATTGTTGGTTCTGGGATAGAATGATGGGCGGCGACAGCTCAATCCCCACATCTGCCCAGTCTGGGTTGGAATCCCTTGGGACCCATTTTTCCTTGGGAGGAGTTCCCCCATCTCTGAAGGAGAAGATCCTTTTCCCAGGATCCTCTGAGGATCCCTCTCACTCAAATTGGAAGACCTGTACCACCTCCACAAAATGGGTCTGTTTGGGTCCTTTGTTTCTCCTACCTCCTTTCTGCTCCTTGGGTGGCAGACTTTCAGGGGTAGGAGATTTTGTTTCCGGTTCCTGGGTTTCCAGGGTCTGTTTACAAGTGTGGAATGAAACTTCCTCCCAGTCTTTACACCCACCTTCCCCTTGTGCCTCCTCCCTGGGAACCGGTGGGTTATCGGGGTGCTGCCCCGTCAATGTTCTGGAGCACCAGGCCCAGAGTTTGGGGCATTCTGCACTGGCATGCTCATCTGAGGGTTCTGTTGAGCCCTCAGCATGTGACCCAGATCCCGTGCCATATTTTGGACCTGGTGCTCTAACTGGGAAACCCGCTCAGGCTGATACAGGGTTCTGATATCTCCCCTGGGCTGATCCCGGGAGAGTAGCTATCCCTTTTCTGGTAATACCCCGGGTTGGGAAGATTTGGGTACCCCTCCACCTTTGGCCTCCCCTCTCCTGGATTAGGTTTTCTGGGCTCAGGGAATTGGGGAAAGAAGGATGGATGATTTTGGGGCTGGAAAGAAGGTGGATACCTGGGAAAAAAGTTCTGCCCAGGGTTTGGTGAATTTCTGCCCTCCTGTGGGAAGTTTGGAGGGAAGTTCCCTGGGTTGGGTGCCTGGCTGGACCCCCGCCCTTGGGCTGGAGGAGTCCACACATACCCCAGGATGGGTCGATTTCCCTTGTAGCGGGGACTTACATAGTCAGGGTGCGTGGGACCCCATTTGTGGGACTACCTCCTTGACTCCCTGTCTGTTACTGGCCCAAGGGCCTTCTGGGCTGAGAATTATTCAGTGCAGGCAGGTTTTTAGGCCCCCCCATCTCCAAATCTAAAATGGGGGCAACCTTTACCTCTGCCACCATGGCAGCAACAAGGGTGCTGGTTGATTTGGGGCTTTTCTGGCCATTATTTTTATTTTCTATGGGCTTCTGCACCTCATAGACCCGGGGAGCCTGTTCAATGACCCAGTCTAGTGACCTTTTCTCATGAAAATCTCTCACTAGCTGGGTCATGATGTATTTGGGCAAGGCATGGAAAAACGTATTTACAAATTCTTTGCTGTCCGTGCGCACCCTTTTGGTAGTCTGCGCAAAGGCACGCTTCAATCCCTTCACAAATTCTTGTGGGGCCTGATCCTCCCCACATTGCAAATTGTAGGCTGCCTTGCGAGCCTCTTTGGGATTTCTGTGAACAGAAAAATGTTTCAACATGGCCGCCCTATATGTGGACCATCTTGAATGGTTTTGGTCCTCCAGCCCCGCAAAGAAACTGGAGTATTCTGGAGAGAATGTTCATTTGACATACTGAATGCAGCTACTACTGTCCTTCAAATGGAAAGTCTCCATCATTTGTTCATAAAGCTCCACGTGTTCCCAAACAGAATACTTGGCATTCTTGTGATAAGGGGTGATGACACTCCTTATTGCCTTAATCTGTTTTAAGGGGTCCTTAAGCAAGGCCCTTTTTGCCTTATTGGCCTTTTTGGTTTGGGTAACCCTGGTCCATTCATCCTCTGACTCAGAAGCACTGCTCCCAGAGGTGCCCGTCTGATCTTCCAGGTTTTCCCGGATTCTGCGAGCCTGGGAATGGCTGGCAGAATGTGGGGACTTGGTCTCCTGTGTCCTGTGACGCTCAGAGGAGTCTTCAGATCCCTCCTTGCTGCCAGGATTTGATGGGTACCCCCCCACTGACCTAACTGGGCAGAGGTTTTCAGGATGCCCTTAGTGGGCCTACTCTCCTGGGGTTCCCCACTAAATTGCACTGTACTTAGGTGCCCATACCCGGATGCCCGCCCATCCATTACTGGTTGGCACTGGCTTATGAGCCCCATACTTTTGGCTGGATAGTAATCTGCCATCCCCGTGGTCCTGGGCTCATGTGCACCAGGGGACATGGGGGTGGCAGAGTCCAGGGACCAGGAGGGATGAAGGCCTCTGCTACTAGGGCTCCTGAGGTTATGCTCAGGTGTTTCCCTTTCCCAGCGAACCTCATCTCTATCAGCCCGTTCTACCTTTTGCAATGCAAGATCCTGTGCGTTCAGTTCCTCAGGTAAAGCCTTACTAGACTCTATCAGTCTCTCCTGCATGGCTACCTGTTGCTGGAGCCTATAGTTGTCCTGGCAGAGAGCCTCATTCTCTCTATGTGCCTCCTGGTTGGTCCTGGAGTACTGGGCCAGTCTTTGCTGCAGGAGGGTTACCTCCTGAGTCCATCCCTACTGGCCTGTTCCTTTCTTGCCAGAGCATCTTCCACCCTCCTGGTGTGCTCTAACAAGTTCTGATGCTCTTTTTGGAGGTCACCCAGTCCCTGGAGGGCCAGGTGATTTTCTTCAATTTTTTCTTTTAATTGGCAGACTTCCTGGCCTAAGGTGTCCCTTTCCTGACTAAGAGCCTGCATCTTTGGCGGCAGGTCGTCCCTCTGCCTTTTAAGGGCCCCAGCTTTCTGGCGCTCTTCTTCAAATTCTGTCTGGGTATCCAGGTCTTTCAGAATCAGTTTGTTGCTCTCTGCCTTCTCCCTATCTAGATGACTTTGCAGGATGGCTACTTGCTCTGTGCATGCGCTGTTGAAGTCTAGTTGTTGCTCCAGCTTTTTCTGGCTTTGCAGTAGGGAGTCCAGACCTTCTTGGTACTCCTTCTGCAAGGCCAGAAATCTGGTATGCTGGTCTGTCTTTTCCTGTTGCAGGATATCCATGTCATCTTTTATTTTAATGATATACTGCCTACTATCATTTTCTGACTCCTGGTTCCTCTGCAGCCTCTGCTCGGAAGAGGCCAGGTCAGATTGGGCCTTCTCTAATGCCATCTGTTGCCTATTCGCCAGATCTTGGCCTTCAGGACATTTGTCCTGTATGTCTCCCATATATAAATATAAATATGCCACTACCCTGGCAATCTTGTTGTGCTCATCATTGGCCTTAGGGGCCATATATAGTTCACTCAGGGCCACATGTAAGGGACCCTGATCTCTCCATTTATCTGACACAGTTACAGTGACCTGTTGCGTGATTGCCTGCAACCACACATTTTGGTCCTGTTCAGTCCACTCACCTCTCACAAATAGTTTATGTAAGAGGTGCTCTCTTGCTATTTTGATATCTACCAAGGTCGTCATTCTGGAAAATGATTTCCTTCCTGACTTACAGAAGTTAGTACTTTATTTTGCAAAACAGACCGTTTCCTTAGAGAATTCCTTTCAGGAGTGTTTTTACAGTGTAATACAGCATGGTGATCCAACAGGATTTATGAATCCTATCAGTTAGCACACTGTATCAATCTGCACAAGTGGTAGTTCTAATCCAGATGTCCCGGCTCAAGCCCCCACTCTGTTAAGCAACTTCAATTCAGCACTCCAACTAAGTCAATGCCTGTTCTGGGATGCCCAAGGGAAGCCCTTATTTATATATTTTTATGACAAGTTATAATCTGGATGATAAACCCTTATATAACGCCCCTCTCTTTGAATCCCCCTGACCTCACTGAGCCAAGAAGTAGGTTTGTTTTGCAATTTACAAATTTATTGGTAAATTAAACAAGATATATATATATATCACACTTTATAAATAAATTAATATTTGATAACACACTTATGAAGATAATGTTGATCAACAATGGATCCTAGCACACTTTTTTATCAGTTAGGAGTTGGTACGGAAAGGATAACATAGCTGAGAATGCTTTATGTTTTCAAGGAAGAGTAATGGTGGAAAGGAATACAGTACAGAAATAAACTGATATGGTTTCAACAAGAGATAATATAATCACTTTTCCCCTTTGTGGCAATTCACTCCCCCCTATGCAATATAAAGAGTTGGAAGGAAAGCACACAGTTTTCAGGAATACAATCACAATACAATACGAATTTCAGTTCCCCCCTAGCAAGCTTAGAACACAGAGATGATTTTAAAACACAGGCAAAATACTTAAATGTGATTTGCAAAGAAGTGAAAATATGCTAAAAATGATTTTAATTCCCTATAGGCGATTCAGGGTAGGTGGCAGCTACTTTGAATCAGTTCAGGTCAACACTATCAGTGATTCATGAGGGATTATTAGGCTGAAAACGGATTTCAGCAATGCAAAGCAAAAGACAGCGATTTATTTTACATGTGATGAAATTCTGCTAGTTGCAATTCGCTTCACTTTTTCCAAATGCATCAAGCACGATTACGGAAAAACTATAAGGAGTAGAAACTATTAGGGCTTGTTGGAAAGCTGAGGATCTTAGCCTTAAAATGTGAGTTAAATCCCTTTCCTAGCACACGTGATTCCAAAGATACTTACAATTATGTGGAGGTAGATTTTCAGAAATAAAGTAGTGATTCAGAATGGCAAATGACACTTTTACAGGTTTAAAATCGGAGAATGGGCACACAATTCTATGATGCAGTTCTGGACAGGTTAAAAGGGTTTGAATCAGAATATTTTAGACTAAGAGATTGGTTCTGGCACAGTTTTCAGGCTACTCAATCCTATTCTTGGAAGGAATGGGCCTCCATCACCGATCTGGTCAACAGGTTTAGCTGCGGTTCTCTCGCCACGGACGGTCTCTGGTACTGGTTCTGCTCACAGCGATCTGGGTCAGCTCTGCTCTGCTGGTCTGGATCTCTGGTTCTGGCACAAGTTCTTGGCACTGCATACATCTCTGCTCTCTGGGTGTTTCTGGCACAAGGTTCTAGGCCAGAATCAAACAGTTCGGTTTGGTTAGGTTGCTAGATTCTGAGGCCTGCTGAGAAGGATTCAGCTTTTGGACTAGGCCTCTCTGCTGCAAGTTCTGAAATCTGGAGTCTGGTTTTCTAAGTGCTGGTTCTGGAGTCTTCTGGATATTGTCTGGTCCAGCAAAACGCTTTGCAAGAAATCAAGAAACGCTTTGCAAGAAATCAGTTTGAAGTGGAAAGTGAATGTCCCTACCTGGGTCCCAGCGGCTCCTTTTATGTCTTTAGAAAATGGGTGTGTGCGTGGGCATAACTAAGCCTGCCCCTCACAACTTATCATTGGCCAATCTCTCCTCTCTCCCTTGATTGGGGGAAGGAAATGGAGTGTCATCGTGATGAGGTAAGTTTATGGGTCAGAGGATCTTCCCCTTGTCAATTTGCACACAAATCTATTTTTGATCCAAATACATATTTATCTATGTACCATTTTTCTAATATTTTATGTCCAGTTAACATATTTTCTGTAGCACCAAATCATCTGATCCCTGTCTTTGTAAGATGACGTGTCCACTTCTGACAGATTTCTCCCCTTTTCATCAAGAACACAACCTCTAAACCTTTCCAGAATTTACACACACATGCACAAGGAGTATGGGCATCAGATGATAAAGTGTCAGATTTTTAACATACAGACATTTGGAGTAATACCTTATTTTCCGCTACTACCCCCAGAACATACCACCGAGTCCTAACACCTCTTAAAATGTGCACAGAAAAATCACAAGAATAAATGATATTATTATATAATTTTGACAATTTCGTACTATGAATTATCCATCTTTTTAAAATCATGTTCTGGCCCAGATGGGTGTGGTTTAGGTTCCAAAGCACATGGGGGGATTTCTGTCTGTCCCCGCCTCCAGCTCAGGTGGCTCCCAGAAGCACTGCTCCTCCCAGTTTCTTCCAAGAGGAAGCCATTTATGACCCCCCCTAATTGAACATTTGCCTGAGCTAAGGAAAGCTCATTGTTTCCTGCAGCCCCAGGTACCCCACCCTAACTCAATCAGAGAGGTGTGATCTCCTTTTGGTGGTGCAGCAGAAGGGAGGCCAGGCCTGGGAATGCAGTTGCTGGGCAAGTTTCCACTCCTGTCGGGGGTAGTTGTCAGGCAGAATTCAATCTCTTCAAGCCAAGCTTCAGCTAAATGTCACTTTTGTTCCAGTTTTCTTCATTCAAATCGAACTTAAAATTTTTACACATGCAGCTAGAACGCTGATTCTAAGTTCAAAACTATGACATTTAAACAGTTGCAACCTATGTGACACTCAAAAAGTGGATCACTCATTTATTTTAAACATTTTGATTTTAGTAGTTTTAAGTCCAATTTCACTTAAGCTGCTGACATCCACCGCTCAGCCAGTTGTGTTATGAACATTATTTTACGCTCTTCATCTTTCCAGATTTTGTATGCACACAAGACTACATTCTGCCAAATGTCTGCTGGTGTTCAGTGAGATTTTTGAATATCTTGCAATGTTTAACATAGGCATTTTTAGCTTGCATTTCAGAGAAACAAAGGTGATTTGAAGGCGCTTTTTGAGCTAACAGGCACTGCTGTTTTTCCTTTGGCACCCCTTTTCACTCATGGTGCTTCTGGCCCATCACGCTCGCACTGATGGGTGGCAGGTCAGGCGACCATTTTGGTGTGCGCAAAACTGCGCGGTTTTCCTGGATTCTAGCACAAATATGGGCTTTTCGCCATCTTGGATTTTCTAAGCCCACAGCACCAAATGTTGTAGCATAATAGTTCAAACGTGGGTCAAGACACCCAACAGACTACAGGTGGCAATACAAGTTTTACCTTTGGTACAAGCCTGTACTACTACGTTATAGTGGTAGCAGTAGCAGAGAAGCCAAGCTTATCTCAAGAGTATATGAGCAGTAGCAGAGATTACACAAAGGGACCATAATTACTGTGACTCAAGCAAACACTGACTAAAGGTTTCAGGTAAAAAATATAAGTACATTTATTTTTAAACCATTCGTTATAAACACAACACTTCTATTAATTCAAAACCACACGTGGTTTTGCAATGTTTAACATAGGCATTTTTAGCTTGCATTTCAGAGAAACAAAGGTGATTTGAAGGCGCTTTTTGAGCTAACAGGCACTGCTGTTTTTCCTTTGGCACCCCGTTTCACTCATGGTGCTTCTGGCCCATCACGCTCGCACTGATGGGTGGCAGGTCAGGAGACCATTTTGGTGTGCGCAAAACTGTGCGGTTTTCCTGGATTCTGGCACAAATATGGGCTTTTCGCCATCTTGGATTTTCTAAGCCCACAGCACCAAATGTTGTAGCATAATAGTTCAAACGTGGGTCAAGACACCCAACAGACTACAGGTGGCAATACAAGTTTTACCTTTGGTACAAGCCTGTACTACTACGTTATAGTGGTAGCAGTAGCAGAGAAGCCAGGCTTATCTCAAGAGTATATGAGCAGTAGCAGAGATTACACAAAGGGACCACAATTACTGTGACTCAAGCAAACACTGACTCAAGGTTTCAGGTAAAAAATATAAGTACATTTATTTTTAAACCATTTGTTATAAACACAACACTTCTATTAATTCAAAACCACACGTAAAATATACTACAACCAACCAATTCACATTGGGACACTCTAATCCAAGTTAAGTACCCTGTGTTTTAACGGACCGGTTTTATGAAACAAAAGACGTTACCGAGGATACACTTGCGATCACTTTTTGACAGTAGTGACAGTTCGGTCTTACTAAAGAAACGCGTATCCGCGGCAAGAATTGTTTCCGGGGCAAAAACACACTTAGCACCTGGGTTAACCAGACAGAGTTGGGGGCATAAATCATAGGCAATACTTTTGTCAAGGGAGACAGAATCAAAGAACACACATAGACAGAAATTCAAGAGTCAATAGCCCGGAGCCAGTGTCAGGTGGAACCGGGTTCCTCTTGTTGAGGATCACACAGTTGGATAGTTCGAGATTCAACGTTACCAGGAGTACTTAGATATTGTCAACAGAGGAAGCAAACGTTATAAGAAGGATGGAAGACAAAGGCAAGCCTTGGAGATGAAGAAAAGGGATTCACCCTAATTCCTCAAGCAGAACACAGTACCTTATTCACTGGCGAAGCTGGTGCCCTGGCAGTTGTTCCTGTTGGTTTCCTGCAGACCCATGGTTCCTGGAGCTTTGATGTGAAGGAGGACGTCTGGAGGGGTCTGCACGACACAAGGATGAAGCCAGCAGCAGCGATGATGAATAAAAGGTGCACTCCTTAAAAACAAGAGAGGCTCTTCATATGGCTATCCGGACCACTACAGCCATGTGCAGCAATTCTGACCAAGAAGAGGATCCTCTGGCTGTAGAAGATGAGTTGGTTATCCCCAAAAAACTCAAGGGAAGAAGACTCCGGACTGGATCTTCTCTGGTTGTCGAAGGGTAGATAGCTGGGACCTGCAGCAGGGCTTCACCGGGACGGGGTAGTTGCAGCAGCCGTCTTCTTCTCCGCTTCTCTTCGATTCCTTGTAGTTCCAGTGGCCACTCTGACTTCTAGCCCAAGAGACCTGCCTTTTATGCGAAAATCCCCCATTCACACAGCCTGGCTGTCAATGACGCAGTAGGGGGGTTGCCCAGCCCGGACAACCACCTCAGCCAATCATGGCAAAGTGTGACTTGGGTTTACTAGGATACTCTGTGCAGGAGGTGACTACACCCCTCCCTCACATTCAGCCCACCCAGACACCCAGGCGCCTGGAGGAGGGCTTCTGAGCAGAAGCCCGCCAAAAGACGGTGAACAAAGAAGGCAAACCTGGTTTGCCACGTAAAGTAAAACACAAGACGGACTTTAACAAAAAGAAATAGCTAATAAACATGACCGGAGCCAAAAGAAAAAGTATTTAGTCAAGCGGGTTTAAGTTCGAGGCTAACATAATAGGCTAAAACAATACCACTTTATATAGTATAATCGCGGAAGAAAGTTGGGATAGATACCACTACCACCAGCCAAGTCTAAATGTTAAAAGAGCGAAACAATGCTCTAGAAGGTACAGATACAAAGGGAAACGAAGTAACCCTTTCCAGTACTCCATGGAAGATGGGGTGTACTGGATCTTTGGTAAATTGACTAAGTAAAGTTAATGGCAACTTTACCCTTTTCTGGGGGACTGTAGTCAGCCCCAGAAATGTAGTTGGTGAGAAGTCTAAAAGACAACCCTGTGTCACTGCACTTAAGGTGCTCTGTAACACACAAAAGAAAGGGACCACTGAAGTGGTGTACTTCAGAGTCCACAATCATAAAAACAGGTAAAAGACACATGGCAAAACATGGGTAAGAGTGGGGGAAAAGCTCACACTCTTACCAAGTGAAAACAAATAAACTCCATAAGTCCAGCAAAGCTGCTGGGGGACTCACTAGGTGAGGGAAATTAGCCATAAATGAGAATTCTCCCTAACACACACTGTAGTCCAAGTAGATCACACCATTTCTCTCACAGAGGTTGAGGGATGATCGGTAAGAGAGATTTAAACATCATCCACAAGGTGTTTAAGAAGAGGGCTGCCACGTTTTTTCACTGCCATCCTCCCGTAGGGCAATTGTGGTGGGGGTGAAATGGGGTAGGAACATTTCTATGGCCCTCCTCGGTCAAACCAGTTGGTTCCGCCCCACTAGGGATCCTGGACTTTAGGGTTGTTTAAATAAAGGTGCCTTAACTATTGGTGTTGCTGGGATGCTGGCTGTGTCCTTGTAAGCTGCACTACATGCCTTGACTGGAAACAGAAAGGCCACAGACAAAACAAAGCATTTAGTGCTTTCTTCATCATTCCCTGAATTCCCTGAACCCAATTCCCCACATGTTAAAAACAGGTAGAGGGATACATTGAAAGCGGAACAGTTTAAATCCATCATCCTAGAGACCCCCAGGGAACATTGGGCAGTTAGGTCATGGTCCAATAGGCATAGTAGGGACTCAACTTGGTCTTCTTCCTCTGCCTTTTCTTTTGGATCGACATGAACCTCGAAGTCCATATGCAAACTACTAGACTGCAAGGTAGGGATAAAGTCCTTGACCCTGTGTGCGGGGTGTAATCAAAGGGCCGCAAAAAAATGGAACTGAAGGGCCGTGTGAAAAAGGCCTACCTGTCATTAGCAAAGGAAAAGCAGCATTTAAATCACAAAGGAAGAAGACATTCAAAAGTCCCTTTCACATGAAAAATAGGAATATTAAACACTGACACAAAAACGGCTTTGCATGTGTGTTTACAAGTTAAAGCAAGACATGAGAAAAATGTGGATGATTGGAAAAAAAGTGCAGATTGGAAAAGCACATCACATTACTGGCTGAGAAATAACTGCAGCATTTTCACTGAAACTGCCACCCATCAAAAGGTGGTGCACTGTGACAATTCAGACTCACTTTTCAACAGGAAAACCAACAGCAGATACATAAAAGTGTATTTTTATTAATGATTGAAAGAAACAGCCCTGTACTTTCAGCAAAAACATAAAGTGGATGTAACGCTTACCTCTGGTGCCCTGCAGGAGTGCCTAGTCCGGTCTGTTGGCGTACAATACTGGTCCTTCTGCAGTTCGTCCAAAACACTCCCTCCCCTCTGCACACTGCAGGATTAATTGCCCAGTGAACAGAAAGCTGAGAGTGAGTTGGTATAGTGTGTTGAAGGATTCCGGATCAGTCGGGAAGGTATTCTGGGCCCCTCTGATTGAACCTCTTGTCACTCTGTAGTTGGAGTGTATCCCAGTCTCTTTGCAGTCTATTCCAGTTTCCTCACTGGATGAGGTGGCCCAGGCCAGCAGCGACAATTTGTTGTGGCTGCTAGAATCTGTGCTCTTGAATGTCCCGCTGCTTAAGTAGCTTGCTTAATCTGCCTCAGCACGCATAATGGTGTGGGTTGCTCGCAACATGCCTTAATATTCACAATAACACTGACCACCCAAGCACGTTTAGTAGTACAGACACTAGCTTTATTGCTGTGTGCCTTTAATGTCCTTAGTGAATGTCTCCAATAACGTTGTTTTGTGCTTACTTCGAGGTTCGGATGAGATGCCGTAGCAGGGTTTGCTTCCTGGATATTCCGGCGTGGTGTGCGACTGCATTGTCAGTGGGAGCCCCGCCATGCTAATGTTCGGGTACGTATGATGCAGGAGAAATGAGTTGAGATGATAAAACTCATTCCGGTTTAGATCTTCCCCTTTGTCTTTCAGGAGCTGAAAGTGTCCTCCTGGTGCTGCGGTCGAGCTGTGTAGAACGCTGGAGTCCCGTGCTGAAGCGGATGCCATGGAGAGGCCAGGTGGAAGATGGAGCGGCCGGCCTAGTTAAGTGTTCAGGACTTGGAGAACAAAGCTGGTGCTTGCACTAAGAGCCTGGTCCGGTGCACGTGTGTTCCAGGATCAAGGAAGGCAAACTTTACGCTGCCTTCTGCAGAGCCAGAGAGAATGCTAAACGCTGGGTGTGGCCCAGGGCAGGGCTTATATAGCCCTGGGCTCCACCCAGCACCACTAGAACACCACTAGAACACCAAGCATTCTGCAATACAGGCCCACTGAGGGCCATCTTGGATCCCGCTGGGTGACCTGCCCTGGGGGTCCTTTTGGAAGGGGCAGTCAATGGAATATTAAGGCTGTAGCCTGTTCCTACGCCAGTTGGCTACCCTCCTAGTCCAGACATTGCCTGCATTGCATGCTGGGGGTGTTGGGGTCATGACAGCACATTCCCCTCCAAACTCCCCTCAAGGAGAGCCACACCCGAGCACTCTTGGTGATCACGATGATAACGGGCCAAAAGACATGATGCATGTATATGGTCAGCCGGTTCCCAGGTCCGGTCTAGAACCCCATACCCTTTCCAAACAACCAAATAGTAGAGTTTTTTCAGAATCACCTTGGAATCCAGGATATTTCTGACTTCGTATTCGGCTTCTCCCTGCACCGCTATAGGAGGAGGTCGTTTTAGAGAGTCTCGGGTATCCGGGTTTCAATAACGATACATGAAAAACCGGTGTATGCGGAGCATGGGAGGTAATGTCAATTCCATGGCCACAGGGTTGATGATGGCTTTTAAGGGATATGGGCCAATGTATCTGGGTTGAAACCTCTTAGGTCCCTTGAGGTGGATATGTTTAGTGGCTAAACATACCTTGTCCCCTACTTGGTACAGGGATTCCAGAGTTATTTTCTTGTCCGCAACATGCTAGTGTGCAGTTTTTGCTTCTAGGAGGGTTTGGGTGGCCTTTTTTAGAGTTTTGTTGATGCTGGCGTGTAAGGTGCTGGTATGTCCAAAGGTACCGGTGGGTCAAGAGCCGAGGTGCGTGGATCCCTCCTGTGTAAGAAGAAGAAGGGTGAAACACCAGTGAAGCTATGGACTATGTTGTTGTAAGCGTATTCAGCTGCCCATAGTAGTTCCACTAAATTCAGGGCTGTCTGGGTTAGCACACACCGGAGATATTGCTTGATGGTCATGTTTGTCCTCTCGGTCTGACCGTCTGTCTGTGGGTGGTGGCTGGTAGACAAACAGACTTCAATCGGGGCCTTGGCACAGAAATTCCTCCAGAATTTGGAAACAATCTGACTTCCCCGATCGGATATTACCACTGAAGGGAAGCCATGCAGTCTGACGATGTTGGTTAGGAAGGTTTGTGCCAAAACTCCTGCATTGGGTACCCCTTTTAGAGCGATAAAGTGTGACATTTTTGTCAAGAGTTCAACCACCACCCATATGGTGTTGTAACTGCCGCAGGGTGACAGTTCCGTGACAAAGTCCAAGGAGATAATATGCCATGCGGCCGGTGGAACAGACAAGGGGCGGAGTAATCCTTGTGGTTTGTTCTTTGCGTTTCTTTTCTATCGCAAATATCACAAGTTTTTACAAACTGCATAATGTCTTTTCGCCATGTAGGCCACAAGTAGTTCTGCCAAACTTTTGCCATGGTTTTTGCTATTCTGGGATGTCCTGCTGTAAGCGCATCGTGATAAGAGTGCATAACCTAATCGTGCATTTTGGGGTGTGGTAGGTATAAACAATTCTGAATATATGGAAGGTCGTTTACTTCAGTCTGTTGTGGTCCTTGTGAGATCCAAGTTTGTACTTGTGCTGGGTTCATGGTCTTTTTGATCTCATCGTGTATCTTATCCACTGAGGACAGATTGCTATCGGTAATCCCTAGCAGTTTCTCTTCCGTTATAATTGGTATGGCTGTAGGACATGCATATGCGTCTTCTTCTTCAGTACCCCAACCATTCTGCGACAGCGCATCTGCTTTTCCGTTCTTTACAATAAGGCGATGGGTGACTGTGAAATCATACTCTGAAAAGAACTGAGCCCACCGTAGATGACGTCGTGTTTGTGCCCTGGCTGTCCATAAAAATGGTAAATTGCGGTGGTCTGTGAGTACTGTGAATGGGTGCCGTGCCCCCAAAAGATGGTGCCGCCATTCCTTGAAAGCACCTTTGATGGCAAGTAGTTCCTTTTCGGTCAAAGCATAGTTAAGTTCTGCTGGATTTAATTTTCGAGACCAGAAAGCCACTGGGTGTAGTTGGTTGGTATTGAGATCCCTCTGGGATAACACCGCCCCCATAGCTACGTTGGAGGCGTCTGTTTCAACCAGATATGGGAGCTCTGGATTCAGGTGTTTGAGCATTGGGGCCGTAGTAAACCGCTGCTTCAGTTGCAGGAAGGCCTGTTCAGCTTCGGTGGTTCACATAAACGTACGGTTCTTACGGAGTAAGGAAGTTATGGGATGAACAATCTCAGAGAAATCAGCGATGAATCACCTGTAAAAGTTAGCGAATCCCAGGAAGCTCTGAACTGTCTTGATCGAAGTGGGTGAATGCTATTGCAGTATTGCTTCCACCTTACGATTATCCATCTGGATGGGTGAGTATATATCCGAGAAACTCCACAGTAGTTACATGAAAAGCGCACTTCTCAAGTTTTGCGAACAGATGGTGCCGGCGTCGTTTCTCCAAGACTGCCTTAACAAGGTGTACATGCTCTTCCAGTGATGCAGAGTAGATCAGGATGTCATCTATGTACACCATTGCGCAAACCCCCAGCAACTCCCTTAATACTTCAGTCATAAAAAACTGGAACGCTGCCGGTGCATTGCGCAGTCCAAAGGGCATAACAGTGTACTCAATAGCCCAAACTTAATGCAGAAGGCCATCTTCCATTCACCCCCTGCCTTTATGCAAACCAGATGGTAGGCTCCTCTGAGGTCAAGTTTTGTGTAGATTTTTGCCCCTTTTACTTGGTCCAACAGCACAGGAATTAGGGGCAAAGGATAGCTGTTATTTATGATGATTTTGTTGAGCCCTCTATAATCGATAGAGGTTCTGAGGTCCCCCTCCTTCTTGGGGATGAAGAAAAGGACTGAGGAGATGGCTGATTTAGATGGTCGAATGTACCCGTTAGCTAGGTACTGGTCTAGGTACTCACGTAGATGTTGGTTCTCCTTCTCGTAAGGGCATATATACGACTGCATGGGAGTTACGCTCCCGGCACCAGGTCGATTTGACAGTCAGAGGGCCTGTGTGGTGGCAAGGTGTTAGCTTGCTCTTTGTGAAAGACGTCTGGGTATTCATTGTATTCTGTAGGCAGTTGTCCTATGAGTCCAAGCACAGTTCCAGGTGGCCCGACTCTAGATCCTTGGGTCTCAGCAGCTTTGGTTGAAACAGGGTAACACGTTCGAATGCATTCGGCTGGGAAAGTTAATGAATGGGTTTGCCAGTCTATGTTTGGGTTATGGCATACTAGCCAGGGCATTCCTAAGATTAGTTGGAATTGGGGTGCGTTGATTGGGTCAAAGACTATATGTTCCCGATGGCCGTCATGGTATAGCAGTACAACCGTCCCAGTACATTGGGTCAATGGCCCAGATGACAGCTGAGTCCCATCCACTGATACAATGTTGTCAACTCTTTCCCGTTTCTGAATGGGCACGCCTATCCGTAGGGCCACTGTGATGTCGATGTAGTTACCTACTGCCTTACAGTCGATGTACACTTCCAATGCATGCATCCTTTGAGGCTGTTCGGGGCATAGTAGGATGACTGGTGTTGTAAGGTGCGAGACTGCAGAGGTCCTTTCTTTTCCCAGCAAGCCGGTCTCTATTCTTGTCGAGTCATGCAGTTTCCCAACTGCTCCTGCGGTTCTGTCATGGCCTCCATAGCTCAGAGTGGTTTGCAAGATGTCTTATTTGGGCAGTCTTTCAGGAAGTGCCCTGTCTTGCCGCAGTACAAACATAATTGTTGCTTCCTACGCCGCTCCATTTCTTCCTTGGTTAATGGTCCTCTTATGCCGCCCGCTGCATTGGCTCGGGCATGTTGTCTGTGGTTCGGGATGTTTCCCGGGGGCGTACATACGAAGGTCGGCTTTCAAAATGTGATCGATCGGACCGCCTTTCTTATAGGCGGTGGTCTAGTTGTACCACTAAATCAGTGTAATCCGTACAACGTTCAGGTGGGTTCACAACCTGTGCTAGGACATCCATTAGCTCATTCCGTAGGCCCCGGTAGAACAAGGTGGTTCGCTTGTCCTCGGGCCAATTGGTTTCAGCCACCAGTCGGGTGAAGGTAGTAATGTACAGCAGTAAATCCTGAGAACCCTGCCGGAGAGCCAGCAACTCTCCATCCAAGGCATGCCCTCTGGTATGACGGGAGAAAAGCTTATCCATTTCCTGTTGGAAATCTGCAAAATTATACAGGACAGGGTCGTCCCGGTTGACTAGTGGTACTTACCAGCTAGCAGCATGCCCCCCTAGGTAGGACAGAACGAAGGCCACCTTGGTTTGATCCGTCGGGAATGCCCCGGGGCGACAAAGGAAATGGAGCTGACACTGGTTCATGAATACCGCATACTTTTGGGGATCCCCCATGAACCTCTCTGATGGGGCCAAAGGGACGGTAACTGGAGTGGTCATCTGTATCTGAGGTACTGCTGCTGTTGCTCCATCAGGTGAGCCGGGTAAAGGGGTTTGTACTGCTTGTGTTCTAGTGAGACGCTTTGCTAATTCCTCTGTCCTCTCCCTGTTTACCACTAACTCCATTCTCATTGCATTAGTCTCTGAGCGGGCGGCATGCATCTCAGCCCGCAGTTCGCCCAGCAAGGCGGCTAGCTGGTCTACCTCCGATGCCATGGCACTCGGGCAAAGCAGTTACATGGGCTTAACGTTCTGTAAGGCTTACCTCTGGTGATCTGAGTGCCTGGTCCAGTCTGTCGGCGTACAATACTGGTCCTTCTGCAGTTCGTCCAAAACACTCCCTCCCCTCAGCAAACTGCAGGATTAATTGCCCAGTGAACAGAAAGCTGAGAGTGAATTAGTATAGTGTGTTGAAGGATTCCGGATCAGTCGGTAAGGTATTCTGGGCCCCTCTGATTGAACCTCTTGTCACTCTATAGTTGCAGTCTATCCCAGTCTCTTTGCAGTCTATTCCAGTTTCCTCACTGTTTGAGGTGGCCCAGGCCAGCTGCGACTCACCTGTTGCCTTGTAGACTGTCTCTTTGTTGTGGCTGCTAGAATCTGTGCTCTTGAATGTCCAGCTGCTTAAGCAGCTTGCTTAATCTGCCTCGGTACGCGTAATGGTGTGGGTTGCTCGCTACGTGCCTTAATGTTCACAATAACGCTATCCGCCCAAGCACATTTAGTAGTGCATATACTAGCTTTATTACTGCGTGCCTTTAATGTCCTTAGTGAATGTCTCTAATAACTTTGTTTTGTGGTTACTTCCAGGTTCGGATGAGATGTCGTAGCAGGGTCTGCTTCCTGGATTTTGCGGCGTGGTCTGCGACTGCAGTGTCAGCGTGAGCCTCACCGTGCTGATGTTTGGGTACGTATGATGCAGGAGAAACCGGCTGAGATGATAAAACTCACTCCGGTTTAGATCTTCCCCTTTGTCTTTCAGGAGCTGCGAGCGTGTCCTCTTGGTGCTGCGGTCGAGCTACGTAGAAGGCTAGAGTCCCTTGATGAAGCGGACACCAAGGAGAGGACAGGCGGAAGCTGGAGCGACAGGCCTAGGTAAGTGTTCAGGACTTGGAGAACAAAGCTGGTGCTTGCACAAAGAGCCTGGTCCGGTGCACGTGTGTTCCAGGATCAAGGAAGGCAAATGTTATGCTGCCTTCTGCACAGCCAGAGAGAACGCTAAGCGCTGTGTGTGGCCTAGGGCGGGACTTATATAGCCCTGGGCTCCACCCAGTACCACTAGACCACCAAGGATTCTGCAATACAGGCCCACTGAGGGCCATTTTGGATCCCGCTAGATGACCTGCCCCTGAGGGCATTTTGGAAGGGGCTGTCAATGGAATATACAGACAGTAGCCTGTTCCTACACCAGTCCGCTACCCTCCTAGTGCAGACATTGCATGCTGGGGATCTTGGGTTCATGACAGTGGATCCCGAGAACACATCGTATGACAAGGAATGAAGACTGATGTTAGTAAATGCAGTATTGGAGTCAATTTCAGCCAAGGACAAATGGCTGGGTTCTGGGCAAACTTCACAAAGAACTTTTCCACTGCAAGCCTGGCTTTTACACCCCCCAGCTGTTTACAACTGCAATAAAGTGTGGCTGCTAAGAGGTGTTGAAAACAGAATTTCCCTAGACTTTGTGTCTTTGAAAGAGCAGTTCTGAGGCGGCCAAATGCTCTAGCTGGTGCATCCCAGGTATTTACAACTTCAGACAACCAACTTCAAAGAGACTAATAAAACACTGTCCGAGACAGACAAATGGCTTGGAGGAAGGGACGCTCATCTTTGCACATATGAAGATTCCCTTTGTTCTAAAGGACTATTATAACTATTATAACTTCAGCCTTTTTCTCAGCAACCATAAATCGTACTTTCTTGATTGACATGTTATTTTTTAGATCATTTCCAGGCACTTTTTGTGATATAAAATTCATCCACCAACGACTAGGGGAACTGTAATGGCCATCCAAAATGGGTTTCTAGTTTATCTGAAAATGTTCCAAATTAGAGAGTTGGTGAACGGGTGGAGGGTACAATTAGGAATATGGATAATAAATTACATGTGCCTAACTGATATGCTTTGTGTAAAAATGGCAGAAAATTGCCAACCCGCTATGCAACATGGTGCAGACCCGGCTGTTGTTTTATTAAATTCTCCCTGGTTAGTTGAATCAGAAAATATATATACTATGGCAGTTAGTAGTAAATCACAACATTTTTGATACATAATTAGTTTTTCCCAAAAATGTGACTTAAGAACAAATGGAGATTGCAAACTTGAATTGCCCCATGTCTGCTCCAGACTCCTAAACCAATCGTTAGAGATGGGCTGGAGTTGGGAGAAGAGAGAAGGGAAACTGTCCAATCCTATTTGCGAGAACTCTTGCAGGGTACTCCCCAAGATTGTAAACTTGACTACTGTGATGGCCTAAAAAGTGAACTGGGGCTTATGATGGAGTGCTGGGGGCACTCCTTGATAGTGGAGTGACCAGACCCCTGCTCTATCCTCTAAGAGGGACGTGAAATGCAGCTGGCTTTCCTGAACTTTAAACAGAGGCTTTCTATGTAAGTAGAATTGAGCCCTGGTAAACCAAATGGTGAGGGAATCTGCTTGACGTAAATCCTTTTCCTTTATAGTAGGGTTGGGGGCAAAACTGTGTAGATACTTAGCCTATTTAACTACAAATATTAATTTAGTGTATTCCCCTTTGCAGAACACCACTGGGTGATTTTTGTTAAAATTCAAAATTAACAAAGCTCATTCCTGGTGTGCACTGAAAACTACAAACTGTAATTTAATTGGGTGATCCTATTTGTCCTGTTGACCCTGACTTCTTTAGGAAGAGGAGTGTGTTTGTCCCTAAACTAAAAAAATCCCTAAACTGCCAGCTTCCCCAACACAGGCCTTTAAGTGGAGAGGGGTCTGAAATCCCAAATTCTCAAATCATCCCCATTTTTGAAGTCTAGCTTCCCCAACACAGGCCTTTTACGGGAGGGAGGTCCAAAATCCAAAATTCTTCAACCTAACTTTTCTGTCATGATTTAAGAGGGGATTATTTGGGGGGCCAACTTCTTCGGCCTGGCAACCTCTTTAAAACTTGGTGTGTGAGTGTCACTTATGTGTGAAAAGGTTTGCAGGAACCACTACCCCACCTCCGTGGTTATGCATGGATTTGTTGCTTTCACACAAGAACTGCGCCACAAATAACTTGTGGTCCAGTTCTTGTGTGAAAGCAACAAACCTATCCTTTCTGTCAGACTTTCCCAACACAGACCAACGTAGTGTGGTGGTGGGTGCTGAAAAGCAAACTGCTAAATCACCCTGGTTTTATTTTAAAGCGAAAGAGTGGGTGAAATAATAACTGCATATGCATTTGCACACATTTGTAAAAATAAACTGCAAGCCTTTTAAGCACGCAGGAAAATCAAATTGAATGAGCATTTTTTTGTTTTCTTTTTGTGTATTAATCAGTTTAATTATTTCTTGAAGTGACATTTGTAGAAAGACAAGTATTGTAATTTGTGTTTTTCCTAACCCTTTGGTGTGATTCACTTGTGTAACAAGAAGTTAATGATGAGCCACAAAAAAGTGGCGTGTGTCGTTTCTTGTGATGTCTGTCACATACAATTCAAATAAATACAAATATATTTCCTATACCCGGCCTGATTCTTGGCTCACTGTGGACACAGGGAGGGGGAGATTTGTGTGACTCTATGTAAGTCTTCAGTAAGGCCAGCACTAAAAAACGTAAGCAAGTATTTCAGGGCTGCTTGATTGCGGGTGGGAAGTAACTCCCCATGTTAAGGGTGGTCTCAATATAACGCAACATGTGGAAGACCCTACAGTTCAGTAATTCAAAAAGAAGGTGATACAAGGGTTGCCTCTCAACCCTGCAATTAAGAGGAAACTTCTGAAAGAGTGGAGGATACTGAGAAAATTGTGGTTCATCGCTTGCCTAACTGGCTTGTCTGGAACAAATACACATAACCCTTCCACTGCTGAAATGGGCCCACAGCGCTAGCACAGGATGTAATAGTAATTTAATGTGGCTTGAATAACTATGAGAGATGATGATCACCATACCATAACTCAAGTATGGCTTATATTTACAGTTTAAAGTTCCACAAGGACAGTATCTTCAGAGTTCTGCCGTTTTTTGGAACAGTGATGCATATCTTAAATACAGCCACTGTACTGCAGAAACCTGGCTCTCACTGCAGCTATCAAGATTTTTTAAACATTCTCCTTAGTCTGAACTTTTACAATAGTTCATTTTCCTGAGGGATGTTGCACTACAAGAAGCATAAGGGTTCTCGTATCTCCTTAATGTATGGGTTCCCCAATTTATATCAATTGAGTGTATCCAGACAGCCTTTCCCTGGCCACATGGGAGAAGGATATATTGGGGAAAAAAGTGAGGACGCCCTCAGATTCTTCACGGCTGATGTGAACAAGTATATGGGGATAGTAATGCCTCCGGAGGCTAGAAAGAGCCTGACCCAACATATTAATTGGCATATAGCAGTACAGGGTACAGGGGAAGCCATTGAACATGCAAAAAACAGGTTAACAACTTCCATTCCTAAAATCCGTCCCTGGAAGATGGAGTGGAGAAAGATCAGAAGCTGTAAGCAGCTGTGAGTAGAAAAAAAAGCTTCACCAGCTGACTATTTAGATCAGTTGAAGATACATGCTCACACAGCATTCAAGGATTACCAGACCTAAAGCAACAGTGCAGGGAGTGATAGCTAACTCCTTTGTTTCCGGTTCGCTGCCATACATACATGCACAACTGAAGACCATCTGTATTGGGTGGCAGAATAAACCATTATCTGAGGTGGTTTTGGTTGCAAATCATTACGTGGTGTCCCAGGAACAAATGAAAGAAAATATTGAAAACAAATTAATGACACCACGATTGCAAAATTTACATGGGCAGGACCCCAATGCGGAGAGGTGGTTTCTGTGAAAGAGTTGGGGTTAGAGGTAGAGGCAGTGAAGCCCCATTACAGGGATACCAAGGATAGCAAGAATATCCTGGGTAACAGGGACTGCAGGTACATCAAGAGGAACAACAATCTCAGGGCTATCATGGGAAGTAGAGACATTATGTGTGCAATTACTGTAAGCAGTCGGGGCATTCAAGGAATGTGCACTCCTACAGTCTTCAGCAACATGTGTTTGGAAACTCCCAGGAGCCAGATCTCAACTCAAACCCCCAAGTATCTCTCCAAACCGCAATATGAATGTGGCAAGTCCTTTAACAAATCCTAATGCCACTGATACATTCTGACTTGAATTGACAGATGATCTCCCCATCAACCTCTTAATATCAGTAGATCAAGAAGGACAATATTTACAATGTGAAGTTAAAGGGAAAATAGGCATCATTTGGATAGCACTGGCGCTAGCCAATCTGCTATATGGTCTTAGTATTTTCCTAATGTCCCTTTATCTACAGACACAGTGAAAGCAGCAGGGAGTTCCAGTATGTCAGTGGTAGATCAGATAACTGTGACCCTTATGGTCACAGTGCACTCTTTGGCACATGATATTGTAATGGATCATCAAGCCATGGCTATCCCCCCAAAACAAGGCCATATATACAATCCCAAAACCCCAAATTATCACACAAATGAGTGTCTTCCTTGGCATGGTGGCCACTGTCGTCAATGGATTCTGGGTTATGCTGAATTGGTAAAACCTTTACAATCATATACATGCTTAAACACACCCAAGCCCTTGCAATGGTCCCCAGAAGCTGAAGAGGCTTCCTCTAAAATAATAAAAAGGAAGCTGGTTGAAGCACCTGCCTTGGGCTTACCTGATTACAAGAAAAAGTTCACTTTGTAAAACCACGAGAGGAATGGATTCACTCATCCTGTACTAACTCAGTGAGGGTATGATCAACGTCCTATTGCATACTACAGCAAAGAAATTGATCTGGTAGCGGTTGGCAAGCTGCCTTGCTTGCGGTCAGTAGCTGTAGCGGCAGTAACCGTAATACAATGGATAAGCATTGTGTTGGAGTCCCCCTTAGAGGTAGCGGTACCACACTCTGTGGTGTCCCTATTACTTAAAACAAAAACACAACACATGTCTGTGTCCCGAACCAAAAAATATGAAGTCTTGTTATTAAATTCCTCTAATATCACCCTTACCTGATGCCCTGTGTGAAACCTAGCATTTCTGCTCCCTACTCCCCACCATGGGGAACCACACGAAATAGACCCCCATGATGGTGTTGCTATTACAGACTTTAACACCCCGAAGCGATTTGAGTGACACTCCTTTATACACTGCAGACTTGATTTATTATGTAGAAGGCTGTTGTTATTCAGATCAAAATGATACATTATACACAGCATGTTCACCAGGGGAAGTTGTGGAGAGCAGGTAATTACCACAAGTTAGCTCAGCATAAGGGAAAGAGCCTATGACACTTACTAGTCGATGCAAACTAGCCGAGCAGCATACTGTGAATATATATACTAATTCCCATGACACCTTTGGAGTGGCCCATGACTGTGCACAGTTGTATAAGCAACATAGCTTCCTGACCTCCTCAGGCTCACCTACCAAAAATCACCAATATGTCGAGGATTTTCTAGATGCTGTAATGCTCCCTAAGCAAATATCTATAATAAAATGGGCAGTTTAGTAACCTATGGAGAATGAAGCAAGCTGTGGTAAAGATGTTTGCAGATCCCAATGTCAAACTAGGGGCTATAGCAAACTCTCAAGATGAGTATATACTCCCCACGAGAAAGATTCCTGAGCCACCTCCTTTGAAGACTCAAGAAGAACTAGCCTTAATGCTTGCTCCCTCTAGTGAAAAGGGCTCTTGGGCATGCAAAGGGTGTAGGCTCTATGAAGATTCTCTTTGCGGTAATGAACATGTTCGGTTGTTGACTCCAAAATTATTGCTAGCTCATCTAATCAGACCATATCACAGGCATGCACACATTGGGAAGAGCAGCATTATCTCCACTTTAGAAAAAAACATTGGTTTGCCTCAGACTTTTTTTTTAGCTTTTTGCAAGACGTTTGCTGAAGTTGTGTCATCTGTCTTCAAAATAATGTAGGAAAAATTGTCCCAGCCATGCCAGGAGCACACTTCCCACCGTATGGCCCGTTTGTGAATCTTCATGCGGATTTGGGTCACCTGCTTCATTCAATAGATTCCAATATGTACTAGGCACCCTTGATGTCGTCTTTGGCCCAGACACATGAGCCAGTGCCATCGCGGTTGGCAACATTTAACTCAAATATTTCATACCCAAGTTTGGAGTCCTAGTCACCATAAACAGCGACAAAGGGATCCATTTTCTAAATCACATCAACAAGGAGCGCCTTACTACCCTTAATATACAACATAATATTCACTCTCTAGACCATCCAAAGTCAGAAGGGGCGGAAGAACACCAGAATTGTGTCATCAAGAGTAGATTGTCAGAACTCTGCCAAGTGACTGGGCTGAAATGACCAGATGCCCTTCTGCTCACTATCTGTAGTACCCCCAAACTGAAGAACATTGATGACTTAGCACAAGGTTCGCTTTAAAACCCTGATAAGATTGCCTTTACCTCTCCACAATGAACATGCATTTAGAAACATTCCATTGTCACCTGATATCTTACTTGACCATATTAAGACAATCATTTGCTTTATCAGTCCATTTTTATTTATCAGACAGTTCTTTATCAGGATTTCCTTCCGAACGCACTTGCTGAAGACTGCCATCCTCTGGAGCATGTCAAGTTTGTGGTGTCAGAAGGTATCAGCGAAAACCAACATTGGCACATAGGTGGTGGGGACCTTTCCTGAAGGGGGGGTAGGGGAAATGCGTAGGGCTGTATATTAGTACAGAAATGGGTCTGTCACTATAACAACGGTGAGGAGTTCTGATCAGAGAGTAAGTGCAGAAGACTATAATGAAACAATTGACATGCCAGTTACAAGGTAGTTTCCCAATCCCACTAAGGAAGCAGATATAAGATTCCAACAGCTCAAAGAGATATTTCCTAGAAGAGGGATCATCTTCTGTTTCTGCCGATGCTGCTATGGGCAAAATAGAGCAGTCGTTTTCACCAAACCTTTCAGGCCCACTCCGAAAATAAAATGTGAAGATTTCTATCCATTTATCATGATGGAGCACTTACAGGAAGAGTCTATTCAATTATAGATTGTAACTCCGAGAAGCATATAGTATCTTCCTAAAGATAAGGTCTGTGAGTAATCTATCCATGTGGCTGAATATTGAAAAAAAAACAGTCCTTTGTGTACGAAATGTATTTTGACATGATATCCCCTCTCTTATGCACAGTCAATTTACATAAGATTTAGGGTTGGCACATTTTGTATAGCTGCGCTCCAACATGTCTGGAACTTGAGAGACTCTAATATGTGTGTAGCCCTATTTGATAGCACTTTAACTAAAGACATTTTTAACAAGTTATCATGATTGACATGCTTATTTTGCATAGATCCACTAAGAGCACTTTTGCAATTTATGCTGTCTCTAGTTTTATATTCCTGCTTAAGAAGGCAAAATAACATCACAGTGCCACAAACAACTCCAGCATTCGTAGTGGCCAATGAACCATACTGATTGAATTGATAACATTCTTACCGGAAGATAGTTTCATGCATTGACTCATGTTTTAAAAAATATTTTGAATGAAAGCAACTCTAGGACTCAAAATACTTCATGTATTGACATTGGGAATTCATCTCCCACACATGCACAAATGAATAAGTATGCATTATAATAATCCTTATGTACTATATGGAAATTGATTTTGTTATGTTGTATGTATTTTATTATTGTACTGTCATTGTGTTTTATATTGTTTTTATGACGTGTTTATCCAATATAAAGCATGATTGATTAATTACAATATACATATTTCTATCAATTTATCATGATGCAGCCGTTGCGGGAAGCGTCTATTCAATTAAAGATAGAAATTTAGAGATTAATGACAGTCCAAGTTAAAATCATGTTTTTTCTTTTTTTCCTTAGATTGCAATTCAGGGAAGAAAAAAAGGCCAGTCTGTGCTTGCCCGGTTCCCATAACTGATTCTTATGTAACAAAGAAATCTGTACCCATCCAGCTGGTTCTAGTTTTTACAGGGAGAAAATTTGATCTGGTCATAAGGACAACCCTCCTACACTTTTATGGTTATTGTTACATGGTTCGGTGATCTTGTATCGGTACAGGCCTCGCTGGGTATTTTCAGAATCTTCCTTTTCAGCACATTGATTGAAATGATGGTTGCATTGAGAGAGCAAAAGGGGTGAATGTTTACTCATGTTTTTTTAATAAATAAACATAAGTGTACATGAACACAAGGCACATGATGATGGTGAGGGGCTTTCTATTGAGATTAATGACTGTCCAATTTGAACTGCGATAATGAGCACGCCCTGGTCCTATGATATCATGCTCCTGGTGCTCTTAGTTTTTGTGTCAGAAGTGACGTGTTGGTACGGTGCGGCTTAACATCTAACACGCTGAGAAGTCCTCTCCTCAAATCACGTCGTGTCCCTGTGAGTGCAGTGAGTACTACTGGAGTCGGCTTGGCATGGTGCAGCATTCACAAGGCTTCCACACCATTGAGCGGCAAGCAAGGAGATCACGCTGAGGTCGCCATCAGGCTGATGATGTTGCAGACCTGTAGTTTTGGGCAGACCTAGGGCTCGATGTTCTTCGGCCATTTGTCTGACCTTCATCCTAATCTGCCCAATTACTGACTTGTTCAGTGCTGCTGATTCTGTGGCCAAAGACAGCATTGGCTCTCTGGTGTGGGGGGTGTTCTGATCTGACCTAGTCTGGGCGCCATGCATCAGATGGTCTGGTTGACCCACTAGAGTAGAAGACTGAGCTGCTTTGCAGATACATCTTAAGCCAGTCTGTGGACTCACTGTGTCTTGCTTTTGACACTGAGCAAGGAACAGTGCCAGCAGTGAGGGCGAGTCTGGGTTGTTAATTGTTGCCAATCAGATTCAGGCTGAGTCGAACACTGTTAAGTGATTGACGGCGTCAGGCTGAAATCACACACTGTTGCCCCAGATCTTGTCATACACATTCATTTCACTCATCGAAATGTAACTGTGTTGTGCAGGAATCGTAATTAAGACCGACAAGATATGGAATAGATGGCACTGACAAGTAAAACAAAGAGGGATCTTATTGCAAAGCTGAGGAGAACCAAGCCACCCACACAGCTATCCAACATGTGAGGTATGAATCATGCAATCAAGCAATCAAGCAATCATGAAATCAAGAATTAAGTGGGCATTGAGGAGCCATAAGATGCTGGTGCAGAGAGGGTAGGAACTCTAATGATAATATTACCCCTAACCTGGACCCCATAGTGGGCAGCAACACCGATATCAAATATGAACCCCACAGACATACGCAATGAGAACCTATTGGTTGACATGGAGAATGAGGAGAGCACAACTGAGGGGACGGAAGTGATGAAGAACATGGATTTTCTACAGGCTTCTCGGTCAGAGCCTGTAATAGAGGGTGCAGGTGTGGGCAGCAACGGACTAAGGAACACATCCTTGACAAATATAGAGGCAGTTGTCACATCTCGGGAAACTCCCTCTGACAGACCAATAAGCGATGCATTAGAGCGCTCAGTTGACCGTCTATCGGATGAGAATTGCCTATTGGCATCAGCTATCGGAGGGCCTGCAGGAAATGCCCGGGGCCGAGCTGAAGACCCGCTCTGTCCAATTAATATTGGCCAGGAAGTAGTGGGACAGTGCAAGATTGCAACAACAGCAACCTTTGCAGCAATCCCTATGATTAACTCAATAACTATGGACAGGGTGACCACACGGAATATTCTTAGCGCACTAGCCCTTGATATGGACCATGCTGAGCCTGGAGTTGGCAGGGTTGTCACCCCGTCTTTATCCACTAGGGATGATATTGTCTCCGCACAAGAAGTAAGGCCAGAGCATACCATAGGGTGGGATTTACTTACTCCTCAAAATTCTAAAAGAATGGATGGAATAATGAATGACAGCAGACCTCAAAGATATGCAGAGGGGGCCATTTCTGGATCATTTCTTGCCTGGTTAGCAAGAGTAGAGGTCATGTTCAGGGAGTTCAAAAATGATATACATGATATACATGCCCTGAACATGCTCTACTGGGACTACAGGAGCCTCAGCCTTTTTTGTATAAAGGACAGAGGCGAAATAAAAATGGTTGACGGAGTATCCCAGATGGTGCCAATGAAGAAGTGGAAATTGCCGGAAATAACGGTAGTGAAGGCATGATACAGATGTATTCACGACTATAATGTACCAAGTGAGTGCGGAAAAGAGTGTAACAGTGGCACTCAAGCATATCAGCTTACCCACACAGAGGAATGAGCCTATACGTCAGACTCGGGAGCAAGTGGAGAATGGTACTAGCGGTATGGATGGTTCCAACCAACCTGTGGATCCATCAGGTCCTGATCTGGAAAGTGCAGACAGGCATAAGGGTGTGGTAGGCAACAAGGGAGTTTGTAATAATGGGAACCATCATTCCATGGAGGCAGTATCAGCATGTCAGTTCATCTTATCAACCAAGGTTCAGCACTGCTCTTTGACCCACTTGAAGGATGCTAATGCTGATACTGTTTCAGAGAGCGACCTTATTCACTATATCGACTCGATCCCACCCCCCAGGCTGCCTACCACGTCCTGTGCCGCATTGGAAGCCCCATTGACCATTGAAGAGATAGGGCAAACGATCAAAGAGCTCGCTGCAGGGAAGGCCCCGGGACCAGACTGCCTACGCATAGATCTGTACAAATGTTACTTAACAGACCTTGCCCCTAATCTCCTGATCCGCACTTCATAGCAAGATCGAACACAAAGGACCTTCCTGAGATATGCCATAAGAAGTTGGCTCAAAGATTTAGAGGGGGATCATGGTGAACATTCAGGATATTCGAAGGCTCAGAGTCAGTCATTATCGGGTGGCATAGGAATGTTCTGCTCAGTGTAGGATGCTGCGTCTTCCGGTGATTCAAAAAAGTGGGCTCTACCAGCATGCTGTATCCTGGCATATGGAATTTCTCTCTCCCATAGGGCTTGCTTGACTTGGTCAAAATTTCACATGGCAGCATGGACGACAGTCGAGAAGTCTGGATATATGTGGGTTCTGGCTGAGTTGTATTGTAGGGGAACTTTTTCGCGTGACAGTCAAAGGATCAGATCTCGATCCCAGAAGTTGAGTAGGTGGGCTATGATTGTGCGTGGGGGAGCTCCCGGTTTGGGTGGTGGGGCCAGGGATATGTGTGCCCTTTCCACTAAGAACTGGGCAGAGAACTGTGCATCTGGGAATAAGGAGCATAAGGCATCCTCCATGAAGGTTTCCATGGGGACATTTAGGGATCTCTCTGCCATGCCCAGCACCCTAATGTTGTTATGGCGTGACTGTGACTCAAGTCATCGCACATTACACGGACAGCTCTATGTTTTTTTTAATTTCCTCAATGTCCTTACCGTGTGTGGTGACTGTATCTTTGAATTCACTAACCCAGTTCTCAGCTGTGGTAATCTGGCAGCTTTCTTTCTGGAGATGTGCTTTGAGCGAGGATGTGGTGGTGCCAATGTCATCCAGCTTGGTATTCACCACAGCGAAATTGGCCTGCATTGCAGCCATATAGGGATCCATGACAGTACCTGTGGCAGCTGTTGCGTTTGGGGAAAGGTCTTGTGAGCAGGCAGGGTTTTCTTCTGGTCGTGACAGATTGGCATAAGCATCACAGGGCCTTTTTTCCCACCCTTGTGGCCTCCACGGGTCCTGTTTCAGCGAGAGTGTTTAATCTGGTAGGTGTCAGCGCGTTCGCCAGTGGGGGCAATGTGCACTTTGTGGCTTTTCGTTGTCTCAGGCTTGCGTGTTAAGAGTTTCTTGTCAGCAAGGCGTGAGTCGGGCGGTGAGTGCTCTGATGCGGGGTTCCCCTTATTGTTGAGTTCAAGGCCGGAGAGCATGCGTGTTATGGCGCCTACGCACCTTCACTGCGTCGTGTTCTGCGGGCAGTGGTAGTGTGGTGTCGCTGCTGCTTTGCCGGAGCAGAATGGAGGAGGGGCCCAGTGCTGCAAATCCGGAGTATTCTGGCGACTCAGGGATTCCCCGGTGAGTCGCCTATTCATTTTGGGCCAGCGTTTAGCAGTCACCCATCCCCAGGGTCTCGGCGCAGCGTGTGTCACCAACGCCGCCTCGGATCCTCTCTGCTCTTGGAGCACTGGGTGTCTCAGCACGACCGCAGAGCAGGAAGGAGGGCAAAACAGTTTTTAGTTTGTTCCGGGGGACGAGGTGCGCCAAATGTTGTCTGCCTGTATGCTCATATGTTCCGACGTCCGCCGGTGTGCAAGTATCAGGATTTTCAGTGCTTTGTGCGGAGGATATTGATCTTAGGATATAAACGAGCGTGTAGCTCACAGGTTAAGCAGCCATTCTTGTTGGCGCTCAACAGCGTCCCCATATATTAGTAAATTTTTATGAGGGAAGGGTAAAAGTAAAAGAATTGCCATCAGTAAGCTTCAAGCTCCCTTTGAGGATGGTGGAGTGAAGTTTCCTGACTTTAAGCGCTATCATAATGCATTTTTAATCGAGCAAACTCAAACTTGGTTTATCTCTGATGCTGATCCCCCCACTTTGTTTTTATCTAGATAAATGATCTGTATCCCCCATTAACATGTGTGATTTGGTCTCTATATTTGGTTCCACTTTCTCAAAATATACCAGCACTATCATAGCCTACACACTTGCCCTAAGAGCTTTCCTCTTCCCCACTGTTAGCACACCATCAAGGGGGTTTTCTCCATTTTTATGGCACAATAGATCTATTACTTTTAAAGGCAGGCTGCTTTGCAGAACGCGTTGGTATTTGGTTCATTCACAAGAGTTATTATACTGCCAGTTGGAAATCCTTTCATGATCTGAGGAATGATTTTCCCTACTATTATCAGACTACAACTTTTATAATAAATTGGTTAATGCTTGCCTAGACAAATTCGATCACTTTGCAAAAATGAGCTCATCCCTGATCTCTGAAGAGTACTATTTATGGCCAGGGCTTCTGACATCAAAGCAGCTCCATTTTCTAGGATGTTGGTCGTTGCAAAACCTCCGAATATGAGATGGTCTATGGAATCTCAATAGGAGGCTGACTGTGGGATAGCATTTGATGATGTGACCTGGGGTAGGTTATGGTCTAGAATCAAATGTATATCTCCTTTGGCTAACATCACACAGATGTATTCCTTTTCTTACCCAGAGCCTTTTTAACACCAATGGAATTACTTGATTCTTCATATAGCTCTACTGGTTGTTGCTGGTCCTTTGGGAATGGGCAGGGGTTATATCTACATATGTTCTTTCAGTGTCCATATGTTCGTAATTTTTTGACAGGACATTTGGATTTCATTAAAAAAGATTTTCATGATACATTTCCCCTTATCCCTTACAAATAGGTGGTATTGCTTGTGGTCATATTCTGAATGATCCCTTTTCTCGTCTATATGACCTTTCTATTGCCATTGCAATTTATTTAATACGGACCAATTGGAAACCTTTCCAGAACGTATCTGTCAAGGGTTGGTGGAATAATGTCTGTCATGTGCACATACTTTTATTTATTTGTATTTATTGTTTGCTTGTTAGGCGCTTATACAATAAGAACATACTGTTTCAATGCGCCCACAGGGCAGGGTGGGAGAAAGGGTGGTAAATACATTAAAAACACAATATTTAGGAGCAGTGGGGGGAAAAAGGTATAAGGGACGAACCTACTATGCCTTGTGAGTATTCAGAACGTGGAAGGGCAGCAGGGAAGAGGGGGTAAGTGCTGGGGAGTCCGAGCTCATGGGTGAGCCACTGAAGAAGTGCTAGGAATGTTGAGTGCTACACGGACAGGGGCCGCCGGAAGTGTAAGTGCGTACCACCAGGACGGAGGGTGTGCAAATGCAGGTGTAGATGAACATTGTTTGGCTATTCACCTTCATTTAACAACTAAATATGATGCTAAAAGGTCTTGCTTCACAAATTATTTAACATTTCATAGTATGTCTGCTCACGGATCATTAATTGTTCTTCATTATCAACCTGCTAATTGTCAATGAATGATTTTACATTTCTGTGAAACTTGCACCTGTCTATTATTAAATGAAATAACCATGATGTCCACCTCCTACCTCAGCCTTCCTGTCCGTTTTTGGTCTCCTGTTCGTCCCCCAGTTAGATCTTCCTATCACATCATATATTCAGTGGTCGAAGTGAGCAGGAGCGGTCGGGAGCGGTGTTCCTATGCTTCTTTTAAATAGGTTTTACAGCTCCTATACTTTTATTTTAAAAAGAAACCGTTCCGGAACGGTTTCGTTTTAAAATAAAGGCGTAGGAACACTTTGAAGCTTTCACTTTCAGTGCCCTGCACTGGATGCTCCCTTAAACATCAGGCGCATGTGCTTTGGGGTTTTTATTGTGCATGGGAGGGGGTGCATCAATGGGGTTTGTGGGGAGCGGTGCAGGCCAGTAGGGAACATAGCTCCACTACTTCTTTTCATACACTTCGACCACTGCATATATTTAGATCATACTAAATAGTAAGCTTTCATTCTAGATTGATATTACATTTGTTAAATGTACTTCTCTATAATTAATCACTTTTGATATTTTTTGTTATCTTTAGGTCACTACTGTTTTTACTTTCAGACTTTACAGCCCTTGGGATTGTCCATCACACATTCGATATAGAGTCTGTATTAATGTCACTATTTTCCAGTGTTATGTATATCTTGTTCATATTGTCAATACTTTTAATAAAACTTATTAAACTAAAAATAAAAATGCATATATTCTCCCTAAATCAAATCAAACGGTGTCAGCGTTTTTAAAGCGGAAAGTACACTTCTATAGTTTTAGCTGAAGAAGCAGATGCAAGTATATAGGTTTTGGGGAATTGCAATGCTAGATTAAGGAATGCTTTTACATAATCTGAAATCAAGAGATCAATAGAGGAACTGCATGGTTTACCAAAAAGGAGCAGCTTTAATTCCAGATTATTGATCGTTGTTTGAACCATCATCTTTTGGTTGAATTAAACAAAAGGTGCAGAGGGGATATGCCACCCAAATTCACATTTAAATCCGGTAGCAGGAAATCAGTTATTGATTATGGTATTGCATATTGTTTCTCGTTTCATTAGGTAAAACGTTTTATGATCTATGAGAGGTCGGAGAGCGATCATAACCCGCAAGTAGTAGTGGAGGATACAGTTTTTCCCAGAACTAAGTCGCTATAATCAGACTGGGCTCATGTACCTCCCTCCCACGAGGGGAGCAGGGAAAAAAGAGCTGGCTCACATTCTCCAGGTCACAGAAACGCAGGAGCTATGCGCTAATCACCTGCATGGCCATCATACGGAGAGGATTATCCTCTCTTTTGAATCACTTTTGAGTTTTGCTCATGACAAATTGGCGCCCCTTTCAGAGGCACCATATAGAGGTAATGTGAAAGATGCCCGCGCAGCACCCTGGTTTGATGCAGACTGCAGGCACGCCAAATGGGTACTGAAGTCAGAGTCGAGGGGGGGTGTCCCAAAAGCTTCTCTGTTGCATGCCATGCCAAAAAGATTGCTTATAAGAAATGATTAAAGGACAAGAAGTAAACCTTTCTTGAAACACAATGGGAGAAGCTACATAGGGCAATACAGGAGAATAAAGTCAAAACGTTCTGGAGGATGGTATGTAAAGGGTATGAGTAAAGAGGGGAATATGACCCATGATCCTTACCACCTCCAGTGTGGATAGCACATTTTCAAGATGTCCTGTTTAAGGAGGAACCTGATGTCTCCAGATATAAACCCAAACATTTGAATACCCTTGAAAAGATAGATTTTATACAGGAAGAAACTGTCATCCAGATCCTCGAGATGAACATGGGCAAAGCTGCCGGCTCTGACGGGGCAAGGCTGGAAGTATTTATGTGGTTGCATGATTGGTGGGTGCCAGTGTTGAAGCAGGTTTTTAATGCAATCTCCCTCGGACCTAAATGCCCAATATCCTGGAAGAGCAAGTTAGTTCCCTTGTTTAAAAAGAGCACAGCAGCAGATCACCACTGCTATCAGCCAATATCCTTATTAGAAATTTCAAGTAAATATTTGCAGGCTGCTTTAGGAAACAATGCTATACCAGACAGCCAAGCTGTTTCTAGAAAGGGTTTCTCCACGCTGTACAGGTGCCTTCTTCTGTATACCATAGTGGTTAAATATACAAAGATCTGAAAGAGCAAGGCATATGCAGCCTTTCTTGACCTATCTAAGGTCTTTGATTCAATAGATATGAATACGCTATGGAAGAAATTAGATCAAATGCACGCTCCTTCAGGGCTACTGCAGCTAATTCAGTTAGTTCATGCACACACTTCAGTAGCAATCCACTGCTCTAGAGCAAATGAATATTCAGAGGCTATCCATACTAAAGACGGGTCCAACAGGGTTGCCCGTTAGCCCCACAAACAGTTTCTTTGTTTTTAGTGGATTTTAACCCAAAGGATGCTTTAATCAAGGTTATCCCCTCCACAATTAAATGGGATCACATTTTACGTTCTGCTTTACGCTGATGGCACTGTGTTAATCGATCTCACAGAAGGGGGCCTTCCGCAGAGACTCTTGTATGCAGGGATCACAGTCTGAAATTGAATTGATCAAAAACAAATATTGTTGTCTTTGAAAATGGTAGGCCACAGGGTAAATAGTGTATCAATGAGAAAGAAATAGAGGTGGTCAATTTTTATAGGTATCTGGGGTTACTGTTCCCACATGATGATAGTTGGAACATGCACATAAAACTGAAGGATTGGATAAATGCCTCTCTCCATTAAAGCTTAAAACTCATTTGGCAACTTTATATGGAATAAGCTATGGGGGTTTTCTTCCTGCGTATGGCTTGAGGTCATAAAGAATATATTTTTAAGGAAGCTAGTAGGGTTATCGCCGACAATGCCTGGAAACACACTATGGGCATCATTGCGAGTATGGAGGCAGCCATGCCCTTAATAAGGGCATGGCTGCCTCCATACCAGGTTCCAGTACCGGGTTCCTTCAATGAGGTATAACCGGGTCATTCCAACCTTGGAGGATCTGGTAAGTCCTCCTTGAAGGAAGCCATCCCCATTCCCATTGAGCCCCCAATAGGGCTAAATGGGAATGGGGAGGGAGCTAATAACTGGCCCGTTAATAACGGGCCCTTTATTAGCTCCCTGGTCCCCTTGCGGTACCCGCAAAGGATGCCTGGTTTTACCAGGCGTCCTTACCAGGCCTGCAAGGGAACCTCGTAATAGGGCGACCCGTAATGAAGGATGCCGGTCTCGTACCGGCACCCTTCATTACGGGACCACCAGGGTCGTAATGAGACCCTATGTCGGGAATTAGGTGTGTCTAGTATAAGCTGTCAGGCACTTCATTGATTTTTACAGTTCCTTCTTAAAGTGCAGTTCGACTCCGCAACACATCCCAACATATGGAATGCCCATATCAAGTTGATTAGATCCCCTGCACAATGGAAGTATCAATGGTATTCAAAGGGGATTGGCTTAATACATTGGCCCTCATTACGATACCGGCGCTAAACCAAAGCGCTATTAGCACCATGGTTGGTGCCGGTATCGTAATGTGTCCGCCATGGTGAAATGGGGAAATACCGCCCCATTCCAAGGTTGGCGGGGTGGTATTTCCCCATTTCCCCATGGCCCTTCCCCATTCCCATTTTTGCCCCATAGGGCATAATGGGAATGATGAAGGCGCTAAGTACGGTACCGCAAATTGCGGTACCATACTTACCGCGAAGGTCCCGTTGCGGGTCCCTACTTTAACGGCTGGTCTAAACCAGCCGTTAAGGTCGGGTCCCGCAAAGGGACCTCGTAATTAGGCGCTAATGGGTTAACGGCGCCGCAGCCTTTTCGGCACCGTTAACCCATTAGCGCCAGGGTCGTAATGAGGCCCAATATCTGGGATTTAAATGAGATAGAGCTCCTTAGCATTATGATGAAAAATCATGGAAAAAGCTGATCAAGACATGTGCTGCAAAGGAAGATTCTGAAAATACCCAGCGAGGCCTGTACCGATACAAGATCACCGAACCTTGTAACAATAATCATAAAAGTGTAAGAGGGTTGTCCTTATGACCAGATCAAATCTTCTCCCTGTGAAAACTAGAACCAGCTGGATGGGTACAGATGGACAATGCACTGTAGGAAGCGTAACGGCGAGGATCTTTTACATTTTGCAAGATGGCTCAAGTGACACTTTCTTAAGAACAATATTAGATGCTGTGCTTTTAATAATGCACTCCACTGCTGAGCATTGTATGTATGCTATCCTATGCTAACATTTGTAAGAGAGGCATTTGCAAGACGTTTTACAGCTTTTTGAAGGTTGTGGACTTTTATAATGCATTCACTATATAGACCAGGGTGCCATTTTATATTGTCAATGGTGCATACCGAATAACATATGTTTCTCTCTCAGTTCTTTTTTTTGCAGCAAGCATTACTAGGTTTCCCTTTGCCCTGTTGGCTGAAGCCAATGCTGGCCAAAGGAAAACAGCACAGAGGTTAGTGATAGTAAGCTCTTTCCTCTCTGGGGTTTCTGGAGCTAGGAAGCGTTCTTGAGTCCAGAGGATCTCTCCAGCCTGAACAGGAGTAAACAATGGACATTTGTCTGAGAGCGGATATCGTCATGAGGTGGAGGACCTGCGCCATTCAGCTGATGAGTCATGACCAGAACTATTACACTAAGAAGGATCCCTGCCCTCTGTTGGGTCATGTTGTACCAGAAGTACGGCTTGTAAACGTCACTTCCATTCTTGAACATTGTAGTAGGACTTCCTACTGTTATGAAGGGATGTGTTGTTTGGCAGGAAGCGGCATAAACATGCCAGAAGGCCTAGGCAGAGGTTTCCCTGAACCTTCAGGATTCTGGT
Source organism: Ambystoma mexicanum (assembly GCF_040938575.1). Taxonomy (NCBI): domain Eukaryota; kingdom Metazoa; phylum Chordata; class Amphibia; order Caudata; family Ambystomatidae; genus Ambystoma; species Ambystoma mexicanum. Next base: position 124,148,235 of record NC_090932.1, on the reverse strand, counting down.
GAAGGCAGGGCTCTGGTATTGTACGTTTTGTCCGACTATAAAAGTCTGACCCCACCAAAAGACCTAAAACAAACACCATGAAAAATTCGGACTATCAAAAGTCCGAACTTTTCGTGGTGTGTGTTTAGGGCTTTTGGTGGGGTCGGACTTGGGTCTAGAGGGTTGTCCCCCGCAACTCCGCGCTCACTACGGTGCCCCCAGCCAGCATAAAAAAAAGCCAGGGGCAGCGGGGGTGTCCCCCGCAATACCCCGCTCACTATGCTATACAGTATAGTGAACAGGGGTTGCGTGGTAAACCCCTGATGCTCCCGAAAAAAAAATAAAAGGACCCTGCGGCGCCGGTTCACGATGACGGAAGTGAAAGGGAACTAGTGCCGCAGGGATACAGCATGAAGGAAAGGTAATTAGGGTTTGGTTATGTTGGGGTGTGGGTGGGGGTGTGTTGTGGGTATGTTGTGGGTGTGGGTGGGGTTGTGGGTATGTAGGGGTTTGAATGCGTGTTCGCATGGGAAATGTGCTTACCTTTTGTGGTTCGCACATTTCTCATGCAAACTTTTCCGTCGCAGAATTTTCCGCGATGGAAAAATCACGCAGATCCCAGGGCTCTAAATTAAACGGGCCTGAAAGGTGGAGTTAGGCTGGCAAGAAGGGATTCTGGATGGGGGGAAGCTGAGCTCCTTGACTTGCAAGCCAATAAATAAATCACGTCTATTTGCTATCAACCTAAATTGAGGTGCGACCCTGGTTTTCTCCGACACCACTGACACCCACAGATTAGCTCATTGGGATGTCATGGTGGACCTGTTGGAATACCTGTCTAAAACGACCCCTTTTTCTAAATCCAACAGTCTTTATGTAACCTTTGGGGACTTCGGAAAGTGGAGAAAAGCTTCTTCTATGTTGATGAGTCATTGGCTGAGAGGCACGATCTCCTTGGCCTACTCTCTGGAGGGCCTTCCGCCTCTTTGTGGGGTCGAGGGTATTTCCAAATGAGGAATGGAGGCCTCCTGGGTGGAGGCAAGCGGCATTTCCATCCTGGAATTTTGTTGGGAGGCTACCTGGGCCTGGTCTTTGACTTTGGCACATCAGTACTGCTTATATTTGCCTGGTCAGAGGCAAGGTAAATTTGCCCATGCAGTTGTGGGAGCTGTGTCTTTGTAATGTCCCACGTTTTCATTAAAGGTCACTGGGTGTGCTGCAGGTGTGGCCTTGTTCTTGAGGTTCAACCAACAGTTTTTTTGGGTATCATTTATAGTTTAAGGACTGGGATGATGAAGAGGGATCTACTCTTCCTTGTCCCAGTACTTACGCCCTCTCCCATTCATGAATGGGAGGTGTGGCTTTGATGGTGTGGTATGTAAGGAAGTCGTAGTGTTTGTACCCTCCTTTACAGGAGGGAGGCGTTGAAAGTAATTTATGGAATGGAGTTGTGAATCTCTGTAGGGAAGGCGGATCATAGTGTAAGTAGTTGACAGAGGAAGAGTAGGAATAGCTGTAATGATGATTACCAGTAATTAACCAGTAATTAAATGTAGCATTAGCTAGGGCCTGTCAAGGCAGGACAGGAAGTGGCAGGTGTGGTTAATGTCAGCGAATGCCCCTACCCCGTCACCCTCCATTCAAATTCTGTGGCATGAAGGTCCCACTATTGCAGCCTGCCATTCTAAAGCTGACCCCCTCCAGTGCAGATCTCCATTGCTACCAGAGGCCACAGCACATGATTCTTTGGAAGGGTAGTACAGGGATGAATGCAGTAAGGCAGGTGTGGGTTTTGTGGCTTTGAGGTTGTGATACAGGATGCAACCATGTTAGGGTACTATTTTGTGGGTGGCAGGGCGGCGAGAATGGGCTTTGTGGTGGACATACCTGCCTAACCTCCGGATTTAGCCCAGAGACTCAGGGTTTTCACACTCTTCTCCCAGTCTCCGGGCAAGAGCTTGGATTCTCTGGGTTTTCCAGATCCTTCTAGCAGCCATCTCTGTGTCTACACTAGATTTGTGTGCTTTGATCCCTTTCCCGCCACGTGATACCAGCAAGTAACGGTGTCCTTGAGCACTTTCTAACAGCCATCTGATGGGAGTAAACGTTTCTTTGGTGTTTGCTGCTTCTCCCGAGTTAACTGTAATGAAGGGCAGATATTATGGCCTCCGCTACGGCAAACACGTATGTCGCATGTGGATAAAAAAAGAAAAAAGCTATTGTGGCGTGTGATCGAGACGTTACATTATCACGTTAATAATGCACTTAGTTCCGATACACGTTCATCTATATAATATTTATGATGGATCCATTCATATATTTTGCACATTTTAGTGCTTATTACAATCCTGGGAGATCATTAAACAAATATAGTACAAAGTAAAATATATTGTGAATTTGTGGGCATAGACTTGCGAACATGTGGGCGGGGCATTCCGGTGACGCAGATCTCAGGGTTTTTCATTTTGGAATGTAGGCAGGTATGGTGGTGGGGTGTTGGGTAGCAGGATGCCAGGAAATGTTTCTTTGTTGTGTGGGCGTGGAAGCACGTGACTTCAGGTAGGGAATGTTTGTCATGGGCCTGGAGTGTCAGGAAGCATTGTGGCGCTTCAAAATGGGGAGGGAGAACAGCAGGTAAGGGTTGTTGTGGTTAGGAGGCAGGATGCCAGGTATGTGTGTTGTGTTTGGGGGAGGAGAGGCAGGACACCAAGCAGGGGTCTTTTGTTGTGTGGTGGGGGGTGTACCATTCAGAGGATCTGTTTAGTGGGCAGGCAAGGCATTTGGTAGGAGTTTTATTTTGTGCATGGTTGTGAGCCAGGATTCCAGGTACGGGGTTTTGTGTTTGGAAGGCAGGATGTTGGGTATGGCTCTAGCAAAGAGTGCTGCACTGGGCGTGGGCTGAAAACATGCACTGGTTATTCAGTTTTCCATTACGATATTTTTAAATGGCCCTTCGTTTGCTGACCGAGCTGCTCTTTCGCACTTAAAGCCAAACCAGGTCCCTGACTCAGCTCTGACTCAACTCTACCCATGAATTCTCTGTCCCTCCCAGCTCTACTGCATTTCATGCACATCAACCAAAGCACTAGTTAGACACATACAGATAGCGACAAAGCTAAATATTCAACTGCAATATTCTTTTGTTTAAAACTATATTTTCATTTTTCAAAAGAAACACATCAACCGAACATCAGCAATGAGGGATAGACCATGAACCATCAACTATACTACATTTTTAAAAACAAAGATTAGCATTCCTAATCATTCTAAAATAAATAAGAAAATAATAAATAAATAATGACATAAAAAATCCTACCATTACACATTTAGAAATATAACCTTAAAGGTTCAGCCCAGCATCAATCAAATTTAAACATGGAAAGCCAGACAGAGACACACACTCTTACAGACTCACATACACATAAAGCATAACACACCTTCCACTCTTTCATAGGACAAGGTGGGCCTTCATCACAAAAATTAATGAAATAATTTGTTAAAAGACATCCACAATTCCAAATATTCATCCTCTCTACCCATTTTTGCGAACATGACTCTGTCAAAACTCGACAACATTTGCAGCTCAGCTACCCAATCTTCCACCTGTGGCTTTTTCCTTGTGTTCCAATCTTTCAGTATCTGCTTTACTGCCATCATTAATGACCATTGTGGGAGCAACCATAGACCTGTCCTGTCTAGACAACAGAATAACCTGCATAGTTGATCTAGGGAAGGATACACTTATTAGCATATCCAGTCTGTGTAACACATCCTTCCAGAGTTTCCGGCCTCTAGTACAATCCCACAATGCATCCACTAATGTACCCCTCTCTTTACCACATCCCCAACACAGATCATTATTTAGAAATCAAACTTGTGCATGGCATAGGCATCCAATATATGCATCCAAGTATCTTCGGTTGAATCAGTCACAAATTAAAATCCAATTTTGCTCTATAGCCTGCTTTACTCATATAATCCAATGCCCCACTGAGATATTAAAATATAAAAGACTTCTTGTAGCCTATCCCAGCACCCAATGTACTCCGGTTTCACTGGCATCAAACTGAGAAATGCTGATGCCATTTGCAGTGGTAACTCAAACATACTACACTTATCTGGTTTGTCTACAAGTGGAGCACTTATCAAATCTATCCTGTGCAGTAATAACCTCTTAAGCATCCAAAATAGTTCCAGCTCGTGTCTCTCTAGTTTAACTTACAATGCAAAACAACAAAGCTCACCTTATGTTAATTCCTCAAAACGTCTCCTATCTTCAACACCCCTTTCAAAATCCAACTCCGACAGCACAATGACCTACTATCAATCAGTAACACTGGGTTATGACACAGCGAAGCCTCATAGTTCAACCACCAATTCTGATCATTATCACCTAAACACAAAACAAGAACAGTCCAGGTAGCCTCAATTGAGGGTAACTTGTTACTCATGTTTGGACGTTTCTCCAAGGAATATAAATTATTCATAGAGTAGGGTGTCAACACACCCTTTTCAATGTCCATCCAAACCAGATAATGTGCAGCCTTTTAAAGCAAAAATACCTTGTGGTAATTGTCAAGTCCTGGATATCCAAATCCACCCTCTTTGAAAATATGTACAAAAGTGAACCTCAGAATCTTGATCTTTTACTATTGCTACACAAAAACCTATGAAAAACGTTATGAATCCTCTGTAAGGCCTTCTTGGTAAAGTTTAGTGGCAGTTACTGCATGACATAGAGCACTTTGGGAAGGAGAGTTATCTTTATAGCATTGACTTTTGACCAAATACTCAATTGTAATCCCTCCCACTTTCTTACATCCCCCGTAATGACCTCAATCAGTTTGGTCACATTAAAATCCACTATGTTTTTTAAACCTTGCACTATGCAGACCCCTAAATATTTCAAATATTGTTCAGACCATTTGAAGTTGCATGAATCAAAAACACTTCTGCAACAAGTTCACGAAAATGAATTTATTGTATGCTCAGTTAAACGTCATACTTCATTAAAGATCCACTGCAGTAAGACAATACCTTCATGAGGGTTAGCCAAAATTACAGTCATCTCATCAGCATAAGATAGCACTTTAAATTCACTATTTCCCACACATATGCCAGGAATCCTACACTCCTGTCTGATATGAGCCGCGAGGGGCTCGAGAGCAATATTGAAAAAGAAAGGTGCCAAGGGGCACCCTTGCCTAGTTTCTCTCAACAAAGATATTTCCCCTGGAAGTACCCCTTTCAGCCAATCTTTAGCTGTTGCTCCAGTATGTAAGCAATAATCACCCTCAGAAATCCTTGTCCAAACCCATCTTCAACAATGTGTGCTCCAAAAAATACCCAGTTAACCCTATCAAAAGCTGTGTCAGCAGCCAGAAACACCAAGGCAGTCTCCGCAGTTACCTCACCACGAAAACCCAAGATGTCAATAAGCATCCTAATGTTATCATAACCAAACCTTTCTTTCACAAATCCAGTCTGTGTTTTATCTCTAATTTCCCACATGCACCCGTCTAACATATTCACCAAGATTTTGGTAACTATTTTAATATACACACTAAGTAATGAGATTGAGCAGTAATTCCCACACTTAGTGTAGTCTCTACCAGGTTTGGGAATCAATGTAATCACCATCTCAGGCATTGTAGGGATCAGGACCCCACTTTCTAACAATTAATAATACATCTCGCACAAAAGGGGGTCAATTGCATTAGAAAGGCCTTGTAAAATTCACCAGGCAGCCTATCCAGTGCTGGCGATTTGCCAAGCGTGAGTTGGGAGAGGGCCGTTATAACTTCTGCCTCACTAACCTCTAAATAAAGCCTGCTATTAGGCACTAATACTGGAATAGCAGTCTTCAACAAAACCTCACCCATCTCCAATTCCGATGGAAAAACATCCTCTTTGTAGAGTTCCTCAAAGTATTCACAAATATCCATATTTCTAATTACCAGCATGCTGTCTGTATTTTCTATACCTCTGATAAGCGATCTTGCAGTCATCCTGTTAATTTTATTGGCCAAAAACTCTTATGCCCACATTCCCAATAATTTTGTTTTAGAAAAAACAACTCCCTTTCCATCTGCTGATTAATCTCGACAGTAAGATCACTATCCACTTTCTGCACTTCCAATTTATCCTTAGGATCTCTAGACAGTGCATATCTCTGTTGAAGTACTTCCAGCTTACCTTCCAACATTGTGATTTCTCCTAGTCCAGTCTACCTAGCATAACGTATCCGACTAATAAATTCACTGTGTATCGTTGACAATAAAATTGTTCCAAACTAGGAGTATATTAGCAGAGCCCCTATTTTTCACAAAGGAAATATCAATACAACTATGCAACACATCAATCGATTCCGGCTCACTCAAGATCCCTGTCCTTAGCCGGCACCTAGTAAAATATAATCTCTCTCCGATCAAATCTAACCTCAGTTACACCAATGTGTGGTCTGAGAATCCTCTCTCATCTATAGCTACATCCTCTGTCTTTTCAATAAGCTTATCCGACACTAAAATCAGATCTATACTTGTATACGAATCATATGCTGGAGAGTAAAATGAGAACTCTTTCATGTCTAGATTCCTTACCCTCCAAACGTCCACTCAATTAAAATCTTGGAGAAAAAACCAAAATAACCTACTTTCCCAAACATTTGTGTACCTGCAAGTCACTGAGCGATCAAATTTAGAATCGAGCACACAGTTAAAATCACCATTCAAAATCACACTTTCACCTTGCAAAGTAAGCAATAAGGCAGACAAGCCATCAAAGAAATGTCCCCCAGGAGAACAAGACCCATATACAGAACCAATAATAATTAGTCTGCCATGAAAGAAAATATCAGCCAGTAATATCCTACCCTCATCATCCCTCACTACCATTTCAACCACAATATCATTCACACCCCCGCGGACCAGTAAGCATACACCCCTTGACTTTGTGATATGACTATTTGATTGTTCCTGGGTATAACTCGCACTTGATAAAACCTGGTCATCATCAAGCAGATGTGTTTCCTAGAGGATAGTTCCTGGGTATAACTCGCACTTGATAAAACCTGGTCATCATCAAGCAGATGGGTTTCCTAGAGGACACCACATCAGCCTTTGCCCTCCAAATCCTTGTCATAATCTTTATTCTCTTTCTCTGGCAATTAAGGCCCTTTACATTCCACTTTAGAAAAGTTAAAGGTCTCATTCATTATACCAGTCTCCTCTGCACTGCCTCAGGGCCTGTCGCGCACTAGGGGCTGTAACTGGAACCCTACAGTCCCCCACCTCCTTGCACTTACCCAGAGTCGTGCAGTCCTGGCTGCACTTACTCAGAGCAATGCTCCCCTGATTGCACTTCTCCCTCCCTTCCCCCTTGCACTTCCCCGTCCCCTGCACTTGCGTTACCACATTTATACGATCTGAATGACACAAAGCCTAGTAAGATTGTTTGTCTTGTCCTCCCTCTGTACCCTCCCTTGTTTAGAAACACATGTGTATAGGTGCTGTAAGGAACGCATGGTGGCAATAGCAAGACAGACACAAGTGACCACAGCTCAAGGGTGTGTATTGATCTTTGGCAAGGGTGTGATAAATGCCTATCTAAACCTAAATCTATAGATGGGAACAAGCTATGACCATCAAATCATAATAATGCAGTCCTAGTAGAGTCGTGTCAAATAAAAATGGCCTATACTAAAAAACCTATTGCCAATCCTTACAACTAATGTACAAATAATTTGGGGTAGCGTTCATGAAAAAGAAAGAAGTGTTCATAAATGAAATGTCAGGATGCTCAGCCCATTGGCCTCCTTTCCCCACGTTTCCAGCACAGGCAAGGCGGGTCACTCGAGCAAAGCACACACTCTGGCTTCTGCGGCATGAGGATACAGTTCAATTTCCACAGTTCCGGGCCTTCTGTATCCAGGCCTCTTTACCTCTTGCAAGTCTCTTGCCTCAAGGGGCTTGCTGTACCAAACAAATGTTATTTTCCTTGCACCGATATCCGCATGTAGGGTGTTCACCCTGGATCTCCCTCTTCCAGGCTCAGATCCCTTTCACAGTTCAATATCAGAGAATTCTTTCTCGGGTGACTCACGGTTCACCCTGGATCCCCCTCAGCCACGCTCAGATCCTGTTCAATTAGTCTCCCTCAGCCAGGTTCGGACCAATTTCAATTTACTTTAAACTATCAAAGACTTTCAAATGTACACAGGGATTAGCAAAACCTGTTCTATGACTTCGATCTCAATCTTTCTTGTTAACATAAAGCATCAGTTGAATAACCAACAGAGACTTTCGAATGAGCACCCAAGTGGCGCCGGATCACACTGTATAGGGTATTCTTGCTTGACCTCTCAAAAGTGAAATCAGTCTTGATAGCTTTCAATTATATTTGCGTCGCTCACGGCAAAACGCCTTTCACACTGTTCTCTTTATACAAAGTTGCCACTTGCAACCTTGGTTCGAAACACAAGCTCGTTTGTTATCAGTCTCTCCAACTCACCGGCTGTGCTGTCTTTACTGACGCTGCTTTGTTGTAGGAGCCAATGACAGTACCACAGTGGCAATCGCTCCTCGCTGTTATCGATGTGGGAGTGCCCCGGGTACCTCCAACACACTGCACGGGTTTGATCAGCCTTCGTTCCTGGTCTTCGGTTTCTTACTTTCCAAGGTTCACGAAAATAACGGTCTTTAGAGTTGAAGGGTACTTCCCTTCTTGCAACCCTCTCTGGTCTCACCATCTTTCTCCTTGTATTTAACCATCACCTGGGAACTACTGTCTCTTCGTTTCTTTTGCCTTGCTCAGAGTGTGCTTGCGTGCTCCGCCTTTTATCCGTGTGGGGAAGTGTGATGGAAGTCAGGTGTGTGTAATGATTTGTAATTGCCTGATCTTGCCTGACCATGGTGTTGTGACAGGCCGGGTATACTTCTCTGGTGTTAGTCCGCTGTCGCTCATGGTGGGCTGTCTGTGAGAAAGGGTTTGTGTTGGGAAAGTGGGGGGGTAGATTTCCTAGGTACCCTACCTGGTAGGATGGGGAAAAGGTGTTATAAGGAAGGGGATACCACGTCTCACCTTTCGGTTTCCCACTTCCACTGCCCTAACACCCCTCCTCCAGGTGATCCCCCCTCTCTTGTCCACCCCCAGGAACTGGATCCAAAAGCGATGGCCGTGTCCTGGCAACCTGGATGACAGATCCCCGGGGACTAGTGGGTGAGACACCTTAAGGCTTCTCACAGCGCGTTATCAATGACTTATCATATGCAGTCTAAGTTCAATTAACACCATGTACCCATCAACAATCCATCATTTCAAAATTGATGACAGTCATTTCTCTACATGAAACTAAAAACCATTTTGTTTGCCTATCATCCACACACGTCTCTCCAGTAGAAAAATGAGTTATCTGCACAAACAACACATAAAACACAAGGCGAAACAAATAATCACGTTCGAAAAATACAGCTGCTCTGCCATGCACAAGCTGTATATAAGCTCCAATATGTACACATTTTGAAATGATTCTAACTATACCATCCAGAACACCATGCCTCCTTATTGAACAACATATATATGTATCCCACCCACACACCTTTTTCCTTCCCATTCAAAAGTTTCTTCCTTCCCAAATCCTTCAACCGATACGCATCAAAATTCCAAATGATGCATCACAAACTATCTGCACATGCCTTTCATCGGGCCTCATTACGACCCAGGCGGTAAGGGTTAACAGCGCCGATAGAGCTGCTGGTGCCGTTAACCCCCTACCACCTCATTATGAGGTCTGCGCGCGGGACCCGTTAAGGACGCCTGGTAAAACCAGGCGTCCTTAGCGGGTCCCGCGAGCAGACCAGGATCCTAACAACAGGCCCGTCATTAACGAGCCCGTTGTTAGCATCCTCCCCATTCCCATTGAGCCCTATGGGGCCTCAAATGGGAATGAGGATGTACCAGGTTTCTTGAATGGGGAAATACCGGCCCCTCCAAGGTCAGAATGGCCCGGTATTTCCCCATTCAGGGAACCCGGACCCGGTACCCAGTATGGGGGTAGCCATGCCGCTAAGCAGCATGGCTATCTCCATACTCGTAATGAGGCCCATCATCTATGTTCGCATAAGCAACAAAAAGACCGTACAATTTGTTAAAATGTTCGTGAAACCAAGATTTCCATTTCAAATGATCACTGTAAAATTCTCCTTCCAAGTACATAAACCATGCTGAGTATCATGCAAGTTGTAGTCCATTCTTCTTAACAGGGCATTCCAATACCCCAGGGACAATAACACAGTGAAAAGATAATGGGCCTCATCATAAGTTTGGCGGCACTGGCACCGTACCGCCAAACTACGATTTTTGCTCGTGGGTGCCTGACCGCCCTCCAGGTGACCTGGCGGGCTGTGCGGCACCCGCAAGCAAAACCCGTGGATGCACTGACACCGTTATTAACGGTGCCGGTGCATCCATGCTCTCCATTCCCGCAGAATGGGGATGGAGAGCGCAGCATTACCAGCACCCGTGATGGCCCAGTAATTACCCATTTGCAGGTCCCGGTACCGGAGGCGAGTTTGGCGATAGCCGTGCCTGAACCCCTCTTAATAATTTCCAGAAACATAAGGAGTCTTTATTAACAAGTGCAGACAACATATCTTTGGCATCTTTTTGAAACAGTAGATGTATATAACCCCTTGCCCAGTTTCTGTAAAATAGCTTTAATCTTCTGATGGTGGGAATTCCAACATCACCCAGCATCCTAGTACTCCTAATCTCTCTTCTTAACTGTTTCTTCCTTTCAAAAACAATTATATTGTATTCATGGGTAAGTGGAACACCGCTCAGAGACGCATTTAGACTTTTGTGAGAAGTAAGCGCTCTGAACAGCACCTGTTTATGGGAACCAAAAAAATGAGGCGAAATTGAAGAGAATGTACCATCACACAATTCCTGGTTGATCTTATTATTTAAGCGCCTTGCTATACTAGGACGCCAAATAATGGCATGATCTCTAGGTCTCACGTCGGTAGGGACTGCTACATGAGTCCCAGGAGCAGAGACACAGGCCCCACTCAAATAGAAGAACAATGGATAGTCATCACTATACTCATTTGCAACAACCTCAAACAGGTCGAAGCAAGAAAATAAGGCGATAGAACAGAAAACATAAAGCAGAGTGGAACTATTGAGGCCATTTGTCCGTGTAAAATTAGGTGGTATATCACCTTTGAAGTTACCATTCAGAATTTTCTAATCATTAGCATCCAGAAGGGACTGAAAGTGTAACCCTCTGGCTCTTGCTAGACTAGAGTGCAGACGGTAAGAGCCCCAGTCGTACCAATGACAATCTAAGCACTCTGAATTGAAGTCACCCATGATAATGATACGACGATTGTCAAAAACACCATGGAAATCAATAATATTAGTAATCACAAGCAAGATATCCTCCAAAGATGTTACTGCAGGGTTAAAATAAATGGTCAACGCTCTTATGAACCTCCAAGATCTTTTGGCCAGGTCCCACCATGAAATTGTAATGCCCAGCATATCTGCACATCCGAGAAACAAGTTTTCAACATTGGACCCTGGAGCGACCCACCAGGCACTAATAAGACCCCCAATGGGTCTACTGCTTGTGCCTTTCCTTGCAGGTTCATGGATAATTGAAAAGTATTCCACAAAGGGGATATCCAACATGAGAATTTCCTGCAGGCAAATCAAGTCTGCGTTTTCCCAAATAACGTCATTGGTGCAGAGGTGGTTGAAGCCACACATATTCCACGATAAGAACCTGATGGAATTGGTTCAATTTGAACCCCTAGAGACATCGTTTTGTTTGTGAAGTGAAGTTATGATATGGGGCCAGTCATAGGCCACTGATCGCTTTTCAGAGCACGGATAATTTGAGCTCTCTAACCTTGGTGCATCTACATTTACATTAATAATCAGGGATTCTCGAGGATTACAATCAGTCCCACCACCTCTGCCTACAGTTGTCAAAGGCAATATATCAACCCAGTCTTCAGACAATTGGTAACCCAAGTTTAACAACCTCGATGACTCAGAGACCACAACATTTTTAATCCACTTGGAGTAAAAGCCCACTGTTTCCATGTCCACCTGTCTAAAATCAAGAAAAAATATTCTAGCAACATCGCATGTTAATGCATCGAGGGTGGGAATTTCTCTAAACAAAGACAGAATATATTGATGATTAAGTGGGTAGTAATCCCTAACACTAAAATTGCGTTTGGAGCATAGGTAAAATAAATCATCCCCTCGGTGCGCCCACATTCAGGCATCACATGATCAGCATGCTTTGTCTCCTCTTTCTGAGGTAGTTTAAACATAAGGGCCACCGTATTGGGTAGGTTCATTCATTCCAGGATGGGGGGGATGAACTACTAATCTCCTCCTATCTTCTAGAGTGCAAATATTTTGGGATTTCACCTCTAAAGCCACCGATTTTAAGAGAGCAGGAATAAAGGATTGGTTTAAGGCTGTAATGCTGAGAATGCAACTGGGAGCACTGAAGTTGAGGCTACTTATGCCTTACTCTCAAGACCCCCAACCTTGCTAGAGTAGCCTCCAAGGGGCGGCATTTACCTGATCAACCGCTTTAGTCACGTCATCCTCGAACCCAGCTGAATAGGTCGAAATCAAACTCAGATTCAGGGGTTCAGAGATGAGAACATGTTTTTAGGTTTTAGAAATTATGTTATTAATGGGTTAGGACTATTAACAGAACCAGCAAGCACCTTTTGCACAACACTATTCCCTATCTTGCGCATAGGTGCAGATTTTATTTTATGTGTATTTTTAGAAACAAATGCATCAGTGGCGGATATCCCTGAAGCATCACAGTCTTCAGAGAAGACTGCTGTCTGTGCTTTGATTGAGCACATGAATTTCAAGTAGTTTTTTTGTGTTGAGCAAGTGGTGCATTTGCTTTTTTAACCCTTTAACCCCCTGTTCTAGAGGAGGCAATAAGCATGCTGGAGGGGCCAAACTGGCACTTGCTGCCCACTCAGAAGAAATAGAACCAGAGATAGGGGCAACACAATTCAAAGCTGGACTAGCTGTTGATCAAATCAAGGGTATACCTTCCCCCCTCTTTTGGGCTTGATTGGATACCATCCATTATTCTAGGGGCAGTTTTATCCAATGAGGAGCCCGAAAAAAACCTCAACATATTCACAACCTCAGGGTCAGAAAAAGATGTTTGACAAGTAGTAGAGGTTACTGATTTCTGATCAAAGCTTGCACCATATTTTTCTCGGATCGAATCTGACATGCCCAGCATGGTCAGAAAACATTAAATAAAGTAAACTTTCTCAGCAAGGCCCTTTAATACAGAGCGAACCTTCCTTAATTCAAATTGGGTTACATCATGACCTCTGTCCATAGAGTCCAGGATCCGGAATAACACAGAAAAAAAGAAAGTATCAATAGCTGGTGCCTCCTGGTCACCCTGAGGGGCAGGGACTTGCGATAAGGATGACGTTTGCTGATCATGAAGATGTACAGAAGCTCTTCAAGGCATAGGGGAAGAACAGTTTGAAAAGTCGGGGGCCGGCTGATCAAAAAACCAGTGGGCTACAGCACAGTTCATTGAGCTACGGGAATGCAGGGGAGATTCAGCCTCCTTGTGAAAAGAAACTGGCGTAAAAGTACAAGCAGACCTAAACAACTGAACCACCTCCAAATTACGATTGGGGCAGTTGAAGCATTCTTGTTTGGGCTGTGTAGAGACCCCGAGAGAGAGGCAGACGCTTTTTGCCAGTTCCGAGGAAATTGCAGGTGCTAAAATAGAAACATCGGAGATTAAATTGGAGTCCAAGCAATCCCACGGATTATTTGGGTCTGCATGATGAAGTGAACCTGAAACTTCATTATCATTCCTTGCACCGGATTCCACTGGCAGTGCAGAGTCACATGAACCACCAGAGCCATGAGATTGGGTTTGAATTGGCCGTGGCTGCAGAGATCCATTACACTGATCCGAATTTGTGGGGACAGACATGGCCTCCTGTACCCTCGCAGTTATTGCGGGAGCAGTAGCTAGATTGGAATCTTTGGCTAACAACACTCCGAGGGCGACCCTAGGCGTTTACGACTGCGCTAGTCATGCATAATGGGTGGGATTAACAGCCCTATACAGCAGCAAAGAAAGTGTAGCTTCTTGGTACAACAAGCAGAGACCACCAGTAAGCAGCAGGATCACCAGTAAGCAGCAGGACCACCTCAATTACTTCCTATCGGTTACATGTCTTTCCATCAAATCTATTCCATCGAAGATTAATTGCATCATAACTTTTCCATTGAAAGATGTTCCATCGTATTCCCATAATCATCATATAAAGGAGACAGAAAATACATTCCCCACTCAACAGTGATCTTTACATATTGTGTGATGCTGAAAAACCCTATTTATACCAATAGTCTTGAAAAAATAGACCTAGTACTTATTTGTTTTTTTATAATATCAAAAATAGTTTATTTTCTTTTATAAAACTAACTCTAAAACAGTGTTTTCAGTAAAAAGGACCCCACAACACAACATACAGTGGATACATTTACAATACAAATTACTAGTTTCACTCACATCCATTCCTGTAACATGACAATACAATACAATACATCAACATATAAAATTTATATAATGATTTAAACAATTTCAATCACTGAGTGTTATTAACTCAGAATAAACAGTCCCGACATGTTTCAGTTCCTCTTGGCACCAAATGCATGAACCTTCTTCAGGGGAAGACACTTTTAATTTTTTCTCCACCATGTAATCCAGGGCCCCAAAAGTACTCTTCAAACCGTACTCCTATAATTATTCAATACACAAAGAAAAATAGGGTATCACTACAGATCAACATCATCACAAATACATAAGTCAGCTACATAATGCTAACTATATTCCAGTAACATTCAAATATGTACCTATATACTGGCAAGATCAATTGAACCCAATAGTCACTACATACCTCACAAGTAGGATTGCTGCAGTGTAGGTGTGCCTCAGTGCACCCAAATGCCCTCCGACCTCTTTCAATAAGTCTGATCCTGTTCTATAAATGGTTCTTTGGTAACCATGAACCTGATTCCAGCTGAGAAAGGAACAACAAACGAACAGTGGTGTGAACAACACAACCACTACTCCCTCACTTCATCACAAATTCACGTGACCGCAAAAACTATATAGTGCTCCGATGAACCTACTCATCTAAGTAGTGACCCCCTGTGTATTCCTATCATTCAATGTGGTCATACCTTCCATAACAACCCTATAGAGCTTTTGAAACTAAAACCTTCACCAAAGCATTATCACTCATTTAAAACAATATATGCATATATACCTATTACGCCATGCCACTACTCCTGCGTGGTTGAAGAGATTGTTTACATATTCTTCGTCGCTGTTAAATTGTCCACAAAATTGTAACCTACAACAGAAGAAACCTGATCAATGTTCTAGACAAAAAATATATCACAAGTATTTCTGTAGCACGCTATGCCCAATACAATGTAGTTTACTTAATATCAACCATTCTTAGAAAATCCAAATAAATGCTCGTATAAAACGAAGGCCCATCATTTAATACCCAATTAGTAACGTTTGCAGTACAGTACACTAAATATCAATAGTTGTAACCTTAATTGAGGACGGAAACTTCACCCAATGCAGTTCCGACAACCAAAGATCGATTCCAGTAAGGGCGGCGGTTCGGCTGCTAAACCCATGTTTTCATAATGAGAAGCAGTTCAAGTAAACAAATGCTAAGACACAAACGAAGGACTAACCTTCTTTGTTTCATGGAACGTCGTGCATCCTATTGCTGAGACATAAACGAAGGACTAACCTTCTTTATTTCATAAACATAGTGAACAGATTAACTCGATCATGGGTAATCGACCGATAATGTATTCAATAACAATGCATAAGGACGCAAATTACACCCAATGCAGCTCTGGAAACCCAAAACCAAAAATCCGGTAAGCGCGGCGGTACGGCTGCTAACCCACTGCTCTCATAAGTACAATAAACCCGCTCACATGCACCTACCAAGGAAGGCCAATTAGTTACCATAATTACAATTTACCCAGAATTACATGCTGGAGAAAGTCTAGTCCATTAGACAGGTAAAAACCTGGGGTTTAAAACATAACCAGGGGGCCATTATCAGACCAAGTTCTGAAAGTAATAGTTTCTAGGTAATCAAAGTTACCCACACAAAGTGAAGTAAAACATACAACACATTACACAAATATATTCCAATACCTGAACCATATCCGACTAATCACATTATATTTACAAAGTCTAAAACAGTGTCATTTTTGAAAAAACCATTTCTATACATAGTGCATCTTACTAATTCTTCATATTTCTCACTAATGCCCCATCAGATATATCTATATCTCCATAGGGATGTACCACCACCCAATGTCCTTTCATCTCTGAGTATGCAGCCAGTCAATTTCTTCATTAAGACCAATGATATGACTTTGGCACCTGTAAATCATTTTTTGTTCGAATAGAATGAGTTTATCATCTATTTCTGATTTATTTTTGCCATAAATTTTCTTTAAGATCAGCCAACTGAAATCCTCGTGGGAATGTTTCATCTGTACAAAATGTTTAACCATAGGAGCTAGCAGTACTCGGTTTTTTATGCAACTTCGATGTTCTATCATACGAGTACGACATTTCCTATTGGTTTTGCCTACATATTGTAATCCGCAAGGACATGTAATTAAATAGACAACATTTTCGGTGTTACAATTGGTCATTTCATTAAGAACCCACTTAATATCAGGATTTAACATAATATATTTTGTTTCCTTCGTCGTGGCACACATCACACACTTTCCACAGGGAAAATGTCCCTTAACAGGCGGAAGGCCCCATAAAGTAGTTTGCCTGGGTGCTAATGGACGTTTGATGGATATGTCATTCCTAATGAGCATCTGTCTGATATTTTGGCTTTTCCTAAAAGCCACCAATGGAGGTGGAGTCGATTCAGCATTGTACACTTTCTTCCATGTCTTATTAATAATGCCTTTGATTTTGTATGACAAGTTCGAAAACGTATTGACAAATACAATCCGATCACCTTTATCATCTGTTTGTCTTTTCTCTAGTAAGGCCTCTCGATTATTGTTAAAAGCTCTTTTGCAAGACCTCTTTACCAGCTCAGCAGGATAGCCTTTATTACACAATTTTCTTGACAACAGAGCTGCACTTTCTTTATAATCCTGCCCCAGGCTACTGTTTCTCTTTAACCTCAAAAACTGCCCGAAGGGCAGATTCTCCTTGATATGATTAGCATGGTGGCTGGAGAAATGGAGAAGAGCATTTCTGTCAGTTCTCTTGTTGTAAGGTTTAACTTTAAGGTGGCCTTCATGGTGAAATATGGTGATATCTAGGAAGTTAATTTCTTGTGCATTGATCTCTTTAGTGAATCTTAAGAAAAGGTTCTGTGCATTTAACCACTCGACAAAAAGTTCTGCCTCTACAGCTGTTCCTTCCCATAGTATAAAAATGTCATCTATATACCGAAGCCATTTCAAAAGGTGTTTCTTATACGGGTTGGTGACTGGATAAATGACTGTTTTTTCAAAATATTCCACATATAGATTAGCAAGATTGGGTGCCATGGCAGCACCCATGGCTGTGCCTTCAATTTGTTCAAAGAATGCTCCTTGAAACTGAAAAAAATTACGAGTCAAAGCAAACTCTGCACACCACATAATGAAGGCATTACTGACGGGATGACCATCTACCCTCTCTCGTAGAGTTTCTTCTATGACCTCTAAAGTAGCCCTTTGAGGAATAACTGTATACAAGGATTGTATGTCCAGACTAATCAATAAGAACTGGCCTGCGGTGAAAGGTAAATTTTCAATTTTGTTGATAGCATCCGAAGTATCTCTTAGGTAACTATCCATTTTGACCACAAATGGTCTTAAATAGAAATCAACAAATTTAGACAAGGGTTCAAGGATAGAGTTGACTCCAGATACAATTGGTCTGCCTGGGGGATTAGTAAGACTCTTGTGCACCTTAGGCAGAATATAAAAAACCGGTACACGTCCTTGTTTTCTAATGAGGTAATCACGTTCCTGTTTACTGATCATTTCTGCTTCATATGCACTCTGTACTTTAGCTTCTATGATCTCCATCATAGCAATAGATGGATCAGAAGGTATGGAATGATAACTTCTGCCATCACTCAGTAAACGCTGGCATTCCCCCACATAATCCTCACGGTTCAATAGCACTATGGCTCCGCCTTTATCGGCCTGCCTCACTACTACATCTTGTAATCTGGCCAACCGTGACACCAGTTATCGTTGAGTATTACCAAAATTTGAATGATGCCGTATGCCTTGTTGTTCCAATTTATATACCTCTTTAAGAACCTGTTTCTCGAAAACACGAGATTCAGGGGTATAACTGTGTGTAGGGGCACAAAAAGTAGATTTATTTCTAAGACCCGTATGGTTAACATTCTCATAAACATTGTCATTACGAAAAAACTCATTCAAATGGACCTTCCGCATAAAACTGTGGAATTCAGATCTGAACTCGAATGGATCATGGTATTTGGTGGCAACAAAATTCAAACCTTTATTCAGAACCATTTCTTCCTCAATGCTCAATTCGTAATTGGATAAATTGATCACCATTGATTCCTCGATCGACTGCGGGTTTGAATTTGGTTGCCCCAGTCTCCTCGGTTGGGCCCTTGTCCTAAAAAAGGACGACCTTGTCTTTGTTTATTTTGATAACGTTGTCCTCGACTCCTACTATTACCTCCTCCTTGTTGATTAATAGGGTCTGCAGTACCTGTACTCCCATCTTCACTCGAGCTATAAGAGGTGTTACGAAAATGTACCCTTTTTCTAACAGGTGCTTGAGTGTTAGTACCCTGATAATTATTGCCAAACTTAAAGCCCTCGACAATGTAAGGAAATGCTTTTTCGTGTGCAAATGTAGACAGATCTTTTTTCATCCTCTTAATGCGATCAACATTGGTGTCATTTTTAAATTCTGTAAGTTCTTTAAGATGTAGATCTAACTTCATTTTGAAAGCATCAAGGTCTAGGTCTTTTTTTATTTCCTCTTGTAGTTTAGAGATATCCATTTCAATTTTTTTAGAGACTTCTGTAGCCGTATCTATTATAAGGACTAGCCAATCACGACCGCACTTATTCGCAATGTAGCTCCATTTTATCTTAAATTCTGGATTATCCAAAAATAACCTCGGTTCATTTCTAACTATGAGACCTTGGGGTAGTGCTTGGTTCTTAAGATATTGTAACATGATGACCCCATGTAATTCTGTACGAATTAAACGTTTTCTGAGTTGAGCCAATTCGTCCCATTGGTCATTATTCCTGTTCAGAATACCATCATCCGCGTCTGCCAATACTGACAAAGATTCTAATAATTTTTGTATGTGTTCTTCACTATATGCAAGACATTTGTCTGAGGCGGTCGCCATAATGGTAACTGTACAGTCTAACCACTATGAACAAACAAATACAATTTTACAACATTAAGGACAAAGACTATTCCTTTCACAAACTAAACCTAGAGTTCCTATTTTCAAAACATACCTTCGAGACCACAAGGAGCCTCCTAAAGATCTATCTATACAAAGGTCTACCGTTCCCCTTGTTTTAACATTCCCTCTCTCACACGGTTAGGGGATAACCAACATAATCATCATATAAAGGAGACAGAAAATACATTCCCCACTCAACAGTGATCTTTATATATCGTGTGATGCTGAAAAACCCTATTTATACCAATAGTCTTGAAAAAATAGACCTAATACTTATTTGTTTTTTATAATATCAAAAATAGTTTATTTTCTTTTATAAAACTAACTCTAAAACAGTGTTTTCAGTAAAAAGGACCCCACAACACAACATACAGTGGATACATTTACAATACAAATTACTAGTTTCACTCACATCCATTCCTGTAACATGACAATACAATACAATACATCAACATATAAAATTTATATAATGATTTAAACAATTTCAATCACTGAGTGTTATTAACTCAGAATAAACAGTCCCGACATGTTTCAGTTCCTCTTGGCACCAAATGCATGAACCTTCTTCAGGGGAAGACACTTTTAATTTTTTCTCCACCATGTAATCCAGGGCCCCAAAAGTACTCTTCAAACCGTACTCCTATAATTATTCAATACACAAAGAAAAATAGGGTATCACTACAGATCAACATCATCACAAATACATAAGTCAGCTACATAATGCTAACTATATTCCAGTAACATTCAAATATGTACCTATATACTGGCAAGATCAATTGAACCCAATAGTCACTACATACCTCACAAGTAGGATTGCTGCAGTGTAGGTGTGCCTCAGTGCACCCAAATGCCCTCCGACCTCTTTCAATAAGTCTGATCCTGTTCTATAAATGGTTCTTTGGTAACCATGAACCTGATTCCAGCTGAGAAAGGAACAACAAACGAACAGTGGTGTGAACAACACAACCACTACTCCCTCACTTCATCACAAATTCACGTGACCGGAAAAACTATATAGTGCTCCGATGAACCTACTCATCTAAGTAGTGACCCCCTGTGTATTCCTATCATTCAATGTGGTCATACCTTCCATAACAACCCTATAGAGCTTTTGAAACTAAAACCTTCACCAAAGCATTATCACTCATTTAAAACAATATATGCATATATACCTATTACGCCATGCCACTACTCCTGCGTGGTTGAAGAGATTGTTTACATATTCTTCGTCGCTGTTAAATTGTCCACAAAATTGTAACCTACAACAGAAGAAACCTGATCAATGTTCTAGACAAAAAATATATCACAAGTATTTCTGTAGCACGCTATGCCCAATACAATGTAGTTTACTTAATATCAACCATTCTTAGAAAATCCAAATAAATGCTCGTATAAAACGAAGGCCCATCATTTAATACCCAATTAGTAACGTTTGCAGTACAGTACACTAAATATCAATAGTTGTAACCTTAATTGAGGACGGAAACTTCACCCAATGCAGTTCCGACAACCAAAGATCGATTCCAGCAAGGGCGGCGGTTCGGCTGCTAAACCCATGTTTTCATAATGAGAAGCAGTTCAAGTAAACAAATGCTAAGACACAAACGAAGGACTAACCTTCTTTGTTTCATGGAACGTTGTGCATCCTATTGCTGAGACATAAACGAAGGACTAACCTTCTTTATTTCATAAACATAGTGAACAGATTAACTCGATCATGGGTAATCGACCGATAATGTATTCAATAACAATGCATAAGGACGCAAATTACACCCAATGCAGCTCTGGAAACCCAAAACCAAAAATCCGGTAAGCGCGGCGGTACGGCTGCTAACCCACTGCTCTCATAAGTACAATAAACCCGCTCACATGCACCTACCAAGGAAGGCCAATTAGTTACCATAATTACAATTTACCCAGAATTACATGCTGGAGAAAGTCTAGTCCATTAGACAGGTAAAAACCTGGGGTTTAAAACATAACCAGGGGGCCATTATCAGACCAAGTTCTGAAAGTAATAGTTTCTAGGTAATCAAAGTTACCCACACAAAGTGAAGTAAAACATACAACACATTACACAAATATATTCCAATACCTGAACCATATCCGACTAATCACATTATATTTACAAAGTCTAAAACAGTGTCATTTTTGAAAAAACCATTTCTATACATAGTGCATCTTACTAATTCTTCATATTTCTCACTAATGCCCCATCAGATATATCTATATCTCCATAGGGATGTACCACCACCCAATGTCCTTTCATCTCTGAGTATGCAGCCAGTCAATTTCTTCATTAAGACCAATGATATGACTTTGGCACCTGTAAATCATTTTTTGTTCGAATAGAATGAGTTTATCATCTATTTCTGATTTATTTTTGCCATAAATTTTCTTTAAGATCATAGGGTTTTTCAGCATCACACGATATGTAAAGATCACTGTTGAGTGGGGAATGTATTTTCTGTCTCCTTTATATGATGATTATGTTGGTTATCCCCTAACCGTGTGAGAGAGGGAATGTTAAAACAAGGGGAACGGTAGACCTTTGTATAGATAGATCTTTAGGAGGCTCCTTGTGGTCTCGAAGGTATGTTTTGAAAATAGGAACTCTAGGTTTAGTTTGTGAAAGGAATAGTCTTTGTCCTTAATGTTGTAAAATTGTATTTGTTTGTTCATAGTGGTTAGACTGTACAGTTACCATTATGGCGACCGCCTCAGACAAATGTCTTGCATATAGTGAAGAACACATACAAAAATTATTAGAATCTTTGTCAGTATTGGCAGACGCGGATGATGGTATTCTGAACAGGAATAATGACCAATGGGACGAATTGGCTCAACTCAGAAAACGTTTAATTCGTACAGAATTACATGGGGTCATCATGTTACAATATCTTAAGAACCAAGCACTACCCCAAGGTCTCATAGTTAGAAATGAACCGAGGTTATTTTTGGATAATCCAGAATTTAAGATAAAATGGAGCTACATTGCGAATAAGTGCGGTCGTGATTGGCTAGTCCTTATAATAGATACGGCTACAGAAGTCTCTAAAAAAATTGAAATGGATATCTCTAAACTACAAGAGGAAATAAAAAAAGACCTAGACCTTGATGCTTTCAAAATGAAGTTAGATCTACATCTTAAAGAAGTTACAGAATTTAAAAATGACACCAATGTTGATCGCATTAAGAGGATGAAAAAAGATCTGTCTACATTTGCACACGAAAAAGCATTTCCTTACATTGTCGAGGGCTTTAAGTTTGGCAATAATTATCAGGGTACTAACACTCAAGCACCTGTTAGAAAAAGGGTACATTTTCGTAACACCTCTTATAGCTCGAGTGAAGATGGGAGTACAGGTACTGCAGACCCTATTAATCAACAAGGAGGAGGTAATAGTAGGAGTCGAGGACAACGTTATCAAAATAAACAAAGACAAGGTCGTCCTTTTTTAGGACAAGGGCCCAACCGAGGAGACTGGGGCAACCAAATTCAAACCCGCAGTCGATCGAGGAATCAATGGTGATCAATTTATCCAATTACGAATTGAGCATTGAGGAAGAAATGGTTCTGAATAAAGGTTTGAATTTTGTTGCCACCAAATACCATGATCCATTCGAGTTCAGATCTGAATTCCACAGTTTTATGCTGAAGGTCCATTTGAATGAGTTTTTTCGTAATGACAATGTTTATGAGAATGTTAACCATACGGGTCTTAGAAATAAATCTACTTTTTGTGCCCCTACACACAGTTATACCCCTGAATCTCGTGTTTTCGAGAAACAGGTTCTTAAAGAGGTATATAAATTGGAACAACAAGGCATACGGCATCATTCAAATTTTGGTAATACTCAACGAGAACTGGTGTCACGGTTGGCCAGATTACAAGATGTAGTAGTGAGGCAGGCCAATAAAGGCGGAGCCATAGTGCTATTGAACCGTGAGGATTATGTGGGGGAATGCCAGCGTTTACTGAGTGATGGCAGAAGTTATCATTCCATACCTTCTGATCCATCTATTGCTATGATGGAGATCATAGAAGCTAAAGTACAGAGTGCATATGAAGCAGAAATGATCAGTAAACAGGAACGTGATTACCTCATTAGAAAACAAGGACGTGTACCGGTTTTTTATATTCTGCCTAAGGTGCACAAGAGTCTTACTAATCCCCCAGGCAGACCAATTGTATCTGGAGTCAACTCTATCCTTGAACCCTTGTCTAAATTTGTTGATTTCTATTTAAGACCATTTGTGGTCAAAATGGATAGTTACCTAAGAGATACTTCGGATGCTATCAACAAAATTGAAAATTTACCTTTCACCGCAGGCCAGTTCTTATTGATTAGTCTGGACATACAATCCTTGTATACAGTTATTCCTCAAAGGGCTACTTTAGAGGTCATAGAAGAAACTCTACGAGAGAGGGTAGATGGTCATCCCGTCAGTAATGCCTTCATTATGTGGTGTGCAGAGTTTGCTTTGACTCGTAATTTTTTTCAGTTTCAAGGAGCATTCTTTGAACAAATTGAAGGCACAGCCATGGGTGCTGCCATGGCACCCAATCTTGCTAATCTATATGTGGAATATTTTGAAAAAACAGTCATTTATCCAGTCACCAACCCGTATAAGAAACACCTTTTGAAATGGCTTCGGTATATAGATGACATTTTTATACTATGGGAAGGAACAGCTGTAGAGGCAGAACTTTTTGTCGAGTGGTTAAATGCACAGAACCTTTTCTTAAGATTCACTAAAGAGATCAATGCACAAGAAATTAACTTCCTAGATATCACCATATTTCACCATGAAGGCCACCTTAAAGTTAAACCTTACAACAAGAGAACTGACAAAAATGCTCTTCTCCATTTCTCCAGCCACCATGCTAATCATATCAAGGAGAATCTGCCCTTCGGGCAGTTTTTGAGGTTAAAGAGAAACAGTAGCCTGGGGCAGGATTATAAAGAAAGTGCAGCTCTGTTGTCAAGAAAATTGTGTAATAAAGGCTATCCTGCTGAGCTGGTAAAGAGGTCTTGCAAAAGAGCTTTTAACAATAATCGAGAGGCCTTACTAGAGAAAAGACAAACAGATGATAAAGGTGATCGGATTGTATTTGTCAATACGTTTTCGAACTTGTCATACAAAATCAAAGGCATTATTAATAAGACATGGAAGAAAGTGTACAATGCTGAATCGACTCCACCTCCATTGGTGGCTTTTAGGAAAAGCCAAAATATCAGACAGATGCTCATTAGGAATGACATATCCATCAAACGTCCATTAGCACCCAGGCAAACTACTTTATGGGGCCTTCCGCCTGTTAAGGGACATTTTCCCTGTGGAAAGTGTGTGATGTGTGCCACGACGAATGAAACAAAATATATTATGTTAAATCCTGATATTAAGTGGGTTCTAAATGAAATGACCAATTGTAACACCGAAAATGTTGTCTATTTAATTACATGTCCTTGCGGATTACAATATGTAGGCAAAACCAATAGGAAATGTCGTACTCGTATGATAGAACATCGAAGTTGCATAAAAAACCGAGTACTGCTAGCTCCTATGGTTAAACATTTTGTACAGATGAAACATTCCCACGAGGATTTCAGTTGGGTGATCTTAAAGAAAATTTATGGCAAAAATAAATCAGAAATAGATGATAAACTCATTCTATTCGAACAAAAAATGATTTACAGGTGCCAAAGTCATATCATTGGTCTTAATGAAGAAATTGACTGGCTGCATACTCAGAGATGAAAGGACATTGGGTGGTGGTACATCCCTATGGAGATATAGATATATCTGATGGGGCATTAGTGAGAAATATGAAGAATTAGTAAGATGCACTATGTATAGAAATGGTTTTTTCAAAAATGACACTGTTTTAGACTTTGTAAATATAATGTGATTAGTCGGATATGGTTCAGGTATTGGAATATATTTGTGTAATGTGTTGTATGTTTTACTTCACTTTGTGTGGGTAACTTTGATTACCTAGAAACTATTACTTTCAGAACTTGGTCTGATAATGGCCCCCTGGTTATGTTTTAAACCCCAGGTTTTTACCTGTCTAATGGACTAGACTTTCTCCAGCATGTAATTCTGGGTAAATTGTAATTATGGTAACTAATTGGCCTTCCTTGGTAGGTGCATGTGAGCGGGTTTATTGTACTTATGAGAGCAGTGGGTTAGCAGCCGTACCGCCGCGCTTACCGGATTTTTGGTTTTGGGTTTCCAGAGCTGCATTGGGTGTAATTTGCGTCCTTATGCATTGTTATTGAATACATTATCGGTCGATTACCCATGATCGAGTTAATCTGTTCACTATGTTTATGAAATAAAGAAGGTTAGTCCTTCGTTTATGTCTCAGCAATAGGATGCACGACGTTCCATGAAACAAAGAAGGTTAGTCCTTCGTTTGTGTCTTAGCATTTGTTTACTTGAACTGCTTCTCATTATGAAAACATGGGTTTAGCAGCCGAACCGCCGCCCTTACTGGAATCGATCTTTGGTTGTCGGAACTGCATTGGGTGAAGTTTCCGTCCTCAATTAAGGTTACAACTATTGATATTTAGTGTACTGTACTGCAAACGTTACTAATTGGGTATTAAATGATGGGCCTTCGTTTTATACGAGCATTTATTTGGATTTTCTAAGAATGGTTGATATTAAGTAAACTACATTGTATTGGGCATAGCGTGCTACAGAAATACTTGTGATATATTTTTTGTCTAGAACATTGATCAGGTTTCTTCTGTTGTAGGTTACAATTTTGTGGACAATTTAACAGCGACGAAGAATATGTAAACAATCTCTTCAACCACGCAGGAGTAGTGGCATGGCGTAATAGGTATATATGCATATATTGTTTTAAATGAGTGATAATGCTTTGGTGAAGGTTTTAGTTTCAAAAGCTCTATAGGGTTGTTATGGAAGGTATGACCACATTGAATGATAGGAATACACAGGGGGTCACTACTTAGATGAGTAGGTTCATCGGAGCACTATATAGTTTTTGCGGTCACGTGAATTTGTGATGAAGTGAGGGAGTAGTGGTTGTGTTGTTCACACCACTGTTCGTTTGTTGTTCCTTTCTCAGCTGGAATCAGGTTCATGGTTACCAAAGAACCATTTATAGAACAGGATCAGACTTATTGAAAGAGGTCGGAGGGCATTTGGGTGCACTGAGGCACACCTACACTGCAGCAATCCTACTTGTGAGGTATGTAGTGACTATTGGGTTCAATTGATCTTGCCAGTATATAGGTACATATTTGAATGTTACTGGAATATAGTTAGCATTATGTAGCTGACTTATGTATTTGTGATGATGTTGATCTGTAGTGATACCCTATTTTTCTTTGTGTATTGAATAATTATAGGAGTACGGTTTGAAGAGTACTTTTGGGGCCCTGGATTACATGGTGGAGAAAAAATTAAAAGTGTCTTCCCCTGAAGAAGGTTCATGCATTTGGTGCCAAGAGGAACTGAAACATGTCGGGACTGTTTATTCTGAGTTAATAACACTCAGTGATTGAAATTGTTTAAATCATTATATAAATTTTATATGTTGATGTATTGTATTGTATTGTCATGTTACAGGAATGGATGTGAGTGAAACTAGTAATTTGTATTGTAAATGTATCCACTGTATGTTGTGTTGTGGGGTCCTTTTTACTGAAAACACTGTTTTAGAGTTAGTTTTATAAAAGAAAATAAACTATTTTTGATATTATAAAAAAACAAATAAGTACTAGGTCTATTTTTTCAAGACTATTGGTATAAATAGGGTTTTTCAGCATCACACGATATGTAAAGATCACTGTTGAGTGGGGAATGTATTTTCTGTCTCCTTTATATGATGATTATGTTGGTTATCCCCTAACCGTGTGAGAGAGGGAATGTTAAAACAAGGGGAACGGTAGACCTTTGTATAGATAGACCATCGTATTCCCATACATAAAGTGAAAAGTGTTTATGCATCGAAACCCTTTCATCGAAAAGGGTTTCGTTATATAAACACTTTACATTTTGTGCATGGAAAATCTATGAAACATGCCTAACGTTATAACGTTACAGGCAGCTGTCCAGTTCTGAAATCTATAAAGTATTTCAGCGTTGGCCAGCTTCCTCTAACCTGTGATGTTTATTGTTTATTGGGGGGTCTCCCCCCAAACTCCCCTTAACGCCCAGGGGTTCTCCCCCCTAACCCTCCAAGAACCCCCATTTTCAAAATGTAACCCTTGTCCAGTGCTGAATGTTTAATGTATTTCAGCACTGGACTGCTCTCTATAACTTCTGGTGTTTATTCTTTATTGGGGGGGTCCCCCCAAACCCCCTCAAACCCCAGGGGTCCTAACCCCAATCCCCCCAACCCCCATTTAAAAAAATTAACCCTTTCCTCAACCCATTAAATTTCCAACCCAAATATACATCTATTTTAAAGGTATGTTTGATTTGGAAATCCATCGAAATTTCAATGGATAATGATTCAATAGAAATTATTTTGATGGAAAGACTGCATACCCTTCCTATCGTATCGGGTTCAAAGGCCTACTAGGTGGCAGTTACTCGTACTTAAATCTTTACCAGCTGAGCTTTTTCTAAGTAGCAACAGTTATTTTTGTATGTGACACAAGCTCAAAGGCTTTTCCACCCGCAGTCACTCGAGAAAGTATCAGTCAGTATAACAGAAGGTGTAGTACTCAAAAAATACTGCCTATGCCTGCATGACACCCTGACAAGCTCAAAGGATAATTCCTGCAGTCACCTGCTGGTGAGTGAAGCAGTAGAGCAGAAAGGTCAAACTTAGAGATATTGTAAAGTCACAGCCTCAGCTTTTGCAAAAGTGTGCTGCCGTTTGGTTTTACTATTTATTTTTTTGCAGTAGAATGACCAAATGTCAAATTTTGTACGTAGATGTTAATTGCAATCAAAAAATGAAGGGACGTAATCGGGGCTTGCATGCACTCCAATAGTATGTCTGCAAAGTTCCTAGGTTTGTGGGCCCCCATCCACCAAACACTCTGCTCACTCTGTGCGGTAGAGTGGTAGTAGCAGAGCAGAACAGCAAGCAGACCACTCCCTTCAATTGGCCAACGAAAAAAGATTGTCACATGCAGTACTCCGGACAGATTCGAAATTCAGAGTCCTTCAGCAAAACACCAAACATTCTGCTCACTCTCTGCGCTCTGCGTGGAGTGAGGCTTAAGAGTGCTAACAGCAGAGCAGAGCAGCAAGGAGACCACTCCCTCCAATAGGCAACAAAAAAAGACTCTCACAGGCCGTGCTCGGACAGATTCGAAATTCAGAGTCTTTCAGCAAAACATCAAACACTCTGCAAACTCTGCGCGCTCCACTTGGAGTGAGGCTTAAGAGTGGTAACAGCAGAGCAGAGCAGCATTGAGACCAAACCCTCCAATAGGCAACAAAAAAAGACTCTCACAGGCAGTAGTCCGGACAGATTCGAAATTCAGAGTCCTTCAGCAAAACACCAAACACGCTGCTCACTCCATTTAATTTTGCAAAAAATAAAGCAAGGTGTAAACACATAAAATACCATATGATATAACTAGCAATTGTTAGAGTAGTTGTTGATGGACTGATTCACTGTTTCTCAGACCACAGAAATGCTGAAGCTTTTCTCTCTGATCTGGATTGTGAACCAATGGAGGAGGCATGTGGTGACAAGAGGGACAGACTCCCAGGCAGCTTCAGAAGAAAAAATGACATTCACTGTCTCTTTTTGTTTTTATTTTCTCTACAGATTGTCACTTGTTTCTTTTATTCTTTTACTTTTGCTTCACTTTTCAGAAACATTGCAATTGCATTAACATATGTTCTTTGTACAGCAGGTGGTTACCGTTGTTATGGTTAATTTTTTTTAATTTGCTTTGGCTTAGCTTGAGGCTAGGAGTTGGGAGAGAATCAGAGGAACGATAGCACCTTATTGCGTCAATCAACGTGCCCTGTATGCTATATGTGTGCTGCTTTTGAGAGGATGAGAAGCCGGGGGATTGTTCAAGCAGCGACCGAGCGATCGGCTTATGGACTTCAAATGCAATATTCTAAGCATGCAATTCCTCATTTAATCCCTACTCCCGGGTGCAAGATCCCAGGTATGGATTTTGTGGCGGGTGTGTGGGGATTCAGGAGGCCAGGTAGGGGTGTGGTTGTGAGTAGTCAGGAGACCAGTCAGGTGTGTTGTGGTTTGGGGTAGGGATCTTTTGTTTTGGGGGTATGGAGGCATAGTATATGGTAGAGACCCTGTAGAGAGGAGTTTTATTTTGTGTGTGGTGTGGAGGCAAGAAGCCAGGTTGGCCTTTTGTGTTGGGTTGGCAGAATACCAGATATTTATCAAGTGAACATGCCTGTACTGGTTGTGTGCCAAAAGCTTCCACTGTCTATACAGTTTTTCATTCCACTATTTTTAAAGGCTATTTTATGTTTGTTGACTTGGCCTGGGTTTGGATTTTGCATCCAAGCCAGCCCCTGGCTCTCTTCTGACTCAGCTCTACCCTTGAATTATCTGTCCCCTTTACCCCTACTGCAGTCCCTGCACAAACTCAACACTGCACGTTATACACATTCACATAGAGACGCAGCTGTACAAGCAACCACAAAAATGTAGCTCTGAGAAGAAGTAGAATGGACTGATGCAGTGGACAAGTACATTCCTGTATAGGGTTCATGCATGATGTGGCTTACTGCAATGACTTGGAGTGTGGCATAAGTTCTTTGAACTCTGAGCCACCATGCCCAATGTTGGTTTATTTTCACTCATCTGGAGCTTTGTTGCAACCACCTACATTAGATATGTATTTTCTTTAAGAGAGCAAAATAGTGGACCAAGTTGACCCATCATAGTATCCTGTCGTAAAAACCTTCGGTGGTATAGTTGACAATTTGTGTCCAAAATTCTGTGTTCCCCACTGCTATTTAATTGTCTGATAATTGGTCTGCTTCCAGTACACTGTTCAAAAGGTGCAAAGGGCCAAATGTGTTTCTCCCATTTGATTATATAATTATAGATGGGACACCTATTTCCTGGCCCATTTGAATGCTACTGAGATCAAGTGTCTGATAGACCATATTTTAAGCACTTCAATGCGGTGATTTGTTCTTGTTACAGAGGCAATGGCGGGAAATAGGAATAGCACCCCATTATAATAGACTAGCAGATTATGCTGGCTTTCTTTCAGAGTGCCCCTTGCCCAAATATGTCTTCCACCAGGAGAGTGTGTATCTCAAAAGAAGATATTGTTAAAAACACTAATATGTCTTCTAAGTCCTTTAAGAGCAGAGAGGAACTGAGGCTGCAGGGCAGAAGACATTACATGGTGTAGGGTAACCTTTCAACAACCAGACTGAGAAATGACAACCCTTTAGGGAAAAAGGCTAGGTGCACCCTTTTGTGAGAAGAACAAGAGCTTTTTTGTATACAAAAAGGAAATGACAACAGGGTATTATATGTCTACTGCCACAGAGCTCTCTCTTTTCTTCAAAGCACACAGTATGTTATAAATGTGAAAATTGTCATCTGTGACATATACAATATACAGTGTTCATCCCCCAACCTCACTGGCTGCCATCTATATGCATATTACTTATAACATATAGATCCCCAATTCATTGGCCACGTCTTCTCTGATACCGACTTCTTCGCATGTGGGTGACAATCTCTCCACCTTGGGTCGCTGTAAAATGATTGGTTATGTTTCGGTAGACACTGCCCTGCCCTGAGGCCTAAACACATGATGTGCACCTGGCTGTCAACAGGAGCTCAGTGGATAAATTCGAGGTCAGCCTGGTCCTTGCAAATAAAGCAACTCTCTTCTCATCCCAGACATACAGGAGCCCCCATCATGCCTCCGTGCCACAATCTTATAAGAGTTGGCATCATCCTTTTCTCTCCCTGGCACACATCACAGGCCTCGTTGTCCTCTGTTTCCCCCTTTTAAGCTCCCTCTCCTGAGGGTTAAACCTGGGTTTTCTTTAGGTCCCACTAATCAGCCTAATTAATGAAGGATTTAGGAGTCTTATTCATGGGCATCTGGTAGTTCAAATGGGATTATTGTGGGAGGCACTGGTGTCCTAAATCTCAACTCATATTTTGGCAGCTCAGGACCTCTGCCCTGGCTCCCATGGGTTTGTCCTTCATGACCGGCCGCAGCCCTACTTGTTTTTGGCCGATCACATTCCTGCCTAATTTTGAAAGGCCCTAACTGGATACATTGGGCCTCATTCCGAGTACAGCGCTAACCAATGGCGCTATTAACGCCTTGGTTGACGCCGTACCCGGACCGGCAGCGCCTTGGTGGATGGCGGAATTACCGCCCCATTCCAAGGTTGGCGGGGCGGTAATTCCCCATTCACCAAGGCTCTTCCCCATTCCCAAATGAGCCCCCATAGGGCTCAATGGGAATGGGGAAGATGCAAATAACGGTGACCGTTCATTACGGTCACCGTTATTGGCTTGGAGGCCCCTTTGCGCCCTCGACTTTAACACCTGCTCAAAGCAGGCGTTAAGGGCGAGGGCGCAAAGGGAACTCGGAGTATGGCGGTAAGGGATCACCGCCACCGGTCTTGTTACCGGTGGCCGCTATCCCTTAACGCCATACTCGGAATGAGGCCCATTGTGTGTGTGTACATGTTCCTTGCCTTGCCTGAGGTGGGGATGAAATATATTCAAGCAAGAGGCCTCTTTGGTCTGTGTTTATTCATGTTATGTGTGTTGTGTGCACACATTGTAACTTACCTAACACTCTATACAATGTGTCATTAGTTTTCTTTATATCTATGTAAGTTTCTACAATAAGCGTGCCCTGCATCATTGACTTCTACCCTCAAGATTCTGTCTCCCCCTGTACCCACTCATGTATATTTCCTGCATAATAATACATTTTCCACAATCTGAATTGTTTGGGAGGGGCTGGGATCTGAACATGCATCCCAACATTCCCCCTTTAGTTAATCCTTGATTAACTAATCCCTCTTTCTCTCTCATCCTGTTTACTTTATCTTTAGGGACCCACACCCTACATCATCATTGGACTGTTTGGGAAAGTCCTGGCACAACATTGAAGTATCATCTGGCATGTACACAATAACACCAACAGAAGCACCACAATCAGGACCAATATTTTCACCACTGCTCCGAGCAAGGTTGGTGCCCATGAGAACAATGTGTCAAACCAATCTTCAGCCTGCACCTCTGCTTCACTTTCCATACTAGCCTTCAACTTGTGCAGGGCCCCAATAAAATGTGTCAGGGTCCCATGTTCTGCATCATTTGGAGGGTCATATGTGCAGCAAGACTGTCCAATATTTTTACATATGCCCTCCTCTATCTCCGTCAGAAGATCCAGAATGTACCGGTTCTGGAGTGTCATCAACCAAATCACCCTCCGTTCACTCTTGATAGCAGTTCAGTCCTTGTTCAGTATCATTTGCCAGCTGGATCATCTCCCACCTCACAATCTGCAACAATTTTGTATTTGCTGTGGCCTGAACTCCTGGCGTCAGAAGGGAGGCAAAGAACACCTCTGTCTTGGTATACAGGCAGTATTAGTCTGGAATGGCTTTGAGTCATTTTGACGAATCTTCAGACGAATCATTCAATCTTGTCCTTGAAGATTCATGACCGCTTCTTCCTCTCCACCCACGGGGGTTGGATCAGAACTTGGTCTTGTTGCAGTATACAGGGCTTGGATGCAGTTGTTAAATGAGCTTCAGGCACC
Organism: Ambystoma mexicanum; assembly: GCF_040938575.1. Lineage (NCBI taxonomy): Eukaryota > Metazoa > Chordata > Amphibia > Caudata > Ambystomatidae > Ambystoma > Ambystoma mexicanum. The sequence continues at coordinate 124,114,939 of NC_090932.1, read as the reverse complement.
ACAAGAATAGCTGAGTGCAAGGTTGTTAATGTACAGATGCCTCACCAGGACGGTGGGAGGTGCAGGTATACTTGCTGACCGCATAGCCAATAGAGATCCATAATAGCCACCATTCATTTAGTAACATCTGGAATAAACAGTGTTTTGTTGCATTTGATGTTATTCCCAACAGGAACTGTCCCATGTCCTCGAAAGCAAAACTCACATTTTTCAGCAGTTTGAACTTTCGCTGGACCTTCTTGTGCCTCAATTCATGTTAGTTTAGACACATTTGTGGCCCATATTGTAAAAGAGTTCTTATTGATATTCCATATTACATCTTCTCCAAATCGTGCCAACTCCCGTGCCGTGCAGCTCACCACCCCCTTTTCCTTTCGGTTTGACACAAACAGCACTCCTTCCAATTTGAACATGGGTCGTGGTTTGTATTGAGGAGCACTACCATCTTTGCACATTTATCTTCATCCTTGACAATTAGTAGAACTTGTACCTTGTGACCCTGGAACAAAATGCAAACCCGACTCAGTGCCAGATGCACCGAACATTGGGCTTCCAAGTATGGCATCTCCTAGGGTACTAACATGTTGTGTGCCACTGCCACGTGAGGGACGAGGGAACAGACATAACAGCTCCCATTACACCTTTATTTCCCCATTGAGCGCATATGACTGTACCACACATTACTAAATTCAGGATGCTGCACATCAGACATTGTATCAAAAACAACTCTTTTATATTGAGCATATTCATTTTCTTCATCTAATCCTCTTTTAAACCACAATTACAATTGCCACAATATTGCAATATGTATACGTGTTCTGTTGATATTTACTAAAGTGGTCATAACATCATCATTGGGTGTTGTAGAATCAAAAAATTACCTATTTCCACATCCCCTTATACTACACCCCCTTTATATGTCCTAACCATATAAATTCACCAGAAAAATATAAGAATAACCCAAATAAAAACCCACAGCAAAGATAAAAAAGGAACCTAATACATTGAAACCTGTAAAGCAACTTCAGTGTGCTGGAAAAAGAAGTAGTAAACCGTGTAACATCAATACGAAAAGTAATCTTTGCCATAAAAATGCATAAAAATAACAACATATCTGTTTTTCAAGAAACAAACATGCATATATGGAATAGTGTCTTGGATAAACAGGTGTAGGAAACCTACTTCAAAGGTAAACTAAGAACCATTAATTATTTTTACTTATTTGTTACATTAATTTACAAAAAGCATTCAGACAATATGCTCATAGAAGGAAAGATGCACCCAATACCGCAATTCTTTTACCTTGACTGCAAATGGAGTGGCATATACTACTGTGTAAGGTCCATTATAGCACGGCTCACTCCACCTGTAGACAAAACTCCACGTGTAAATAACATCCCCTGGTTGTAGCTGAAGTGGTGGTGCGCTTGCAGAGTCAGGTGCAGAGCTGGTTTTCCTCTTCTGTTCATTGTGGCGCTATCTTTCGAGAAAGACATTTGATTGATTTTGTCAATGCAGTTAAGTATAATTTGAACTCATATCATAGAATTGATGCAACCTGTGAGCATCTGAATCACTCTACACAGGTGATAATGACATGTGCATATGTCTCCCCATCACAATCTTGTGGAGGGAGAGGTGATGGTCCTTGCAGGGCTGAATCCTTAAATTGAAAAGGGCCAATAGCAAGAAATGGACCAAATTCTTTTTAAGCGTGACACATGAATTGGATAAATTAGCCTTCAAAAGGCTGTTCATCCCCTTGACAATGCTGTTGGATTGAGGGTGGTAAATGGAGCACATCTTGTGTTTGATTCCTAAAATAGCCACTATTTCTTTGAACAGCTCATTGAAAAAGTGGGTGCCGTTATCACTTTTAAGAGTATCGCACACTCTCATCGGGGAAACACTTCTCTCACCAAAAACCCGGCTGCCAATTTGGCATCCGGGTGTGCACATGGACCAGCCTCAATCCAACGGGAGAAGGGGCACACCACAACTATGCTATTAAACAAAAGGTGTTGCACCATACTCCCATGTCAGCAGATTTGATATGGAGGTCTCAAAATGAACCATTTGTGCAGGTCATCGTGCCGTGCATCATCCTCAATGTATGCCCTGTGTTTTATGTCTGGTAGATTTTACAACTTGATGTAAATACATTTGAAAGTTCCTGTATGTTTGGCACATACCAGTTCTCTCTGCATATCAGCAGCGATGCACTGTTTTTGACACATGCAAGGGTAGTGCAACTGATCAAATGCTACTAAAGCTAACTCCTGTGCAATCAATACTTTCTCTGTACTAACCTGTCTTCAAAGTAGGTATGTAGGAGACTGCGCACACCCGCTCCTATGCCAGAGTATCTTCTCACTCTGCAGTGCTTGGTCCTGCAATTCTATAACTCTAGTAATGGGCAGTGCTGTTTGCGGAACTTCTATCTGCAATTGTATGTTGATAAGTGCTGGGTATTCAGGGATATTTGGCACGGGCAAATATGCAGCTAATTTTGCTGCCATGTCTGCTGCTTTATTACCGAGAGAAACAAGGTCCTCACTATTAGCATGAGTGGAACATTTGACGATTGTGGCGAGAGAGCATGGATCAATCTACCTGAGAGGGCTGCATGCTATACTGGAGACCCATCGGCTCTCTGAAACCCTCTTCTCATCCACCTCGATAATCCCAAGTGCACAGTTGTTGTCACATATGCCAAGTCCAAATATATCATTACTCAACCTCCTTGACTGCTTCTAGCACCTCAATGAAAGCAATGAGTTCTGCCACTTGGGCAGTATAATGCCCCAATAGTCTCTGCTGGATGAAAACCTAGTACTCTGCATTAACTAACCGGACCACTGCTGCCCCAGTATCTTGTTGGCCTGTCTCCTGGTCAATAATTGATGACCCATCAACAAATATATCTCTCTGTCATCAAAAGCACAGTCTTGTGCTTTAGGTATGTTATTGTCCGAGCCTTCGTATGTGGCAGAGTCATGGACATCATCTAATTAACGGGTTCTGTCAGAAACGTGGCAGGATTTATTGTCTTGCAACAAACAATGTGAATGTATGGGCTGGAGAGAACAACTTCATACTCTGAGGCCCTCTGTGTTGTCAGCGTTGATTTAAATCTCTCAGTTTTCGCAAACACTGCATGTTCTACGTACAGAGTTACTGAGCACCCCATCATAATAGTGGCTGATTTCTCAATAGCAAAAGCAGCAGCAACTCATGCTTGTTCACAGGGAAACTGTCCTTGCATAACAGAATCCAGCATACCGTTATAAAAAGCTAGAGGTTTGTGGCCCATAGAGCTATGTTGTGTCAAAACTGCCGTCATCATTTGGCCATCAGAATCTGAAAAGAGATAGACCTATTCAGTATAGTCAGGGGTTGCTAGGGAAAGGGCAGTAGAGATGACATCTTTCAACTCTAGGAAAATAGTGAGCATTTCATCAGTCCAAACAAAGATATTGTTTTTGTTTGTTGGGCCTCTTTAAGGGCTTGCACCAGTGGTTGAGTGTATGATGAATAGTCAAAGATTCATGCTCTACCATAGGTACATAACCCCAGGAATTTGTGCATGTCCTTAACAGTTACTGACTGGGGTGTGCTTTCAACTGGTTCAGCACGTTCTGTTGTGACTCTCTTAACATTTACTGAAATCAATTGGCCTACAAACAACACTTCTTGTTGACAGTACTGCAACTTTGCTCAATCCACCTTATACCCTTTATCGGCCAACAACTGTAGTACTGTGATGGAATCTTCCCTGTACTGTTGCTCTGCAGCACTACACACCAACAAGTCATCCACATATTGAATAATGGTACTTGGAACTTGGATTTTGCCTAAATCTTCATGCAGAACCCTGTTAAAGTTTCTGGGGGGCCCACATTACCACTGTGGGAGCATGGTATGTCGGAGATACCTCACAGCAAACGTAAATGCAGTGAGGTATTTATAATCTTGGTGTAACGGGACTAAGAAAAATGAATTTTTTAGATCTATAACAGTGAAGTATGTGGCGGCATTGGGTATGCTACACAATATCGTGGCTGGATTAGGAACCACAGGAAATTCCAACTGTACCACATTGTAAGGGGGCGTGAATCTTGAATCATTCTCTAACTTGCCCCCTTTGATTTTTTTCACAGGATACATTCCCGTATTGCCTGGAGAATTGGATGGGACTATAATGCCCTGGTCTAAAAGGGCCATGATAGTGTCATAGATTCCCTCTTCAGCTGCTTTAGATGAGGGATGCTGTTTAACTCTGGGTAGCACTGCACCTGGCTTCAATGTGATCCATATTGGTGCAACACTCCGCAGAAGCCCTACGTCATGAGATTTGCTGGCCCACAATTCATCAGGTACCTGGGATAAACCCTCTTGGGCAAATGAAAGTGTACTCCCTACCAATAGCATTGGACAAGGAACATGTTGATAGTGTACCATTATTTTGCAGGGGACACACACCTCCAATATAATCTCTCCATCATTGTCCTTGTTCTTGAAGAGGTCCTCACTTGTTATGTCTCTCAAGGGCTGGGTTGGATCAATACACAACATCATGCACCATTTTCCCCTATCAGTGTCTGTTGCTAATAACATAATCCTTTCCTTCAATGCCAACACTCCTTCTGTGTCTAGCATGATTATAGTCCCTGCAACAAGTTCTTGAGGCTGGGTGGGTCTGAACATAAATTCAGAGAGCACCCACCAGTACTGATTGTGCACTTATGGTACTGCACTAAGAAGATCACAAATCAGGGGCCACTGGCATTCCACTCACCACAGCTTCACTTCCCAAAGCATGGATTATCAACATAATCCTCACGTGACAAATACCGGGGGTCGAACATACCACTCCTCTCTCAGTAAACAAGATGGTCATGTTAAGCGTACTTAAGATGTCCCTACCCAGTAGATTGATAGGGGCTGTAGAAGAAAACAACAGTGGGGCCGATTGTACTGCCCCAGAGACGTCCTGTATGTCTAATACCTTGCCTGACAAAGAGAATCCTCCCTCTCTAATACACAACTTCGTTGCCCCTGTATTCACCATGTCCATCAAGGTTTCCTCTTCTGAGATGGCATTGGCCAATAGAACTGGGCATGCTAAGGCTCTCTGTGGGCTGTCCTGATCTGGGAATGTGTTTGTTCCTGGGAAAACAAATGGGCTCCTTACAACAACTGTGACCCTTGATAGTGTGTCTCTGTCCCATTGGGTACTGTTTTACTTTTCTGCACTTGAGGGCCCTGCTGCTGTCCCAGATGTACTGCGTATGTTGGTACACCACTAGAGCCTGGAACTGGTAGCTGCTGAAATGAAGATGGGCAACATGCAGGCTGCGGACAGTGGCACACCATAAGGAACTGCCGGGGGTGCTTGTAAATGAGGCTCAGGGTATGGGACTTGGCCTCCCTGAGGGTATGTGTACACCTGCTACTGCAGATACGCAACTACTTGTCTACTTCTGTATTCTCTCAAAAAGTGGCCCATTCGCCCACACATCCAACACTGTCCTTCTCCTCCTCCCTGTGGCCCTGTTGCTCCAAGCCTGCTGCATACTCACGGGCCCCTGAGAGCCCCCCTCTTCCTTGCTGATACCCCACTGGAAACCCTCTTTGGTACTGGTGCTGGTACCCGCCATTCCAATCATACTCACCTCCTCATCCGGTGGCTCCCACACATCTGCCTGTACAACTGTAAGCTCTGCCTGGCCTTCCGTCTGTGCTGCTCTCACTCCTCCTTCCAACGCAACATTCACAAATATTTTCTGCACTAGTTTTGCTTCCTCTATTTGCGCTCTCTGAGCCGTTTTCTTCTCCTTTTCTTTTAGCCGTTTACAATGGTGTATTATAATAGAATGAATTTCCACCCAAACCTTTGCTTTGATCCCCACTATCTCTATACTTCTTTTGGGAGTCCCCACTTCACTGCCAAATAAAATAATGGAATTGCTTGATGAACAAGATTCTCCCATCTCTGCCATCCGCATTTCCTGTATTTGCAAAATGTACTGGGCGGGGTCTTCATCATTCCACATTGTCCGCTGCATTATTGTTTGAAGATCGTGCATATCTAGATATGTACACAGTACCGCTGCCCACACTTGGGGCCTAATGTCATTGAAATGTTCCCAGTCATGGCTATCATCTCCTAAATTCACTCCAGGGTACCCCGCTTGACCGAACTGTCATCTGCCTAATTACACAATATTTTAAAAATACACTTTTCAGATCTCCCACAGCCAAGGTAGTAAAAGCTGTCTGCTTCTCAAAGGCATAGTTCCACTTATGTAAGAGACCAGAGTCAGTTTATTAGATTATTTTTTATCCAAGTGGGCCCATGGTATGCATAGGGCTCTTTCGGTCCCTTATGCAATAAGGGAAACTGCGCTCCGACTGTCCTAAACACTTTTTTTCCTACCCATCTGCACTCTTTTCACCACTAGCATACACCCATATCTATTCCTCAGTCTAGGTCCCCACAAATTCTAAACCCTCATCCACAGGATACCACTTTTCATTCCCTGCCACCTCCCTCTCTTTCTCTATGTGCATGTCCTTAATGGCAGTACTGTCTATTTGAAACAAAATGCCTCCCACTCTCCACTCGTCGGTCCCTAAGGTTGCTTGTTGCCCATCTCTCCTATCTAACTTCAACCTGGGTAGCTCATCTTCTGCCTTTCTCAATATCTTTGTGATATTTAAGAACGTTTTCTTTCTTGGTACAATGGAAGAGCTTTACACATATACTCCAACAGGGTTGCTGGATCCATTATAACTGCCCCTCTGTCTCTGTTACATCATATTCCCACTAACCACACTCCGAACCAGTGGGGCTGTTCTCGCCTATTACGTTGTGCCTTCCTGCTATGAAGTCCCTACACCTCCCCTCACTTTCAACCTCCTGCACTGATCTCACACATATCCTCAAACCACTCACAAATCTCTTCCTACACAACAAAATCAGGCCCTCTTTCAGCCCCCCTTGTCACAATAAGGTGATCAACAACAAAACAACAGTGCAAAAAAACCCTACTTTTTCATTACAACACCCCCCATATATTGGGCGAGGAGATCCCAGGTTCACAAGGTGCCACTACCACAACTACTTCCTGTTCTCATGCTCTTCCTATACTGGACAAAGGGATCCCAGGCCCACTAAATATACAGAGCCTCTATCCCTACCTTTTTGTCTCCATTACACTGTGCTGACTTCTTCCCTAGCAAAATATGAAAGGGTCCTGTTAGACCACAATCCTCTATATTATACTCAGACAAATCTATACAGAATGCCACGTGGCCTTCCACACGTTTCACTCATTCCTCGCTCACTACGCTCATGCCCTTTCTCACATCCTCCAACACTCACACTTAATCCACTTGTTTTTCTCCATGAAAGGTGCACTTACATCTATGTGCTCTCCTGAAATCCTCCATCCCGGGGTCTCATCAACAACCTGCGCAATCCAGGGACAGCGCCCCGCTCCAATGAACAGACATGAATTCTGACAACACGTCTCCTGTAAACCTCACCAAGGTGCCCACACATGGATTGGTCACTGCAGGTGGGTGTGCCATTCTAGATGTGCGGCCAGGAATCCTCCGTCCTCGCGGGGGAGTCTGGGATCACGTCAGGGTCACCTGTTTTGTAGGATAACCTTCCAACAACGGACTGAGAAATAACAACCCTCTAGGGAAAAAAGATAGGTGCACCATTTTGTGAGAAGAGCACAAGCTTTATATGTATATAAAAAGGAAATGGCAACAGGGTATTTATAAGTCCACTGCCACAGAGCTCACTCTCTACTTCAAAGCAAACAGCACATTATAACTGTGAAAATTGTCATCTGTGATGTTTACAATATACAATGTTCATCCCCCAACTTCACTAGCTACTCCTTATATACATACTACTGATAACACATATACCCCCAATTCATTGGCTACGTCTTCTATGACTCTGATTTCTTCCCATGTGCGTGATGATCTCCCCACCTTGGGTTGCTGTAAAATGATTGGTTAGGTTTCTGAAGGCACTGCCATGCCCAGTGGCGTAACACAAGCTCTGGGGGCCCCCCTGCAAGCCATGCTGAGCCCCCGCCCCCAACTCGGCAACAAATCACAAGTCGCGCCACACTCTGGGCTGCCCTAGATTACCACGCTTGCGCAATATGCACAAACGTGTTGCTGAAGGGGTATGCCACACACTGCACTAGGAGAAAGATATAAATATGTGTTTTAATGCAATATACAGGAAACTTTCTGAGAAAAAATGACTAGAAAGCCACAGTGTTTGCTATTGTTGTGTAGGGTAACAGCAATCCAAAACATGCAAGTCACCAACAGTGCACATGAACATTAATGCTTTGCTATTAAAAATGCCATACCACAATAAAAACATGTCCAACTGGCTGCACAATGTAGACCAGTTTAGACACATAATAACATTACAGACATACCTAGACTGGTTGCACCAAAATGCCAGTTGAAGCAATAAGACTCATCAAGAAGAGAGCACACATTCAAGCATGCGTCTCTATGGCTTCTAACAACACAGCCAAACTCTTTAAAATCTGCAAGGAACTGGCAAATCCTGTTGCGGTTTCTACCTCTCCTGTTCCCTCAACAGGCCCTCTGTACAGCTTTGGCCTCTCGCTTCTCCGCTAAAACTCAGGACATCCTGTCCACTATCTCCTCTTCCTCTCCCTCTTCCACTCTCAGCCCCCTTTGGCCATCTTTCCTTCTCCTCCTCCTTTCTCCTCTTTCTCTCTAACACCTGACAAAGTCCCATCTATGGAAGTGTCGTGGAAACATGTGCTCGCCTGCTCCTCCAGAACCATCGAGGACCACATTGACACGTTCCAGCCTTGGCCAATTTTTGTAATCATTCTTTTGCCACTGGAACTGTCCCCTCTCCCAAATTCTTGGAAAAGCTGGCCAACTGCCAGCTTACACTCCACACTGAATCTGTTGGTTGTCTCCATAACCATCAGCCTGGTTTAAGAGCTGCCAGAGGCACGGAAATTGCTCTCCTGAACACCTGTGAAGATCTGATCTCTAACCTTGATTCCAGCATTCCTTCTGTCCTCATCATCCTGGAACTTTCCTCTGCTTTCGACACGGTCAACGACGCCATCCTGATCAATTGACTCTGTGAGAACCTGGGTATCATGGATCAGGCCCTGGAGTGGCTGACCTCCTTCTTCTTGGACCGCCCCTCCCAGGTTCAACTTTTTCCCTTTCACTCCGCCACCTCTCTCTACATGTGGCGTTCTCCAGGGCTCTATACTCTTACCCTGGTTTTTCAACCTCTACTTGGCCCCTTCGACCCACCTGATCTCTACCTTCTCTTCTAATTTACAGTGTTATGCGGATGACACTCAGCTTTCCTTCAGGCTCCCCTCAACCTACTCTCCTCTCTCGCTCATTCCTGGTGTGATCTTCAACTCCACTCTCTCTTTCTCTCCTCACATCTTGGACGTCGCCAAGAAATCCCACTACCAACTGCACTGCCTCAAAGGGACTCTTCAATTTCTCTCTTTCCCCCAGAAGCTCACTGTCTCCAGAGCTCTGGTTCTCTCTAGGCTGGACTACTGCAACAGCCACTTTCTCAATCTGCCTTCCTCTACTCTCCACCCTCTGCAACTAATCCAGAACAGGACTGCGAGAATTATCCTTGGCCTCAAGCCCAGGGACTGTATCTCTCCAGCCATGAAATCTCTCCACTGGCTCTCGGTGGCTGCAAGGATCAAGTTCAAGACCCTTTTCATTGTCCACATCCCTTTCTGGGGCTGGTATCTGCACTACATCCAACGCTATCTTCCAAAATACCTTCCTTCTCGAGCCCTAGGGGTTAGATACTTCTCCAGGCAGAGAGTGGAGGGAGGTAGATCCTTCTCCCTGCAGGCGCCTCCCTCTGAAATGGCCTCCCTGACCCTCCCAAACTTGAGCCGGACCACCTGATGTTCTGGAAGCAGCTCAAAACTTTCCTCTTCTCTGCTTTCTCTCTCTCCCTCCCCTGCTGACCTACCTGTCCGCTGTACCAACTGGTTGCTTAGCTACCCTCTGTCTCAATGAGTCCAGGCTCTTTCTTGATCAGTCACCCTTGCACTGCCTCCAGGCCTACCATGCATTTAGGGGCTGTAACTGTAACCCTACAGTCCCTTGTTCTCCTTGCACTACCCAGAGCCGCGCTGCCCTGGCGGCACTTACTCAGAGCATTGCTGCCCTGTTTACCCCTCCCCTCTGCCTTGCACTTCCCCCCTCCCTTTCCCCTTGCACTTCTCATTCTCGCACTTGCACGATCTGAATGACACAAGGTTTAGTAAGATCATTTGTCTTGTCCTCCCTCAGTTTTCCTCCTCAGTCTTCCTTCTCTTGTCTTATCGTGTCTAAAACCACTTGTGTACAGGTGCGTTATATATGACTTATCATATCATAACATATCATTTTATCACAGATGCCCAGAAAAATATACAGTGCCGCAGTAAGAAAAGGCTAGACTGGCAGAACCCAAATGCCAGTCTAGCCAGGTAATTAAACTTAGCAGGACTGCTTTATCAGAAATGCCCAGATAAAAAAAAGTCATACCAAACTGAGGGATGACTAGACTGGCTGCACCAAAATGCCTCTCTAGCCACTAATACTACATATCATGCCTGCTTAGCATGGACATGGATGACCATTATCATACACAAGTACTGGGATGAGGAAGAATATGGATAGGTGTAATGAAGATTACCAATAATTAATCAAGGCATTAAACACAAGTAGTGGTGTAACACCGTTGAGCTGACTGGGCTTCAGCACTCCCCCGCCACTGAAATTGTGGGCTATGTTGACTTGACCTGGCTGACCTTCAGAGCAGTTGCCGACAGAATAGAAGACAGATGGTAAACAGCACCTGGGTTTTGCCATTAAGAAGGGCCCAGCCTAGCAATTACTAATGTACATCATTTCACCGTTTTACCTGCATTCAAATGTCAAATTTTTTAAGCAATTGAAATTGTGATGTGGGTTTAGTACTTGCATGTCAGGGGAGTGAATGGAAGGGTAGGGCGGAAACAGGAGACCAGTCATTCTCACAGCAGCCCATAAGTGTGTGCTTTCAGACCTAAAGGAGAGAGTTAACTGCTTGTAACATTGAGGCTGCACTAGAATAGTCTCATTAAAATGCGTAAAGAAGTTAGATGCCCCACACAAATAAGTTTGCACCTCCCCACCACACGTGAAGTTAGCACTCTCCCAACATTTGAAAAGTTAGCCCCCCTGAAATGTAGTTTTTTTTGCGTTCCTGAACACAAGCACACACACCATTAACCATATATACACACACACACCCAGCCATCCATATATTTAAGTGTGCACCCTTTCACCATCCAGGCACATCCAGGCAGCCACCTGTACATTTAAGTGTGCAACCTTTCACCACACAGGCGCACACACCCAGGCACCTATCCATACATTTAAGTGTGCACCCTTTCACCATATAGGCACACCCAGGCAGCCACCCACACAGTGTGCATCCTTTCACCGTACATGCACACCCAGCCACCCATACATTTTTGTGCACCCTTTCACCATACCCTCACACAGAAAGTCACCTATACATTTAAGTGTGTACACTTTCACCATACAGGCACACCCAGGCAACCACCCATACATTTCAGTGTGCATCCTTTCACCATACACGCACACACGCATACCCAGCCACCCATGCATTTGTGTGCACTCTTTCACTATATACTCACACACGCACACGTCATGAGTTGAGGGAGCCATAATACTTCAAAAATACATTGGGCCTCATTAGGACCCTGGCGGTGCCGGTAAGGCACCGGCACTGTTCATACCGTCCTGCCGCATTACGAGTTCTGCTCGCGGGTTCCTGACAGCCGCCAGGTCTTACCTGGCAGGCTGTGCGGCACCCGCGAGCATAACTTGTAATTGCGCCGACACCGTTATCAACAGTGCTGGCGCAACCATGCTCCCCACCCCCATTCTGCCCCATTGGGCAGAATGGGGATCGGGAGCCCGGCAATACCGCCACCCGCAAATGGGCAATTACTGTCCCATTCATCTTGTAATGGGCCAGTTATTGCCCAATCGCGGGAGGCGGTGCCGGTAGCGAGCATGGCAGTAGCCGTGCCTTCCATACAGGCACGGCTACCGCCATGCTCGTAATAAGGCCCATTGTTTCTTTTTGAAATCACTCTGACTTCATAAAGAAATTATTTCCGTTAAGGACTGAACCATAACGGAAATCATTTCTTTATGAAGGCAGAGTGACTTCAAAAATAAACTATTTATTTTTGAAGTCATAGGGCTTCCCCCACCCCATGACATGGAGGCCTCCAGCCTACGGTCTTCATGTCATGGGGTGGGGGTAGCCACCAGACTTTTTGTATTCACTCTGCCTTCATAAAGAAATGATTTCTGTTACAGAAATCATTTCTTTAGAAATGCAGAGTAAATCCAAAAAGAAAATGTAAAAGCCTCAAGGAGACTGGGATCCTGCAGCATGGTCTGCATCAGGTAAGTGCAGCCAAGCACTCCCATAATGAGCCTGGAGCCTATGGCGCCAGGACTGATGTCTTCTATGAGCCTGGCACCATAGGCGCCAGGACACTGTCCAAAGGGCCCCTATATGGGGTTGCTGGGTCCTTCCTTGGGGACTGGATGTCCGCTTTCGGGGACGCAGGGCTTGAACCGGCTCCCCGGGAGCGGGCATCATGACAGCACTCCCCCCCAAGGCCCCTCCCAAGGTTGTTCCCTCCGGGGGTTTTGGTTTGTCTGGGAAGAGTCGGTGGAATTTCCTGACTAATCGAGGTGCATGCACATGGTCGCTGGGTTCCCACGACCTCTCCTGAGGTCCGTATCCCTTCCAATCAATTAGGTAGAACAGTTTTGACCTAAACATTTTTTAGTCTAAAATGTTCTTCACTTCGAATTCGGGCTCCCCATCTATTAGAATAGGTTCTGGAGGTTTGAGTAGTCGGGTTCCGGGTACCACTGGTTTCAGAAGTGACACATAAAAAACAGGGTGAATTCGCATACTAGCTGGTAAATCAAGTTTAACAGCCACTGGGTTAATTATTGCCGTAATAGAATAAGGTCCCAGATATTTTGGGTTAAAAGTTCGAGGCCCTTTGAGTGGTAAATGTCTGGTAGCTAACCACACTTGATCCCCAATCTGATACGGAGGTGCTTCACTCCGATGTAGATCAGCATTCTCCTTGTATTTTCTCTTGGCTTGTTGTAAATGCGTAGTTGCCTCTTTAAAGGCTTGGGTAATTGTAGAATGCAGATGTTCTACTGCAGGCATTCCGAGGTTCTGAGGTGAGTCAAGGTTTGAGGTTTGAGGGTGATGCCCAAACAAATTATAAAAAGGAGTGTGGCCAGTTCCAGAGTGTACTGAATTATTATATGCGTATTCGGCTATCCAAAGAATGTCTTTCCAGTTGCTTTCAGATTGCTGTAACATACACCGTAAGTACTGCTCAAGGGTCTGATTTGTCCTTTCGGTCTGACCATCGGTCTGAGGGTGGTGACTGGTCGATAATCTTACGTCGATCTGCGCCATTTGTCAACATTTGCGCCAGAAGTGGGAAATTAATTGGCTTCCCCGGTCAGAGATTAGTATAGATGGGAATCCATGTAGCCGAACAATATTTTCGAGGAATTCTTTGGCGAGGACAGAAGCTGAAGGTAAACCTTTCAAAGGAATAAAGTGGCCCATTTTGGAAAACAAACCCACAATTACCAGAATAGTATTGTACCCCAAACAAGGAGGCAGGTCCGTAATAAAATCCATTGATAGGGTGTGCCAGGGTGCTGGCGGTATGTCTAGAGGTTGAAGGAGACCGGCTGGTCTTTTCTTTTGACTTTTATTTTGGGCGCAAACACCACAGGAAATCACAAAAGATTTAACATCTTTTCACCAAGAGGGCCACCAAAATTGTCGTTTCACCTTTTCCTCTGTCTTGGCAATACCGGGGTGTCCCTCTATTAATGTATCATGATAACCGGAAATAACTAGTTCGTGTAATTCCTTATGTGGCAGGAATAAGCGTCCTTGGAAATAAGGTAAACCATTATCTATGGTAAAGTCTGATCCCTTTTGTATCCAATCCTGTAAGGTTGTAGGGTCCAGGAGTTGTTTCACTCTGGCTTGAATGTCTTCAAGCGTCTGTAACGAAGTCATGCCTAGAATCCTCTGTTCGGGAATTATTGGTAATGGTTCTGAGTTTGTATCAGATTCTCCCATTGCAATTCGGGATAAGGCGTCTGCTTTGCCATTCTTGCAGTCAGGTCGATAGGTAATCACAAAATCAAATTCAGTGAAAAACAAAGCCCATCGGAGCTGCCGTGATGACTGAGCCTTGGCGGTTTTCAAATACTGTAAATTCCGGTGATCAGTGATCACTGTGATGGTATGTCGAGCGCCAAGCAGATAATGCCGCCAGGCTTTAAAAACGGACTTAATGGCTAACAGTTCTTTGTCCGTGATTGCATAATTAACCTCAGGTGCCGAGAATTTTCTGGACCAAAATGCTACGGGATGCAGTTGGTTGGTTTCGGGATCTCTTTGGGACAGGACAGCTCCCATGGCTAGGCTGGATGCGTCAGTCTCGACGACATAAGGGAGATCTGGATGCGGGTGTTTCAATATAGGTGCGGAGGTAAACTTAGCTTTTAAATCCTGAAAAGCCTGCTCGGCTTCTTCAGACCATTCAAAACGTTTATTTTTCCTCAAGAGTGCAGTAATGGGTTGTACCACGCGTGAAAATTCCGGGATAAACCTGCGATAGAAATTGGCAAAGCCGAGCATGCTTTGAACCCCTTTTACAGAGCTAGGTGATGGCCATTTGAGGATGGCATCCACCTTTCTTGAGTCCATTCGGACTTCTTTGGGTGTCAGGATGAAACCTAGAAACTCGACTTCTGTGGTATGGAAAACACATTTCTCCAATTTAGCAAATAGTTTGTGTTGGCGCAGTTTTTCAAGTACTGCTCTGACGTATTTTCTGTGATCAGATTCCGAAGAGGAGTACACCAGAATGTCATCGATATATACGACAACACAAACATCGATGAGTTCCCGAAGGACATAATTCATGAAGTATTGGAAGGCAGCCGGCGCGTTACACAATCCGAAAGGCATCACCTGGTACTCGAATAATCCGTATTTAGTACGGAAGGCAGTTTTCCATTCGTCGCCTTCTTTAACTCGTACCAGATGATAAGCCCCCCGGAGATCTAACTTGGTGTATATGCAAGCGTCCTTCACCTGGTCAAGGAGTTCAGGGATCAGAGGCAGAGGATAACAGTTTTTAACCGTTATCTGGTTCAATGCGCAGTAATCGATACAAGTTCTAAGGTCGACTTCTTTTTTGGGCACGAAGAACAAAGCCGAGGATGCCGGGGACTTTGACGGGCGAATAAAACCATTAGCTAGGTATTGATCCAAATATTGTCTCAAATGCAGGTTCTCAGGTTCGGTAAGGGCATAAATCCTGCTACAAGGGGGTTGTGCACCGGGCACCAGATCGATTTGGCAATCGTACGATCTGTGAGGAGATAACTTGTTGGCCTGTTCCTTTTGGAAGACGTCCTGAAAGTCTTGGTATTCCGGAGGTAGTTGCATGGAGGCAGAGGTTACAGATGCGAGATTAATCTTCAGGTTTTCTGGGTAGCAGGTTTGTGTACAATCCGGGAAGGTTATTCTCTTAGCTCGCCAATCAATTCGAGGATTATGTGTCTCTAACCAAGGGATTCCAAGAATAACCTGAAACTGTGGAGCCTTGATTACATCAAACACAACACCCTCCCGATGGCCGTCAGGACCAATAAGAGTCACCTCAGTAGTGGAATGTGTTACCGGTCCAGAGGCAATCTCAGTTCCATCGACTGTGGTGATGACATCTTTGCTGGTTTTAGGACGGAGAGGGAGGTTAATCCTAGAGACCAATTCACGATCCACATAGTTTCCAATAGCCCCACTATCGATGTATGCCTTTATTGCATGCAACCGCTTAGGCTGTTCTGGATCTACGAGAACCATTGGCACAAAGAAATGCGAGGTCTGAGAGTTAGTTTTCAAGCTCGGCAAGCGGACCCCTACACTTGTCGGGCGGAGTCGTTTCCCGAAACAGAGTCTTCATGGTTTTAATCAGCGGCTCCTACCGCCTTTCGGGGCGGTTTTGCCAGGCAATCTCGTAGAAAGTGTCCAGAATTCCCACAATAAAGACATAATTTTAACTGCCGCCTCCTTTCACGTTCCTTTTGAGTTAAGGGTTCTTTAACCCCTCCAATTTGCATAGGCTCAGAGACATCAACTCCCTTGGGATTAGCATGGGTCTTGACCAACACCCGGGTCTCAAACCTGGACAGATCTGCTTTTCTGTTTTGAAGTCTGTTATCCAATTGGACCAATAAGTCTATATACTCTGTGCATTCTTGGGGCGGATTTACAACTTGGGCCAAGACATCTTTAAGTTCTCCGCGTAGGCCTCGATAAAACAACGTGACTCTTTTATCCTCTGGCCATCCCGTTTCCAAAATTAGTCTATTAAAGTTCGCAATATAGGATAGGAGGTCCTGATTGCCCTGTCGAAGGGATAGAAGTTCGTCATCCAGAGCCTGCCCCTGAGAGTGTCGAGCAAATAACCTTTCCATGCTTGCTTGAAACCTTTGAAAATCACGGAGAATCGGGTCATCTTGAGTAACCAGTGGAACTGACCAATCGGCAGCGCAGCCGCTGAGATATGACAATACAAAGGCTACCTTGGTCTGATCATTAGGGAAGGCCCCAGGTCTGCATAGGAAGTGCAAACGACACTGATTCATGAATACGGCGAATCGTTTGGGGTCCCCAGCAAAGCGTTCGGGTGGGGCCAGCGGCATGTTTCCAGGTAGATTAATCTGCACAGGGTTACTGGAAACCACATGAGCGGGGTTCCCTCCGGAACCGGGTAGAGGAGTTTGCCCAGATTGACCTTGCAAAAGCTGTCTGGCCAAGTCATCAGTTCTTTCCTTTGATATTATTAATTCCCTCCTGAGGGCATTAGTCTCTTGACGAGCGGCATGTACTTCGGCCCGTAATTCCCCCAGTAATTGGGCCAACTGATCAGTCTCAGAACTTTCCATAGCGCCTGGGTGGGAATTTGTAGGAAGGCTTCGCGTTCTGTAACGCTCACGTGACTCCCACGGAGGCGCTGGCCTGGTTCGCGCTGCTGTGACCTCTTCTAAGGTGATGCGCAGGGTTCGGAAGACGGACTGGACCGGGCCCCCAAATCTGGCTTGTCTGGCTCGCAGAAGTATCCTTCTGTAGGCGAAAATAGGGGATTAACTGTCTGCGGGGTAATGCAATCGGCCTCCCACTTTCCCCTCTCACCCTCCTCGAAACCCTTCTGTGATTCCTCGTAGCGTCTCACCTTATGGTATGGAAGGACGAGCTCTCCATCCTGCTTCTGATGCAGGGGTGCATTGGTATCCAGTTACTTCACTGGATTTTCGGATTGGTGAGAACCAAACTTGCTTGGCTTCCAGGTAAGTTTTTGATAAGAGGTTCCCCTTGTGTCCATGCATTATTGTACTAATGCTAGTATCTTTTTCCCCATAGGGGCCAGGGTACGGAATGCCAGGGAACAGGCACCGACCCAAGATGAGAGGTGAAATCCTTGTAGAAATCAGGTAAGTCTTTAATGAGTGTTGTTTGGTAATGTCTTTTCATTCGCTCATTAACGCTGATGTCTCTTTTTCCCCTTAGGGGCCGGGGTCCGGAAATGCCAGGATGCGGCGCGGACCCAAAATGAAGAGGGAATGAATCAACAGGTAAGTCTTAACATGGAGATTTAGCTTTCCTTATTCCCTTCTCTCCCTCACCTTTTGTTCTGGTCTTTTTCTCCCTAGGCGCTGGGGTGTGACTGCGAATCCGGATGATCGCTGCTGAACATGGAGGCACCCAGTAAAGGTGAGTGGAATGCGGCGCTGCAGCGATCGACGGAATGAGCTTTTAAATAAAAGTCTTCCTTTTCAGGATTGTCGGCGAGATGTCTCCGGGATGCGGATTTAGCAGGTAAGGACTTTTCCTTCTTCTGTTCTCTTCTTCTCTTCCTTTGCAGGTTATCCAGGATGCTGGCAGGCGTGGCAGAAGTCAGGATGCAGGAGCAGACACGGTGAGCTTCCAGCTGCTAGATGCAGAACAACGCGAAGCACGTGTGGCTGTTCGGGTGGGGTTTAAATAGCCTTGGAAGAAGTTCCAGGTATGTATCCTTCCTCCAATCAGGTATGTATCCTTCCCCGACCACGCCCGGATGGTAAATTAGTCCCACAGGTAAAGTAGTTCCTTTCGGGCCTCAAGGAGGCCGGGATCCTGCAGCATGGTCTGCATCAGGTAAGTGCAGCCAAGCACTCCCATAATGAGCCTGGAGCCTATTGGGCCAGGACTGATGTCTTTTATGAGCCTGGCACCATAGGCGCAGGGACACTGTCCAAAGGGCCCCTATATGGGGTTGCTGGGTCCTTCCTTGGGGAATGGATGTCCGCTTTCGGGGACGCAGGGCTTGAACCGGCTCCCCGGGAGCGGGCATCATGACAGCACTCCCCCCCAAGGCCCCTCCCAAGGTTGTTCCCTCCGGGGGTTTGGTTTGTCTGGGAAGAGTCGGTGGAATTTCCTGACTAATCGAGGTGCATGCACATGGTCGCTGGGTTCCCACGACCTCTCCTGAGGTCCGTATCCCTTCCAATCAATTAGGTAGAACAGTTTTGACCTAAACATTTTTTAGTCTAAAATGTTCTTCACTTCGAATTCGGGCTCCCCATCTATTAGAATAGGTTCTGGAGGTTTGAGTAGTCGGGTTCCGGGTACCACTGGTTTCAGAAGTGACACATAAAAAACAGGGTGAATTCGCATACTAGCTGGTAAATCAAGTTTAACAGCCACTGGGTTAATTATTGCCGTAATAGAATAAGGTCCCAGATATTTTGGGTTAAAAGTTCGAGGCCCTTTGAGTGGTAAATGTCTGGTAGCTAACCACACTTGATCCCCAATCTGATACGGAGGTGCTTCACTCCGATGTAGATCAGCATTCTCCTTGTATTTTCTCTTGGCTTGTTGTAAATGCGTAGTTGCCTCTTTGAAGGCTTGGGTAATTGTAGAATGCAGATGTTCTACTGCAGGCATTCCGAGGTTCTGAGGTGAGTCAAGGTTTGAGGTTCGAGGGTGATTCCCAAACAAAGTATAAAAAGGACTGTGGCCAGTTCCAGAGTGTACCGAATTATTATATGCATATTCGGCTATCCAAAGAATGTCTTTCCAGTTGCTTTCAGATTGCTGTAACATACACCGTAAGTACTGCTCAAGGGTCTGATTTGTCCTTTCGGTCTGACCATCGGTCTGAGGGTGGTGACTGGTCGATAATCTTACGTCGATCTGCGCCATTTGACAACATTTGCGCCAGAAGTGGGAAATTAATTGGCTTCCCCGGTCAGAGATTAGTATAGATGGGAATCCATGTAGCCGAACAATATATTCGAGGAATTCTTTGGCGAGGACAGAAGCTGAAGGTAAACCTTTCAAAGGAATAAAGTGGCCCATTTTGGAAAACAAACCCACAATTACCAGAATAGTATTGTACCCCAAACAAGGAGGCAGGTCCGTAATAAAATCCATTGATAGGGTGTGCCAGGGTGCTGGCGGTATGTCTAGAGGTTGAAGGAGACCGGCTGGTCTTTTCTTTTGACTTTTATTTTGGGCGCAAACACCACAGGAAATCACAAAAGATTTAACATCTTTTCACCAAGAGGGCCACCAAAATTGTCGTTTCACCTTTTCCTCTGTCTTGGCAATACCGGGGTGTCCCTCTATTAATGTATCATGATAACCGGAAATAACTAGTTCGTGTAATTCCTTATGTGGCAGGAATAAGCGTCCTTGGAAATAAGGTAAACCATTATCTATGGTAAAGTCTGATCCCTTTTGTATCCAATCCTGTAAGGTTGTAGGGTCCAGGAGTTGTTTCACTCTGGCTTGAATGTCTTCAAGCGTCTGTAACGAAGTCATGCCTAGAATCCTCTGTTCGGGAATTATTGGTAATGGTTCTGAGTTTGTATCAGATTCTCCCATTGCAATTCGGGATAAGGCGTCTGCTTTGCCATTCTTGCAGCCAGGTCGATAGGTAATCACAAAATCAAATTCAGTGAAAAACAAAGCCCATCGGAGCTGCCGTGATGACTGAGCCTTGGCGGTTTTCAAATACTGTAAATTCCGGTGATCAGTGATCACTGTGATGGTATGTCGAGCGCCAAGCAGATAATGCCGCCAGGCTTTAAAAGCGGACTTAATGGCTAACAGTTCTTTGTCCGTGATTGCATAATTAACCTCAGGTGCCGAGAATTTTCTGGACCAAAATGCTACGGGATGCAGTTGGTTGGTTTCGGGATCTCTTTGGGACAGGACAGCTCCCATGGCTAGGCTGGATGCGTCAGTCTCGACGACATAAGGGAGATCTGGATGCGGGTGTTTCAATATAGGTGCGGAGGTAAACTTAGCTTTTAAATCCTGAAAAGCCTGCTCGGCTTCTTCAGACCATTCAAAACGTTTATTTTTCCTCAAGAGTGCAGTAATGGGTTGTACCACCCGTGAAAATTCCGGGATGAACCTGCGATAGAAATTGGCAAAGCCGAGCATGCTTTGAACCCCTTTTACAGAGCTAGGTGATGGCCATTTGAGGATGGCATCCACCTTTCTTGAGTCCATTCAGACTTCTTTGGGTGTCAGGATGAAACCTAGAAACTCGACTTCTGTGGTATGGAAAACACATTTCTCCAATTTAGCAAATAGTTTGTGTTGGCGCAGTTTTTCAAGTACTGCTCTGACGTATTTTCTGTGATCAGATTCCAAAGAGGAGTACACCAGAATGTCATCGATATATACGACAACACAAACATCGATGAGTTCCCGAAGGACATAATTCATGAAGTATTGGAAGGCAGCCGGCGCGTTACACAATCCGAAAGGCATCACCTGGTACTCGAATAATCCGTATTTAGTACGGAAGGCAGTTTTCCATTCGTCGCCTTCTTTAACTCGTACCAGATGATAAGCCCCCCGGAGATCTAACTTGGTGTATATGCAAGCGTCCTTCACCTGGTCAAGGAGTTCAGGGATCAGAGGCAGAGGATAACAGTTTTTAACCGTTATCTGGTTCAATGCGCAGTAATCGATACAAGTTCTAAGGTCGACTTCTTTTTTGGGCACGAAGAACAAAGCCGAGGATGCCGGGGACTTTGACGGGCGAATAAAACCATTAGCTAGGTATTGATCCAAATATTGTCTCAAATGCAGGTTCTCAGGTTCGGTAAGGGCATAAATCCTGCTACAAGGGGGTTGTGCACCGGGCACCAGATCGATTTGGCAATCGTACGATCTGTGAGGAGATAACTTGTTGGCCTGTTCCTTTTGGAAGACGTCCTGAAAGTCTTGGTATTCCGGAGGTAGTTGCATGGAGGCAGAGGTTACAGATGCTAGATTAATCTTCAGGTTTTCTGGGTAGCAGGTTTGTGTACAATCCGGGAAGGTTATTCTCTTAGCTCGCCAATCAATTCGAGGATTATGTGTCTCTAACCAAGGGACTCCAAGAATAACCTGAAACTGTGGAGCCTTGATTACATCAAACACAACACCCTCCCGATGGCCGTCAGGACCAATAAGAGTCACCTCAGTAGTGGAATGTGTTACCGGTCCAGAGGCAATCTCAGTTCCATCGACTGTGGTGATGACATCTTTGCTGGTTTTAGGACGGAGAGGGAGGTTAATCCTAGAGACCAATTCACGATCCACATAGTTTCCAATAGCCCCACTATCGATGTATGCCTTTATTGCATGCAACCGCTTAGGCTGTTCTGGATCTACGAGAACCATTGGCACAAAGAAATGCGAGGTCTGAGAGTTAGTTTTCAAGCTCGGCAAGCGGACCCCTACACTTGTCGGGCGGAGTCGTTTCCCGAAACAGAGTCTTCATGGTTTTAATCAGCGGCTCCTACCGCCTTTCGGGGCGGTTTTGCCAGGCAATCTCGTAGAAAGTGTCCAGAATTCCCACAATAAAGACATAATTTTAACTGCCGCCTCCTTTCACGTTCCTTTTGAGTTAAGGGTTCTTTAACCCCTCCAATTTGCATAGGCTCAGAGACATCAACTCCCTTGGGATTAGCATGGGTCTTGACCAACACCCGGGTCTCAAACCTGGACCGATCTGCTTTTCTGTTTTGAAGTCTGTTATCCAATTGGACCAATAAGTCTATATACTCTGTGCATTCTTGGGGCGGATTTACAACTTGGTCCAAGACATCTTTAAGTTCTCCGCGTAGGCCTCAATAAAACAACGTGACTCTTTTATCCTCTGGCCATCCCGTTTCCACAATTAGTCTATTAAAGTTCGCAATATAGGATAGGAGGTCCTGATTGCCCTGTCGAAGGGATAGAAGTTCGTCATCCAGAGCCTGCCCCTGAGAGTGTCGAGCAAATAACCTTTCCATGCTTGCTTGAAACCTTTGAAAATCACGGAGAATCGGGTCATCTTGAGTAACCAGTGGAACTGACCAATCGGCAGCGCAGCCGCTGAGATATGACAATACAAAGGCTACCTTGGTCTGATCATTAGGGAAGGCCCCAGGTCTGCATAGGAAGTGCAAACGACACTGATTCATGAATACGGCGAATCATTTGGGGTCCCCAGCAAAGCGTTCGGGTGGGGCCAGCGGCATGTTTCCAGGTAGATTAATCTGCACAGGGTTACTGGAAACCACATGAGTGGGGTTCCCTCCGGAACCGGGTAGAGGAGTTTGCCCAGATTGACCTTGTAAAAGCTGTCTGGCCAAGTCATCAGTTCTTTCCTTTGATATTATTAATTCCCTCCTGAGGGCATTAGTCTCTTGATGAGCGGCATGTACTTCGGCCCGTAATTCCCCCAGTAATTGGGCCAACTGATCAGTCTCAGAACTTTCCATAGCGCCTGGGTGGGAATTTGTAGGAAGGCTTCGCGTTCTGTAACGCTCACCTGACTCCCACGGAGGCGCTGGCCTGGTTCGCGCTGCTGTGACCTCTTCTAAGGTGATGCGCAGGGTTCGGAAGACGGACTGGACCAGGCCCCCAAATCTGGCTTGTCTGGCTCGCAGAAGTATCCTTCTGTAGGCGAAAATAGGGGATTAACTGTCTGCGGGGTAATGCAATCGGCCTCCCGCTTTCCCCTCTCACCCTCCTCGAAACCCTTCTGTGATTCCTCGTAGCATCTCACCTTATGGTCTAGAATGACGAGCTCTCCATTCTGCTTCTGATGCAGGGGTGCGTTGGTATCCAGTTACTTCACTGGATTTTCGGATTGGTGAGAACCAAACTTGCTTGGCTTCCAGGTAAGTTTTTTGAGAAGAGGTTCCCCTTGTGTCCATGCATTATTGTACTAATGCTAGTGTCTTTTTCCCCATAGGGGCCGGGGTACGGAATGCCGGGGAACAGGCACCGACCCGAGATGAGAGGTGAAATCCTTGTAGAAATCAGGTAAGTCTTTAATGAGTGTTTTTTGGTAATGTCTTTTCATTCGCTCATTAACGCTGATGTCTCTTTTTCCCCTTAGGGGCCGGGGTCCGGAAATGCCAGGATGCGGCGCGGACCCGAAATGAAGAGGGAATGAATCAACAGGTAAGTCTTAACATGGAGATTTAGCTTTCCTTATTCCCTTCTCTCCCTCACCTTTTGTTCTGGTCTTTTTCTCCCTAGGCGCTGGGGAGTGACTGCAAATCCGGATGATCGCTGCTGAACATGGAGGCGCCCAGTAAAGGTGAGTGGAATGCGGCGCTGCAGCGATCGACGCGATGAGCTTTTAAATAAAAGTCTTCCTTTTCAGGATTGTCGGCGAGATGTCTCCAGGATGCGGATTTAGCAGGTAAGGACTTTTCCTTCTTCTGTTCTCTTCTTCTCTTCCTTTGCAGGTGATCCAGGATGCTGGCAGGCGTGGCAGAAGTCAGGATGCAGGAGCAGACACGGTGAGCGTCCAGCTGCTAGATGCAGAACAACGCAAAGCACGTGTGGCTGTTCGGGTGGGGTTTAAATAGCCTTGGAAGAAGTTCCAGGTATGTATCCTTCCTCCAATCAGGTATGTATCCTTCCCCGACCACGCCCGGATGGTAAATTAGTCCCACAGGTAAAGTAGTTCCTTTCAGGCCTCAAGGAGACTGGGATCCTGCAGCATGGTCTGCATCAGGTAAGTGCACCCAAGCACTCCCATAATGAGCCTGGCGCCTATGGCGCCAGGACTCATGTCTTTTATGAGCCTGGCACCATAGGCGCCAGGACACTGTCCAAAGGGCCCCTATATGGGGTTGCTGGGTCCTTCCTTGGGGACTGGATGTCCGCTTTCGGGGACGCAGGGCTTGAACCGGCTCCCCGGGAGCGGGCATCATGACAATTACTGCTGTTCATTCCACTTTTTCATTTGTCCCAGACAATGCAAGTTATGTTCTTTTCTTCCTTGATACCTGCCATTCTTTATCTCTCACTTTCACATCAAACAACTCCTGACAATGTATTTTTATCACACCTGCCTTTCATTGGCTTTGGCAATGCGTGTTGGTGGGTTGCTTAACTATTGCCTCTTCCCATATTGCCAATGCAGGCTATATGTTTGCCAGAGCATTGCCCCCTCTTTACTTTGGCAATGGTGGTTATTGGTCTTCTTCAATATTGCCCCCTCTTTGCTTTGGCAATGCAGTTTTTCATATTGCTGCAATACAACTCGCTGTTCATTTTGGTAGTGATGGTTGTAACCTTGCTTCCCTTGATAGTGAGTACATCGTACACGTAAACTTCTTACTTTAGTTTGGTATTCAATATTGTTACTAGCGGTCAACATTCGATTATGGCATGTTCTGGGGTTTCCTACCACAGGCAAACTCACTGGTCTCTCAACACGCGTTTGCTCAAACCGCTACTGCTGCTTCTTCTGTGAACTTTTGAACCCCGACAGGCTTGGTCATCTTCCTGTGGCCCACACCACTTGGGAAAGGTGCCTATCTTGCTCCTTCTGCACTCTGGTGCTCGCCAGCCACCAGAACCAGGCATACAATGTAGAGAGTCTCTCGCTCTCTCATGGGACAGCTTGTCAGCCTACCACTTCCCACTGTGCAACCTCTGCAGTTCAGGACCAAACTCAGCTTCCACAGCAGTGGTGACTCTGGCGTCTTCGGTTTTCTGCTGCTGCAACTGATGCTTACAACTCATACTGTTGCTCCACCTTCTAGTTCTCATGGCTGGACCCTAAGGGGTAGAGACGCCGCTATAAGCATGTACCCATAATACATCTGTGGGTTGGCCACATGTCATCACGGTTTACGCTACTTTAAGCGTCTCATTACGAGTTAAGATCGTCCCACCTTTCCTGGAGTCAGGTGACACGTTGCCATAGGAAGCGAGGTATCGGAAGAACAACTGGCGAGTTGCAGGTGAGACGCGAGGATGAGAAGTGCTCGACCTCTTAGAATTTCAACTTCTGAGGCTTAATTCCACTGTTTGGATGTTTCACTCGGCTGGTGGGAAGTACGTTTCCAGGAAACACGCGGCCCAAAGAAGTTGGAGCGCGACAGGCGGTGAAGCGACTTACGCGCACCGGCATTAACAAAAGGGTCCCTCAACGAGCGATCAGAGCGGGTAAGCGCTGGTTCGTTGACTGAGTGTTGGTTTGAAGTTAGATGGAGCGAGTTTGTCTCTCACACAAAACGGATGGGTATTCCCTTTCCTTTGCAGTTGACCCGGCAGTGGTGTCGCACTAAACAGTCTGCTTCTATCGAGTCCGCATTAGAAAAGGATAACCACGCCACTGCAGGATCTGACATGGTATTGAATAACGACAGAGGCATTTTGCCTTAATTTATGTGGTAAATGCTAAATAGTAATAATTAGCAAAATCACGCATTGAACATACGAGGTGCACAGCTTAAGCCTCCAATCTGGAATTGATTGAATAAAGAAATTGAAGGGAAAAAAGCCATTATGGGTAATGATGATACTAAAAATAAGTGAATCCTTCTGTTCAGAATTGTATATAGGTGAAGATGTAAAGGGTGCCATGATAGACCTGTCATGCTAAAAGTTGGAGTAACCTTGGTATTAAGATAAAAAAAAACGTGTCTGTTTTCGTAGAATGTTGAGAATATGGCCAAATTCTTGTGATGTCATACGAGGAAATATGAACATATGAAAAAAGAATAAGTGCCCTGAAGACAGCACCAACAAGAAATGCAGTTCGGATTGATTTATGTGCATTTTTTAATAATTATCGTTGGTTCTAGAAACACATTTTGTGAGTGTAGGCACATCTTCTTGCCCTCGTAAATTAAGGGGGTACCATTAGACAAGATTTCAGTAGAGACATCAAGCGGCTCTCTGCCTAGGCATAGAAGGGCCTGAACTGTGTGTATCCTTGCCATATGAGTTATATGTATATGTGTATACGTCATTGTAAGAATGAATTATGATTATGTTGTTGTTTTTAAACAAATGTATTGTCAACTGTATTGTAAGTTGTCTTTTTGATAAATATTAAAATATGTATATTTTTGGATAATACATGGTAATTTGCCCTTTTTGGTGGGAAAGGGGTGAACATGACTAGGTCTATAGGCATCTAAAAACTCACTCTTAACAGAAAGGAAGGAAGCTGGTTTGTGGGTTATTGTATATTTTGACCCTAAGAGGGCCTCACATATCCAAAAGTCATGCTCAGGTGTGGGTCATCAGAACCACTAGACTGCACATTGCAGTTTAATGCCTCTGAGACCCTCTTCCTCATCCCAGTACTTCGGGCATTGTGGGACTTGAAGTACAGTCTTCCATTTTAATTAATTCACTCTTTTTTCGTAAACACAACTTTAGGGACAGATTTGGGAGGGATTAATGATTGGTCTATATTTGAGGGAGAAATATATTAATTAGAAGCCAGGGTCTCAATGCTCTGCTTTCCATATATTAACTTCCCATGCTGATCACAACAGTTTTCACTACAAACAAAACGGTTAGGTCTAAGAAGAGAAGCCTTACTCTGACAGCAAGTCATTAAACATTCCAGCATCATAGAGATCTCCCCTTCCAAGGAAGACAAATACTGCGTCCCTCCCAATGGAGCCATCCCATTCCTTTGGGGCCGTTCTTCTCCCAGGTGATCCTCCCAGGTAATACCACCACCAGGGTCAGGATCAGGTGGCGGCTGCCTTCCACTGGCCACCTAGGAGGAGACTTTAGGCAGGGTGTCTGTGAGGACTCTGTATGATTCATCACAGGACCTAAATCCCAAACTGGGAGAATGGGGGGAATTGAAGAAGCAAAGCATGATGAACTAATTGCCAATGTCGGTGTAGCGAAAATTCTAGCTCAGGTATGTGAAAATGAGGAATACATTTTCAGCACAAAATATTTTTGAGTCTGATATCTTCTTCTAACCGACCTATAGTACAAGGGGAGGGGCAATTTAATCATTGATTATCTTGTTATACCATTACATTAATAATAACAATGGAAACGTTTGGGGATTCTAAGTAGAAAATAAAGCAACTACAATGCACTTCATTGGGTGATAATGTATGTAAACATTTTCTGCATACCGCACTTTGGTGAAAAGGGCATATAAATAGCAAATCATTATCATTCTTTGCACTTAGGGCCTAATTCACAGAAGTGTTTTTATAATGGCACAATACCATAGGAAAATACTCTGTGAATAAGGCCCTTTTCTTGGCCCATCAATCAAATCCCTATAAAAGAAGTAGATTCATTTTGTTATTTATGCTTCATCTTTTCTAACAAAATGCCCTAAATATGCAGAAATTCAAGATGAAAAATATAGTTAGAGAAAGTTTTTCATTGATGAAATCCATTAAATCACGATTATGTGCCTTTTCGCTAAATCTGCTCATTGAATTGTACCACATGAAAGTAACCCCAATTATATTAAAGAGCACTGAAATAGTCCACTTCCCAAATAGGAAATACTTCGATATTTTGTCCCATTGCCCCATTAGGCTCCTCAACCTGAAAGACTGGAGTCTGTCACAATGGTCTTGCTCAGGTATGGGTAAAAGGCATTGACAAAGTCTGGTTGCTTCCCTCTATTCGACCTTGCAATTCCTGACGACCTATTCCTCCCTCTGTCTGAGCCTGTTAACAGAGGCTCGCAAGGTTTAATTGTATATCTTTCATGTGTTAGGTTATGTTACCAATACTTGTAAACTGGAGCGTACACAAAGGCATTTTAGCGCTACCTAGCAGAATGATGATGGGAAGATAGTTCTCAGTGGCACGTAAAGCACAGAGAAAAGAATTCCAAAGGTGGGCCGCGGCAACCGGAAAGGATCAGTCCCCAATACAAGTGGCCTTGAATCAGGGCACAGAAATAGTTACAAAAAGTGTAATAGGTTTAGAGATGAATTTGCAATCTTGGTGGGCTTCGTACATGAACAAGTGAATCTCTCTGTAAAAGAAAATTACTAATGTTGAGGTTTTTAGCTTAGCCAGTATATTAGGAGAGACTCTTAAAGGTGACTTTAACAAATAGTTATTATGTTTTAGAAGATGTGTTGAGTTTATACAATTCTTGAGTCTTAATATTGATGATCTTATAGTGTCATAAAGCAAATGCTGTGAAATTGGCAGGAAATAACAGATTTGGACGATTGCAAAGACTGAAACTGTATATAGGAATGCCTGTTTGGTACGTTACTGAAAATGAAGTAAGAGCAAACGTACATAAATTCCTGTCGTCTGTGTTTAGAACTTGGTACATGAAAGTTCATTTGAACAGTTTGCCTACTTTAGAAGTGATTGGACCCAAACGTAAAATCCCTAGAGAATTAAGATCTTGTAGAGTATATAAAATCAGTGTATTGAAACTTGTATCACTTATTAATTATTGAACGACCAGCATTAATGTTACTGAGGATAAAATATCTTGGTTCGTTTGTATCTCCACTTCAAATGTTATATCGCAAGTGATATGGGAAAAGCTTATGAACGGTGCACATGTAGCTTTAATGGTTTATAGTCATAATGTCGACAACAAAAATGTCGACAGTCAAAATTTCGAAAAAAAAATGTCGAAAAAAAAAATGTCGACTTTTTTTTTAATGCATTTTTTTTTTAAATGGGGGGGTTCCCCCCCCAACCCCCTTTTTTAATTTTTTTTTTAATTTTTCCCTTTTTTTTAACTCCCGAACCCCTAAAATAAATATATAATTAAAAAAAACGAAAGTCGACATTTTTTTTCCGACATTTTTTTGTCGACATTTTTGTCTGTCAACATTTTTTTTTCGAAATTATGACTGCCCACCAGCTTTAATATTAGCTTTGGTAAGGTTCTTAATGGATATTTGCAAACTAGTGGATACAGTTATCTGAATGAGGTTTTTGGTGTTAAGGGAAAAGTGTGTTTGATTCTTTTTCATTTTTTTATTTTTATGAAGAGGATGTATTACTGTTATTCTGTTATTCTGTTTTTGAATATTGTGTCTAATGAATCAATTGGTTTTATATATAATATATATAAAAATGAAATTGGTATTGTTCATAAAATGTTTTATTTGTGAATGATTTGATGTATATCAAAAACACAACAAAAAATACGGCCCGTAGTTTCAATGCAATGTTCTGAATAAAATAAAATAAAGCTCCTGAAAATCCTAAGCAAGTACTATGCTGATGTTTGCTCTTGTGTCCCAAGCAGTGCAATAATCAGTGAAAGGGCAACCTTTGTGGTTTTTGAATGCTGAAAGTGCAGTGCTAGCTTGGCATGGTTTTCCCATGATGTTCCAATATACCTCAGTATTGCTACTTTAAAATAAAGTCATTATGTGTTTGACACACTACATATCATCGCTGCTTGCTGATTCCTTAATCGCATATGCATTTACACGTATACACACTACAGGGCAGAAGTCCTAAAAACGCAACATATGCTGCGGCAAGTGACGTTACAGGAAGTGAATAGATTTAAGAAGAGAAAAGTGCACATTTCATTCAAATGGTTGCTCCCAATCAAAGAAAGTGCACAGGACAAATAAGCATTTGCCCCTTAGAAGATTAATTATGATCACCTGGAAAATAACAAAAGAGACAAGACAAGTGTTTACTTTAATGTTGCTGGCAAAGTGTAAAAGGTGCACATCTTTTCAAAAGCTTTTTTAAAGTTTTTAAATATTCTTTACTCGGCAAAATGCCATAAAAGTACAACATAAAAATACTTGTATGTACAAACAACAAAAAAGGCAAAAGACTGATGTCATTTCATAATGATAACCTAAGTAAAACATTATAGGCCGAATGTAGGATAAAAAGAAAATCAATAAAATACAACAAGTTCATACATTCGATAACAATCTTCATATTGCTACAACAGGCCAGCCACATTTTATAGCACAGTGTGAAATTAAATTAAATAAAATATTTTGTGGTATGGTTGAATGTGTCGAAGGCAGAGGAGAGATCAAGTAGGATGAGGACATAGGGAATGTTAGAGTCAAGGTTGGAAAGCAGATCATCACGGACGTTCAGGAGAGCAGTTTCCGTGCTTCTGGCAGCTCTGAAGCCAGATTGGTGATCATGGAGAGAACCAACAGAATCGGAATGAAGGTTTAGCCGAGAGATGGCCAGCTTTTCCAGGAGTTTACCTAAAAAGTGAGTAATGGAAATTGGGCAATAGTTAGCTGTTCAAGAAGGATCAGCTGTGGGTTTCTTAAGGAGAGGATGAACAAGGGAGTGCTTCAGAGGGGAGGGGAAAGATCCAGAGGCAAAGGTGAGGTTGCAGAGATCGGCAAGGGCTGGAGCGTGAGTATCAATGTAGTCCTGAATGGTTTTAGAAGAACAGGGATGGACCTGATTGGATGAGGCTTTCATAGATCGGACTTGTCTAGCAACCTCATCAGGGGAGAGAAGAGGAAAGAAGGTGAAAGAGGGTGGGGCTAGCTGAAGGAGGGTCAGCAGGCAGAGATGGAGGGGGGAGATGGAGGGGGTGGAGGAGAGGGTGGACAAGGTGTCCTTGGTTTTAGAGATAAAGTGAGAGGCAAGGGAATTGCAAAGAGCCTGGGAGGTGAGAGGAGGGGTGGAGACTGCAGCAGGGTTGGCCAGCTCCTTACAGATTTTAAAGAGTTTGGCTGAGTTGTTAGATGCCGCAGAAACACAGGCTTGAATGTGGGCTCTCTTCTTGGTGCAGACAGAGAGTCGGTTTTGCCTTTGGAGCAGGCAACAGGCCAGTTTGTCAGAAGATGAACTAGAAGCTCTCAATTTCCTATCAGTCGCCCTACACTTACCTTTAGGTGTAGATAGGTCAGAGTCATACCAAGAATTGCACTTGGCTTTGGACTTCAAGCAGATCCTCATCACTGGGGCAAGAGCATTGAGAGTAGCAGAAATAGAGGAGTAGAGCAGGTACCGGGCTGTGTCAGGGTGTGAGTCAGCCCAGGGTGCAAGGCGGGGAGAAGGTGGAGGCGAAAGCCTTGACTGACACACGCTTCATGGGCCGGATGTTCGAGAAGGTAGGTGCCAGTCTTGGGGTAGACTTGACTTGAGGGGAGGAGATGGAAAGATGAGAGGAGAGGAGCAGTGATCTCTCCAGGAGAGAGGAGTGGTGAGAGGAATAGAGAAAGAGAGGCCAGAGGCGATGAAGACATCAAGTGTGTGGCCAGCAGAGTGAGTTGGGCCAGAGGGGAGGCTAGAGAGGGAGAGTGAATTGCAGAGGTTTCGAAAGAGCACAGATGAGGAACAGGGAGAATCAAGATGGATGTTGAGGTCACCAAGGAGGAGGAGTTGAGTGCTTGAGTCCAGGAGGGAGGAGAGGTCTGTCCACCCTGAAAGAAAAGAGGTGGTTTGACCAGGAGGCCGGTGGAGAGTAGCAACAGTAAGAGAGTGGCTTGTAGAAACCTATGACGCTATGGGCAGGTAGAGAGAGGAGGCAGTAGGAGAAATATGCAAGTACAGCAGTATGGAACAGTTACTGGGCTAGAAGGTTACAATTTAGAGCCAAAGTTAAATGAAATAAACACACCCAAATTTGACTTTCTACAACACACCCACATTTAACTTTCCACAACACACCCAAATTTGACTTTCTACAACACACCCACATTAGACTTTCTACAACACACCCAAATGAGACTTTCTAAAACACACCCACATTTGAGTATCAGAGGCAAATGCTAAAACACCGTAGGTGTATGAAATGAGGTATGAGTTAGGGGTGAGTGCTGAAACAAGAGCATTAGAGAGCATAACAGGGAAACCAGTTGGAAAAGGCAGAGGGGAAAGTGAAGGAGAATGAAGGGAAAAGAAAGGGTAACAGAAGCAGGGAAACTAAAAACATGGAAAGGGAAGTAAGAGAATCATGGCAGTCCAGTTCCAATTTGCTGAGTGAGCTGGCACCCCTGTGGAGGGTCAGGTTGCAGTAGCAGAATCATGTAGCATCTCGGTAGCGGGCAGGGAAGCACACGTGGACCCTAGAAGTGGACCTTTGAGCAGGGGGGCCGGCTAAAGCCTCCGGTCCTGGAGTGGTGGCTTTCTCTGCAGGCTGGCCAATGGAGGCACTATACGTGGCCTCAGAGCTCACACAAAGCGGGTAGCCATCTTCAAAAACACCCAAAAGCAACCAAATGCAGCACCAGAAGAACATGAAGCTACTACAGCAAAACGAGAGGCATTGCAGCAAAACAAAGCACTTTAGCGGATTTTGTGCTAATAAAAGGAAATTGCAAAGGTGTTTAAAGCAAAAATAAAAAAATTTCCGTATCAATTTGCTTTTCGTTTTTTTCAGATAAACAGTGGTGGAGCTGCTCTATTTAAGATGCATAGGTTTGCAAAGTCCCCAGAAGTACCTTGGTGAATGGAAGAGCGCCCAGGAAAGACCTCCAAGAGTGAAGAAGTGGAAGAAATGCGAGTGCTGGACCTTGCACTTCAATGATGACCAAATGTGTTTGGAGTCACTCACATCCCCTTGCACTCACATCCCCTTGCACAACCCCTTTGGGGTTAGGTGCGCAATATAAATAAATAAATAAATACAAATACAAATACAAATACAGCGGGAGAGTCAATATGAAGGGAAAAATAACATGACATGTGACATTGTTTTTCAAATCAATCTACTTCAAGTATTAGAGAATATGAGGCGAACCCTGAATAAATTAAATATTCCATTAAAACAATAAATGCAATGAATCATTGTATGCTGTGATAATACATCAAGTCTTGGGTCTTGTGCACCTTGCCTGATAGATGAACTTAGCCACTGGCATAACGCCAGATGACTCAATGCATCATTGACAGTCATCACGCCAGCCTCCTTTAGGATGGGATTTAAATAGAGGCCCCCTAAAACTTCTAAGACTCGTGCAAAAACATAGAACGTGGCAGACAGTCTCAACTTCCGAGTTGCAAAAAGGGGCATAAGTCTGTTCTGCCACAACCCCAAGACTGTGTACATGTGGCCATCCTCAGTGTGCCAAAACGGAAGTCAAAGAATAAGGCTTGCACATATGATGGCTCAATGTCATCTGGATATGCCTTGAAGTCGAATTCAAACTTCCTCTCAAGGTACTCATCTGCCAACCTACATTTATGACAATCACTGATCATATTTTCTCTTTTTTTAAAACTGTTTTTTATTAAATTTTAAAGCAAAAACAAACCAAGCAACACAAATTCACACCAAGACGACAACACTACCCCCAACCCCCATCCCACATACCCATAATCATCACAGTGAGAGAAAAAGAATTTGCAGAAAGAAGGGAAGTATACATTTTCAGACTCAGCAAAAGAGGAGCAACAATCAGATACCTCAGATGTGTCACCACTGAGCCATAGTAAATAGCAACATATGGGCTTCAGATGTCCTTTGGCCTCGAGGTCAGATGCACATAAGTTCCATAGTACGTTTCTGTTTCCTAACAGTATCAAATATCAGATTTCCACTGTTCAACTAAGGGAGTGCGGCACCTGTCCCTCACCATGACCACTCTCCTCTTAGCTAGCAGCAACTAAAGATCCAACAACTTCCTGACATGCTTAGGTAGACTTAGCGTGCATACAGCAATGCAACAATCAGAGATCTTCCCACCTGTTCCCCCACAATACCTTCAATCAGATCGAATACTTGCTCCCAGAAAGCCTGGATTCGAGGGCAGTTGCAAGCCAGGCGTAGGAAAGATGCCGCCACAACACTGCATCTTCGGTAGAACTTTGAAGCCTGGGGGAAAAATCTGTGTATGTCTTTCAAGGTCAAGTGAAACGGGGGCAAATATTTAAACTGGATATTTTCTCTTTTTGAGGAAAATAATGGGTTTCTTGACACTGGTTAATGCAGCGTTATTAATAAGCTCAGGGTGGCTCTAGAGCTCTTGGTCGTTTGACACAACTTAAGTTTTCTTCACATGAATTGCACAAGGTAAGCTATTCCCTCCAGTTTAGTTAAGCAGATGAACAACCGCATCACAAAATATCGCGGACCCCCGGGTAAGATCACAACCTTAGCCAATATACCACTGGTTTCATCGTAAACTCAATGGTGATTGAAGCCAAACCAACCTCCGTACAAATGAGGTCGCTTGGAGTTCCCCTGGGGTAATAAATTCAATTTCTTCAAAAATGAATTCTCTGCAATAATCAAGTTAGGGGTGTTCAAGTGGCCCCAGATTTAAGCCCCATAGGAAGCAGACAGCACAGCCTGCTTCCCATGCGATTCAGTTGCAGGAGAAGTGTCTCCCCTGCCACGACGAGCATGAAAGCTCAATATCCTACCTCAGTATTTGGACACTTTGGTGCGTGCTTTGTCGACTTGAGAGGACCAAAACCCGTTTTCAAATCTGGCCCCCAAATAGTCAGACAATTTCTCCTGCTTGAGCGTAATTCCCTCAACACTGGCCATAATCCACAGTTGTTTGGCGACTTTAATTAAAAATGCACTGCTAAGTACATTCCTAAAGATAGATTTCATAAGCACCCTCAACAGAGGTTCACATGGTATTGTGTGTAAGTGCTAAGCCCATGGTGCTAAGGAATTGCACTTGAATCCTGGC
Source organism: Ambystoma mexicanum (assembly GCF_040938575.1). Lineage (NCBI taxonomy): Eukaryota > Metazoa > Chordata > Amphibia > Caudata > Ambystomatidae > Ambystoma > Ambystoma mexicanum. Next base: position 124,079,815 of record NC_090932.1, on the reverse strand, counting down.
TTTGGTACTGAGGATTTTTAAGATCTGAAATTAGCAGAGACACATTTTGGAGGATCACGGTTCTGGGAAAATCCAGGCCAAATCCATCACTGAATAAATACAACACAATCAGTCAACAGTCAGAAAATCATCTAAAATTAAAAATATTCAAATGTAAACATCAAATCAAAATCCGTGTAGGTAGGTTAAAATCCCTGGATTCTTTTGAATGAAATCCATGAGTCATATTCATTTTATTCACTTACTCCAGTGGCAAGAGTACAATATAATATTCTGTTGTAAAAAATAAATTATGTTTTCTCTACATTCTATTTTCCCCTCAGGGTATTGAAAAACAAGCTAACTGCAAATGTATGAAACTTACTATGCGATTCCAAAGATGAGCTGATAGTGACATCTACATGACAAGAGAATTATTGTCACTCATCATCTTTTCATTGACATTTAGCTTGACGTGAAAACAAATGGGGTGTCCCACCATGGCCAGGGTTCGAGAGAAAGTTCCACTGCCAGGGCCTCGATTTCAGAGCAGTTTTTGGACACTGGCCGTTCTCAGCCCCAAGAGCCAAGGTCCACTTAAAGTCCTGTTCAAAGATCATACATATATTTGCATAACCAAACAAGTCCATGGCTCGATCCCGATCAGCAGACCCAGCAGTTACATGTTGCAGTTTTGTTTCATCTAAAGGGCAGGTGCAATCCATGTGACATTATTCATTGTGTCAATCTGGAAAAATTAATACCCTTCATTTGAATGATAGACGTAACTTGATGGCCGTGGGCCAACCGTCTTATGCACCGAATTATAGAAATATAGACTGTTATGCTTGACCAACAAGCGGCCATTTTAAACGTAGCAGAATTGCCATTTTGCTTGTTAACCATTGCTCATTGCTTTCTTTACAGCTTGCAATTCTTGCGGATTCTGCTTACTCTGCTCAACCTTTAACGTTGTTGTCTGAATATGAAAGGACAAGGTCGGGGGACTAAAGAGTTTACTGAACTTCTCATGAGTAGCCCAGAAAGGAATGCCCACGCTCCCTCTCTGTAGCCTTGGGAGGAAGCTGGAGGGCATTTAATCAATTCACAGCTGCCAGCCAGTCTCGTACGATGGTAGAATATGTTAGAATAATACAGTTAAAGACTTGAATTATGCTTCTCTTACGGCCCCCCTTCGCAAAACCCCTTAGAACGTGTCGGCTCCCAGGACACGAATAGTACCTCATAGATAGCAAAGCTTGGAATTTGGCTCTTCCCCCGTGTGCAGATTGCTTCCAAGAACAGAACCACCGTGTTCTAAAAGATCCCTCCGCACTTTCTAAATTGCACATTGTTACTAGAATAGACATCGAAAGCATTATGATCGTCATACTCGTCGGATATGTCCATCGTCATCCTGAGTTCAAAGGAAGTTAATACAGAGGGGTGTTGAACATGACTTTGCTGATTGTATGATATGCATTTTGTATATATGTAACTGATGTACATAATTTGCTCTCTTGCGTCCCTCGAGGTCTAGGAAACTCACGTCGCGGGGCGTTAGATCAGAATTGACCAATTGATACTATCTTTTGCTTGCAATAAACCCTAGCATTGGGATTTTGAAACCTTGTGTCTGGTGCATCTTTTCGTGTATGGTCATTGTCTTGTTTCTATAGCACGAGGGACCCCTAGGGGCCCCTTTCAAGATGGCGCCCGAACAGGGACCCTCCCCCACTTGCCCCATCGTATACGTTGTAACGGAGTAAAGGCGGAAGAACGGCGAGGACGGGACGGTCGAGCCGGGATCAAGAAGTGTACGAGGCGCCCTGTAGAAGAGAGGAGAGATTCCTTCCGCAGATCTGCACACATCTGATCCCTGATCGACGTACCGGGCCAGAGGGCAAAGGAGGCGAGGGTCCCGAGACGAGGCAGAAGCCAGAGAAGCACAGACACGATGTGGGGAGAGGGTGCGTTAGAACAGGCGACTTGTTTTATCAGGTGAGTCATTCCCCGATTCAAAGAGAACCCTGATTTTTGGTAGAGTTGATTTTGCAAACTCAAACGTCCAGGTAAAGTTGGCTTACCAAAGGGGAAGGTTAAAGAAACATGCCTGGAGTACTGTCCACTTTAGCAGGGCTTTTCAGCTGCGGTAGACAGTCCTTGGAATATGGCCAAAGTGCACCGCCTGGGAGAACGCCGGCTTATGATATGTATGCGAAATATGGTGTGGGTGCGATAATATTTTGTGAAATTTGGCATAGGCAAACTAGAAAGCAACCCGACCATCAGTGGCCGATTAATGGTAGTTTTGAGATGGGGAGGATAGATAACCTAGAGAGGGTGCTGATTAGAAAGAAAGCGCGACCTGCAGCTTTTGAGACGGTCAAAGATTGGAGGAGGGAAGCGATGCTCCGATTAAGGAGTAGAGAGAAGCATGCGCGTAGGCATAAAACAAAGCTTGAGATAGCAGAAGAGAAGGAAGAGGAGGAGTGGACTGAGAGTCTAAGACGGGAAGGGAGACGGGACCAGATGAACATAGACAGAATATACCCGCAGCCGGAACTACCATAGCAGATGAATTAATGGAACATTTGTTAACTAACACGGGTCGAGGCCCAAAACCAGAATCGAAACCAAACACGCCAGCAGTGACTGAGCGGGCCCAACCAATAGCTCTCATACCCCCTCCCGTAGCCCAAGCACTTCCCCTCACTCAAGCATTAACCCAAGCCCCACCCACAGCTCGAGTCCTCCCACAAGCGCAGACCGCGGACACACAATTTCCCAGCACCCAGCAAGGCCCTTCACAGTTGCCACCTGTGTCACTTCTCCCATCCGCACCTCCCGCTTTAGAGACAGATTCAGCACCATCCGCCCCTCCCGAAGTCGAGATTGAGACTGGGGAGGCAAGAGGCGGGGCTGAAGGAACAGGATTTGGACGGGTAACTCGAAGCGCGATCAGCAAAGAGAGAAAGATTGAATTACGGCAAGAGGCAGAAATGTACATAGAAGGAAATGACGAGACGGCAGCATTGGCCTCATTGTATGGGTACCGAAGAAGAGACGAGAGACAGGTAGTGTTGGAATGCATGGGGGAAATTCTGGTGGGAGAGTGGAAAAAGATACTTGGGAATTTACCACCACAGCGGTTGTTAGATTTGAATAAGTTAGCACGCAGTGAGCAAAGAGATGAGGATGTAAGAGAACATGTTCACAAACTGATTGAAGTAAAGAATGAAATGGAAGACAGATATGCTGAAATGTTTGCTACACCTGAGTATAGTAGAGAGTTTATTAAGAAAGGTAGGAAGGAGGCGTCAAGGTTGAGTATGAAAAAATCATGGCCGAGAGTTTTTCCAGGTAGTACAAAGCATTTGCCGATACCGGGACAGATAGGCGATAAACAAAGATTGCAGGTATGGGTAGAGGAAACAATGCGATGGATGTCGAACAAAAGAACGTCAGTAAAAGAAGTAAGTGAGATATGTAATGGGTACCCATTGGAGATGAGGAAGGAAGCGATGCAAACGATAGTAAGGGTGTTGCTGCAGCAGGTCATTGGATACAATAGAGGTAGAGGTAATGCACAAGGCCAGGGAAATTTTAAAAATATGCACGGGGTGTCATTGGGAGTAAATCAATGTGCATACTGTAAGGAGGAAGGACACTGGTGAGCGCAATGCCCGCACCTACAGAATAGAGGTGGGTTTGGTCAGAGAAGGCCTCATAGAGGACATCAGAGGTCAAACGGCCCAAGCAGAAGTAACATGCAGCAGCAGCAGGGATATACCAATGGAGGTACTTAAACCCAATCATATGGCCAAAACCAAGCACAGCAGAACCAGACATTGAACTAAAGCGTTTCAAACCAAAATCAGGGCGGGCAGGGCCAACAGAGAAATGATCAGAGTGGAGGACATCGAGGGGGAAATGGGAATATTTTTGATACACAAGCAAACACGTATTATAGCAGTAGTGGTGACTACACATCGGACGATGTGTTATTTTCGCGATAGGACAGCCCACGACAGGGGTCGGAACCAGTGTCTATTCCCGTGAATCAGAGAGGACCCTACGTAGAAATGAGAGTCGGGAATAAGGAGGACCGTTTCCTTGTAGATACAGGGGCACAGAAGTGTTTGATAGACCACCACTTGGTTCCGGAGATACCACTGTCGGGGCAAAAGAATGTTTCTGTACGGTTCACAGGTACACCAGTAATTAACCCATGTCCGAAGCTGTCCCAATTCCAATAGGACCATTTACGGAACAGTGTCCATTTCCTTTGACAGAGAATTGTGGAGAGAACTTGCTAGGATTAAATTTGTTGAGAAAATTGGGGGCAGTCATACATTGTACGGCAGACGGGGTGTTCCTCACGATGTGGCCTCACGATGCACCAGTGACGGAATTTATGTCAAAAGAGTTGCCAGAAGAGCTAAGTAGAGTACCAACCTGTCTGTGGGCAATGCATGATAATGATGTAGGATGCTTGAAAATAGAGCCAGCAAAAATAACTTTGAAAGAAGGTGTAACACTACCACGAATTCCCCAGTATAAGATTTCTGTTGAAGGTGAGAAGGGATTGAAAAGCATTGTTACTGACCTGGTGAGATTGGGGGTGGTTGAGGAAATTGCAGGAAGCACGTGCAACAGCCCGATTCTTCCAGTTTACAAGAAAGGAGGCAATGAAGTACCCTATCGTTTCATAATTGATCTGCGCGCATTAAACAAAGTGGTAGACCCACAATTCCCTTTGGTCCCAGATGTCACAACAATACTGACAATGATACCGGCCACTGCAGAATACTTTAGTGTAGTTGATTTGAAGAACGCATTCTTTAGCATTCCAGTGGATAAGAGCAATAGATATCTGTTCGCGTTCACTCTAGGAGGTCGATCATTCACATTCACACGCATTCCACAAGAATACACAGAAAGCCCAAGCATTTACAGCAGAGCGCTAAAAGAGCAGCTAGACATGCTAGAACTACCCGAAGGTTGCGCACTCTTGCAGTACATAGATGACTTGTTATTAGCTGCTGACACGAAAGAGATCTGCAAAGAAAGTACTATATTACTCTTGACACATTTAGCGACCAATGGTCATAAGGCAAGTTTGAAGAAATTCCAGTATAATCAGAAGGAGGTGTCTTATTTGGGATACCTACTTTCGAAAGAAGGGAGAAGATTAACACCAGAACGCATAAAAATTATTTCTAGTATGCCTATTCCAAAAACTCAAAAAGGAGTGAGAGCTGTAATAGGCATGGCTTCTTATTGTCGGCAGTGGATCAGTAATTTTGCATTGATTGTGAAGCCGATGATAAAGTTGACTAAAAAGGATGCAGAGGTGCCTTTACAGTGCGATGAGGAATGTCAGAAAGCGTTTGAGCAATTGAAAGCTGCATTGTGTGCTGCGCCAGTTTTAGGCACTCCTAACTATAAAAAGATCTTCAGACTATTTGTGAGTGAGAGTGAAGGATGTGCATTGGCGGTTTTGACACAGGAGCAAGGTGGAAGAAATAGGCCGTGCAGCTATTTTTCTTGCACGCTGGACCTTGTAGCGCACGCACTACCACGATGTTTGCGATCCATCGCAGCGGCTGCTGCGTCAGTGAAACAAACGGAAGGAATGGTATTGGGGCACACTTTAATTCTGATGGTGCCACATGCTATAGACGTTCTATTAAATAGGACGCAGACGCAACACCTCACCTCAGATAGACTGACAAGATATGAGCTCATCTTGTTTGCACCCCACATCCAAATTATGAGGTGCAGCGCATTGAATCCTGCAGAATTAATGCCACTGCCCATAGCAGAAATTGGTGACAACGAATCACCACCCCATGATTGTTTAATGATTACTGAAGAAGAAACAAAGGGAAGGATTGATTTGAGCGATATCCCGCAAAAAGAGCCAGATGGGGAGTTATTTTGCGATGGCTCTTGTTTTAAATTACCTGATGGCACATCAATGGCTGCATACGCAATTACTACCGTAAAGAGAGTTGTAGAGAGCAGAAGGATCCCCTACAATTCGGCACAAGCCGCAGAAATAATAGCACTGACCCGAGCCTGTGAACTCTCTGAGAATCTGAACATAAATATTTATACTGACAGCCAGTACGCCTTCGGCGTGGTTCACAATTTTGGCCGACTTTGGGCTGAGAGGGGTTTCTTGACATCACATGGAGCCAGGATTCAACATGGCCCTTTGATTGTGCGATTGTTGTCTGCGCTCACATTTCCAAAACGCCTAGCTATAGTAAAGTGCGAGGCGCATAAGAAAGTAATATGCAGAGTGGGAGAGGGAAACGCGTTTGCAGACAGGATTGCGAAGCAAACAGCCACAGATTTGGGGAATAAAATGATGACAGTACAGACTGAGGAAGTACCTTGCATGATAGAGAATGGAGTTGCCACAGTCAAAGAAATGCAGGCTGAGGCCACGACCGAAGAGATTCAGGGGTGGGCCAAGGGCTCTGCTGAGTTAGATTTGGAAGGATGTTGGGTGGACAAGGAAACAAAGAACTGGATGTTGCCAAATTGTTACGTAACTGCAATAGATATAATGGCGCATAGCCCTACCCACATTTGCGCAAAGAAAATGGTACAGCATTTATCCACAGTATGGAAAAATGAGCACATAAAAAAGAATGCAGTAAGGCTAGTGCAGAATTGTATCACGTGCCTGCAACACAATGTAGGAAAGGGAACCGTGACTCCAGCAGGTAGTTTCGGCCCACCCTCTATGCCGTTTGAGGTAATCCATTTTGATTTCATAGAAATGGAAAGGTGCCAGAATTACAAGTACGTGTTAGTGGTAATCTGTGCATTCAGCAAGTGAGTGGAGGCATATCCTTTAAAAGACTGTACTGCCATGTCCACAGCAAAAGTAATGCTGAAGGAGTATTTCTCCCGGTTTGGGTTGCCTCGTGTCCTGTGGTCAGACAACGGCCCCCACTTTGTGGGTGCAGTAGTGCTACAGATCTGTGCAGGTCTGCAAATAGAGAAACGGTTCAACAGTTCCAGGCATCCCAGTTCTGCCGGGCTTGTGGAGAGACACAACGGAATCCTGAAGTCAAAGATAGCGAAAATTTGCGCTGGGAGCAAGTTGAGTTGGTTGGATGCATTACCCCTAGCGCTGTTGTGTATGCGCACGTCTGTGCAGGCTAAGACTGGGCTCTCCCCTTATGAGATTATAATGGGGAGACCAGCAAATGTATGGTGCGCACCGCAGCCTAGAAAATTATGTGAGGTCGAGCATCTTATGTTAAGCACTTACTGTGGACTTTTAATACAAAAGTTGCGTATGATTCATCAGCAGGTGCAGGAGGCGTTGCCGATGCGATATACAGGACCAGGACACTCACTGGAGCCTGGGAGCTGGGTGCTAATCAAGAACTTTGAACGGAAAACAGCACTAGCACCCAGGTGGCGTGGCCCCTATCAAGTACTTTTGGCAACACAGACGGCCATCCGAGTGGATGGACATAAGGCATGGATCCATGCTACCCATGCCAAAAGGTTCCCAGCGTCACTGAAAACTTTGCCTGAGCGAGACGATGAGAAAAAGACAACGGTCTCGGAAACGAAAGAAACTATTGCCAGTCCAGCGCCACAGCATCAGCCTGAGCGAGAAGTGAAAGTTGAAACAAAGCGCAAACAAGAAGTGAAACTCGAAACAGAGTTTGAGGAGGCTGCCAGTAAGGGGGAAGGGCGAAAAGTGCCCCAAAGTTGCTCAGTGGAAACAACATCACTGCCGAGCGACACAAACTCTGCATTGCAAGCACGAGCAGAAACAGCGCGTGTACCCCTTTGGCGCCCACCAGTTCTCGCGAATGCACCAAAGCCAGAGAAAGAAACTACATCATTGCCACGACGCCCATCGCTGCCCAGCATTGTGCCACAGGCTGACACTGAGCCTGACACTGGAAATACAAGGGCACTATTCACGGATCATACAATAGCAGGAGTGAATCGATACAACCTGCGACCTCGACAGGCAAAGTGATCCACAGATCTTTGGTGCCTTTCTTTTTGGCCTTTGGTTCTACTCACGGATGGAGTAGGAACCAGGGGCGTAGAGGAGAGAAGTGTGAGAATTGTGCAAGTCGGACAATTCTCACACTTCTCTCTGTGAGTTTATAGAGTACCTGTGTCCTAAGCCAGAGCGGAACAAGCTGGATGCACATGGTACTCTATCAATAAAGAACTGTTCAGAAATCGTCTGAGCAGTGGGAGAAAGAACAACTAATCTTGCTCGGGAGTGGATAAATGATCCAGGCTGTGAAAAGACTGGGAGAATTGAACTGTGACATTTGTCATTGAACTTTTCTGGCATCAAGAACGAGAGACATTCACAACGAACTTCGCCAGCAAGAAGAAGGACGATGAAGAACAAGTCAAGACCGGTTTCAGCTTCGTCCTGCACCCCTGCTGAAAAGATAATAGATTTAGAGACTGTAAATTTAGGGAAAAAACATTATGAGAAGAATAAGGTACTAATTTGGACATTGGTCCTATGTTTCGTAAGTATAATGGTACCAACAATAACAGCTATTACATTATGGTTCCTGGAGTACGTACACTCATTAGAAACACTTTTGCCAAAAACAGCTACTGAAAGCCCGGTTCATGTAATCACTGGTACTTTGTCCCCAATGGAAGAAAGACATAGAGAAGGTTACAACAACAATACATTTTTGCTCATCATGAACATGACCCATGCGGTGTTAAAGAAAAAAGATTGCTGGGTTTGCGCCCATTTACCACAGCACGGTGGGAAAGGGATAGGCTGGTATGCACAACCAATGCCATTGATGTATTCCTGTGAAGTAACGTTAAGTGCAATGTTCTTTGGGAAACGGAACAAGAGTAATACGGGTCAGCTAGATGAGACCAATATGAATGAATTTGAGGAAGTAATCATGAGACCTGTGGGTTGTTCCATATTCCAAAAAGCTTGCGTATTTACACTAGAACCCGTGAGAAAGAAAACATGAAAAATAACAAGACTTGATAGATTACATGGGCAGAATAGACCAACCCCGCCAGCAGAAAGAGCATCAGTAATGACATTTCGGATGAGGGATGAATGGAACAAAGATGCTGTGCCCCCTGCCTATGCAGTGGATCACAACCCCAAAATTGCTCCCCTATGTCTACAGAGAAAGGGTTCCTATAAAGTAGGAACGTTTAGTAACTGCCTAAACACAGTGGTTTTAAAACATGAAATAGAACCCGTGCGTGGGAGACCCTGTTTATTTTATATGTGGAGAAAAAGCATATCCATGGTTACCTAGGAATTGGGGAGGTACATCCTACCTAGGTCTACTGCTTCCAGGAGTGTTCCTCTTGGAGACAGCAGAAGTAGCCAGACGAACAAAAGGTAGAACTCAAAGGAGTAGTGAGGATGGAATGATAGCAATGGATATAGCCAAATCATTTATACCATTCTTGTCCCAAATAGAAAACTCTTACAATATAAGAAAACTGTCTGGAATATTACAAAAAACAATAGATTCCACAACGGATATTTTATTGAATATGACGTTAGAAGAAAAAGGAATAAGACTGATGGCACTTCAGAACAGGATGGCTCTCGATATAATATTAGTTGATCGTGGGGGAGTTTGCAAGCTCGTAAAAACTGCATGCTGTGTGCATATCGATGATTACTCCCCTACGATATTTAAAGCAATTCGGAAATTATATGTCATAAGTTCCACACTCTCTACTGAAGCAGGGGGTTGGGGGATAGAATCCTGGTTATGGGGATTATTGCGGTCTTGGGGATGGAAGTTAATTTCAATGCTAATGATGGTACTTGGGATATTCATAACATGCTGTTGTTGCATACAATGCTTACCAATAATATGCACTGAAATAACTGATGGATGTACTAAGGGATGTATGCACATGGTGTTGAGAGGAAAACAAATGCATGGCCGGAATAACAGAGACACTGAGGAAACAAAAATAGTAAAACAATTCATGGCGATAGACATTAATCATAGAGATGATTCAGATGCAGATACCCCAGACTCCTCCTCAGAAGAGGAGGATACAATGAATAAATAAGACGTTTGGCACATGGCCAAAAGGAGGGTTTGTCAATCTGGAAAAATGAATACCCTTCATTTGAAAGATAGACGTAACTTGATGGCCGTGGGCCAACCGTCTTATGCACCGAATTATAGAAACATAGACTGTTATGCTTGACCAACAAGCGGCCATTTTAAACGTAGCAGAATCGCCATTTTGCTTGTTAACCATTGCTCATTGCTTTCTGTCTAAAAACTGCTTTGCAGCTTGCAATTCTTGCGGATTCTGCTTACTCTGCTCAACTGTTAACATTGTTGTATGAATATGAAAGGGCAAGGTCGGGGGACTGAAGAGTTTGCTGAACCTCTCATGAGTAGCCCAGAAAGGAATGCCCACGCTCCCTCTCTGTGGCCTTGGGAGGAAGCTGGAGGGCATTTAATCACGTCACAGCTGCCAGCCAGTCTCGTACGATGGTAGAATATGTTAGAATAATACAGTTAAAGGCTTGAATTATGCTTCTCTTACGGCCCCCCTTCGCAAAACCCATTAGAACGTGTTGGCTCCCAGGACACGAATAGTACCTCATAGATAGCAAAGCTTGAAATGTGGCACTTCCCCCGTGTGCAGATTGCTTCCTAGAACAGAACCACCGTGTTCTAAAAGATCCCTCCGCACTTTCTAAATTGCACATTGTTACTAGGATAGACATCGAAAGCATTATGATCGTCATACTCGTCGGATATGTCCATCGTCATCCCGAGTTCAAAGGAACTTAATACAGAGGGATGTTGAACATGACTTTGCTGATTGTATGATATGCATTTTGTATATATGTTACTGATGTACGTAATTCGCTCTCTTGCGTCCCTCGAGGTCTAGGAAACTCACGTCGCGGGGCGTGAGATCAGAATTGACCAATTGATACTATCTTTTGCTTGCAAAAAACCCTAGCATTGGGATTTTGAAACCTCGTGTCTGGCGCATCTTTTCGTGTATGGTCATTGCCTTGTTTCCATAGCACGAGGGACCCCTAGGTGCCCCTTTCAATTGGGTCTCTAATTGCTATGATATTTGTTTCACAACAATCTGAGTGTGGTGACTGTCTTCCATTGACTTTCGGGGTGCATTCATGCATTCGTATTTAGGCACTGTTTAATGCTCATTAATTATTTAGTTGTGCCACTGGGGATGACTCCATGCAGAAATAACTCAAAATGAAATGACATACAACTGCAACAAAGGAACCACAGAAAAAGTTTCTGCAACACAAACTGAGTTTTAAAGTGTGTATTTTAAGTAACAATATCAAACAAAGATAAGATGTAACAAAAGTAATTCAATAAAGTCATAACCAGTTGTCATGTTTTTGTTACACAGCACGCACCAGCTAGGGAACTCCTTCCCTACAATGGATGTGGCACACAATAAAGTGATTTTTATTTTTAATAAACTACAGATTCTTTTGAGTAGGCCTCAAACCCGTCTCGCACCCAACCTCCACAAAAACCCTGTGTCACAATGAACTTGGAACCAGGCCGGCGTGTATCAATAAGATATTTATTAATTTATTATTTAATGAAAAAGGAAAGTAATCAAAATGCAGCAGCCACCAATGTTGGGGCAACACAAATGCAATGATCTCTAGAGAACCATCTGGTTCAGATATCCTATCACAGTTCACACAGGTCTGTAATGGCAAAACAGGAAAAATAAATGTTTTTACAAAGTGATAGCACCAATGGTTTAGCACCTCCACCTGCAACACTCACTCCCAAACATCAGCTAACCTTGATTCCTTTGAATGGAAGGCAGTGGCAAAGAGCATGAATAGAGAGAGAAAATCGGATTCGGAGTAAATGCCCACCACCACAAGATGGGAAGCCAGCATAGAAAGAAAAAAACTGTTTTTGGAGCAAAATGGAAGAATCCGAAGAATGGGATTTTGATTATTACTCAGAACTGCTAGGGGAAAGAATGAAAGGAAATTCGTATTGCTTACACTTCAGGACATAAGGACAGTTTAGAGAATACTAATCAGCACACCAGGGCAAATTAGAAATTAAGTGGGAACATCCGTTTTGGGAGAAAGGGAAAATACATTATCAAATGGAAATTAGTTTACACCGTGGCTTACAATGACAGGCAGCTCAGGGAAGGGGTTTAGCTTACAATAGGAACATCAGTTTTCAATGACAAGGACAGAGGCACATAACAGGTAGACTTCTAAGCAAAAGGGATTGCTCAAAATGGAACAACGGTTTGGGTTTAATAGGACAGATGCAAATAGGAATTTGTTTGGTAATGCACACAATACATGGACACATTTGGTTCTTAGTTAGCATGGCTCTTTGGCACATTTGTAATGTTCATAAAATGTACAACAGTTATGAATCTGCAAATGATCAAGTATGTTCCTAATTCCATTTTCCATCTTTTCACCAGCTGCCATATTTGTCACATGTTCAGATCAGCCAGTAAACTAGCCTAACTGGTCATTTCAGTCCCCAAAGTCCTAGGTAAATGCAATTTATATCTTTGAAACCACCTGGAAAAAATGGCACAAAACGGAATTAATCCTTGTTCTAATTGCTGTGAAAAATGCATAAAATGAAATCAGTCTTTTAATGTCAATTGGGAGTGTCGGTCTCCCCTGTGGGAGGGCCACTTCACCCCACACAGCCTTCTGTCTTCCTCTGGGCTCAGCCAGTGACCAGAGATTTTTATTAGTCCCTTTGTAATTTGCAGTTTGCTCTTTGAAGTGGGTGCAGGAAGGGCTCACACCTCCTGGTCATGCTTCCACCACACTTTGCCTTCTTTGTAATCTCTGGGCTCCTGCCTTCATGTCTGCAGAACAGGGAATTATGACGCCCTCAGCCACATCACATTTTTATTTCAGGATGTCATAGGATATGTGTGATATCCAGTGGGAAGTGGGGCTTTGTCATTATGAAGTTCCTGCCTTAAGCCCGAACTGGTTTTTCTGCAGTAAGTGTCTCTTCAAAGGTGACTGGAGTTTTGTGGGTTGGTGAACAAAAAGGTTCCAAAAAAGCTACCCAGTTGTTACACTCTTGTTACACTCTTGGCTCAAGAAAACACCAGTGACAAATAGGTTGTATTACCATACTTAAAATTCAATGCAAAGGATGGAACTGGGTCACTAGTATGTCAAAAGCACAGTTTATTAATACATTTTAAAATACATTTTCATAAAAAAAGACCTGTAAAACTACATCATACAATTACAAAATACAGATAATCAGAACATAAACACAACAAAATTCATCTGATTCAACATCTAACAGTATGATATTCTCTGTTTTGGATCACAGTTATTATACTGATCATAGGTGATGTTAGTAACCTTTTATGAGCAACTTTTATCCACAATTGAATAACATATACATGAGCAAAGCCCTCTTGAAACAGGTGGCGACAACTAAGTATGTTTCTGGCCTTGAATCAAGGCTGTCTTCAGGACACTTTGACACACTTATTGGGATATACAGTGAACCCGTCTTAGGCTCTTCAGTGATTTATAATCGACAAGCACATCTAAAAACAAACAAATACATGGTAGTTATGAGCTGACCTTTTCTTTGTGGCAATACTATTACCACATTTGCCACATTTAATATTCGAGCGTGCTTTATTTTACATCTACAACTGAATCTCATCAACTTCAGCAAGCCTAGTTCATTTGGCTCATATTATTCCTTCATTGACTTAAGAAATGTCATATTTTATGGTCAATCTGACTTTAAAATTATTTGCATCTACCCGTCTCGGGATCTTAAATGGATTGCCCGTCAAATATGTAAATTTCTATATGTGCGGGCTGCTGTTTCATATTTCAGGTATATGTACCATTCCTACTCTTCATTGCGTCTTTCACTATTTGTTGAACACAATAATTCACTCGCATCTATTTAAGGCCAAAATTTGTTTTGCTTGGTCATGTATTCCTTCCATAATTACTACAGGTAGTGGTCAAACATCTTTATATTGCATGATCGTTATGTAACAGTGGCTTGTATACTAAACTTACTGTGCTTTGTTGATATGTCTGGGGAAGACCACAGGGACTTGATGATAATACACGTGCAGTGGAACCTCTTATTGTATGGTCTGCTACCTCAGAAATGTTTGAATACCAGCCTGAGAAATGAAAGGCGCAATCTTTAGGCTACCAATTTATACCATCTGTTCTGGTTTTAATATCTTTACAGATGCATTGCATACCTTGTCAATAGGCGGGGGACCAGAGAAGAATATTTTGTTTCCCATGAGGTGGTTGTCACCCAGCCGTCACTGTGTTCAATACGTGTCAATTTCGACTTTGAATAGTCTAGGGTGCTTCCCAGCCTAAAACAATAAGGAACGCTCAGTCAATCCATATCTCGCTAGCCGAGTGTATACCAGAGCTAGGCCACTGTGTATCACATACTTACTTTGCTGTCTGTGGCGTGGCACCTCTATTGCACACATTCATAGAATTGTAAAACATAACCTATGATGTTTTTAAACTTGCGGTCACGTGATTGTCATTATTCACTGCTTTGCCTTTTTCAGTTTCCCTTAGCTAGCGTGGTCGCCATATTGAGCGTCCAATTTATGTATTTAGGTATAGTCATGACCGGCGAATGTCAGAGGGTCTATAAACATTCCTTTCAACACAGTGTATCTCCTGATACAAACACTACCTGCGTGATGTGACTGCGGTTTAAATCTTATTCTTTATTTGTTTGATGACCTGTGTGTTCCCCTAGCTTGATGTGTGGGAGACCCCATGTCTTTATTTCTAAAATCGTGTACAAACCCATATGAGAGAGGTGACAAGCTTGTTTTGGCAAAAAGCATTATGTCTGATGAACTACAGTGTCACATCAAATTCTAACTCAATCCCAATGGTCTTAATATTTATTCTTCATGTTGTATATATCATAATGATCTTGTATCAATGGGATTGGATGATCACTCATTCTTCTATGTGAATGCTAATAAACGTAAAGGGAATATGGCTGCCACAGATGAACTATGGCAGTGGTGTGGCCTCATTTTATGAGATCCCAAGATGGCCTTATGATGCATTCAGTAATGGACTCAGGATGTCTAATGGTGTAAAAACAGGACAATGTAAGTGTAGAATACATTAACAGATTGTTAAATCGCCCTGTTGACCTGCCCACCGGTCAGGGGGTCCCTCAATTTGTGTATAAACAGGTTCCACTCTATACAGATGTTCAATCCATTCTTTACAGAGTCTAAAGAGTAAATCCACTTCTGTTCTAACTTTCAGAGTGTACGATCTCTATCGCCACCTCAAGAGTGTGGATCTAGTGTCTGAAGCACAAACTAGATGATATCCTCATGTGTATGATGGGCTTTCTTGAGGTATCACCGTTTTGTGGGTTGGAACATAACCTACATTTGCTTTGGTCAACTTCCCACATCATATTTCCCTGACATTTTCTGTGTGAGCAGTGCTATCTTTTTCCACTGTGGCTTTTTAAAGCCGTTTTCTTTTCACACATGTGCAGGACGTTTTTGCTTCTAATGTTTAAAATCCTGTCTTGCCGGTCACAGGATTCATAGATTTCTCCTTCTTGGGTGAATTTGCATTTGCTGTTGGTCCATTGATAATAAGGGGTAGGCCCCCTTCCACATGGTTCTTTAATTTGACATGAACAAAAAGAAAAAGCCTAGCTGTTTTGCGTTTGCAGTGTTTAAAGGGCTGCTGTTCAAGTCAAAGGGAAAGCAAAAGCCGTTTCTGGTTGTAGTGTTGACATTCTTACTCCTCATGTGAAATAAAAGTAAAGCAAGCCCGTTTTTTGGTTGCAGTGTATAACTTCTTGTCAGTCAGGTGAAATAGAGTTATTTGGTTGCAGTGTTTCAATGCTGTTTTTCCAGTGAAAGGGACTTCTGTTTGGGGCCTTTAAATGCATCCCACACGGTGGAAACAGTGCAAGCGAACAATGGAGCAATCAGATTACAGCAAGCAGGACATCCATTATGAAAAGATGCGAGAGAAAAAAGATTAAAATAAATAAATAAAAAAACATCATACATCATGAAACTCTGCATATAATCCATACAGCAGGGCCCTATCACAATAGCAGTAGGGTATTAATGCAACACAATCTGGATCTAGAATAAAACCGTGTTTGCAAACCACAAACATATTTTAAGTGTTTTGCACAATACATATTGCAAACTGTATTTATGAACATAATAGTCTCTTCCTCCTTGTGTGAGGTTTCATTCCTTTGCATGGAGTGAATATTTCAAATAAAGCCTCTGGTTAATGACTCAGCAAGGTGTGAGTGCGACAAAAGGACTGTTTTTGGAAAGAAGGAGGTTTACAGAATATGACATCATAGAAACTCCCTGCACAATATATGTCAATTGGAAGCCTGCTTCTGCTCATTTTGGCAGCAGCCCATGGAAGAGGGGCACCATCAGGTACTCTCTTCCTTTCTCTACCGTGTTTCTCTTGTGGAGGATGACAGGCCGGTGTGTCCAAGTCTCCTTAGCAGGGCCTGCAGTAGAGGAGCAGCTGTGGGCCAACCAGCCTCTATTCAAAATGGGAAACTAGGCTCCCCACTCCTGTTACGCATAGGTTTTGGCAAAGTTGCCATTGCCTTGCTCCTGTTATCCCATCCCTCTCTATCATGTCCCACATCATTATTATTGGTCAATTACATCAAACTTAATGCCAGATTACTTTAACGTCCCATCACGCAACTGGGGATTTGAAGCCCATGTTGCACGGCATTGTCTTGTTCCAAAGGCAAGCACATTGTCCCTGAGATACCTTTCCTTTGAGGCATGTCATTGCCCTCCTCATACTTAGGACACTTCTCAGGGGGCTGCTATATACTCCTTTGAAATCTTTTTTTCAGCACGGGTCCACTACAGGTTGCTCGAGTTGGGGGCTATGCGGACACATTTTCTGCTATTTATTTTACTCCAGCTTTCTAGGGCATTTCCTTCCAATTGAAGGATCAGGCCATATGCCAAGGGCTTCTATATCCCTCTTTCGAAGGTTTTGCATCACAGAATCTGCAAATGCAATGTGTCAGCTGGACAACATTTTAAGGTGATCTTTCTCTCAGTCTCATTCTTGTATTCTGAATTGAATTGGGTTCAAGAGCTGTCAGAAGCCCACCCTTTCAAAGATCTCACTGTTTTTGAGAGTCACTTTGTCATGTTTTGCTGCTGGATAATTTGTCCCAAAACGAATTGAGTTTTAAGTTAGCTCAAACATCAGCTTCTTGCCAAAGTAAATCCATCCATGCCAAAGTAAATCCATGCAGTGTTCTATGTGAAAGCCAAAATCTAACTGTACACATGTTTTCTGACTCTCTGTAATCACTTTTGCTGATGGAACTTACTTACTTCTCAGATCTTCTTCACGCTCAATCCCCCGGGTTCCTCCAACTGTTGACATAGTGAAGTAATGTTCGCGCAGATAGACTGCGGAAAAGACTCAGTTATTCAGTGGTTAAATCCTTCATTGCTTAGATCTGAATTCAATTTCACAAAAATTCAAATTCCAAAGGTGTGCAAAAGTAGTTTATTCGGTCACACCGACCCGTGTTTCGACCTACAAGGTCGTCCTCAAGGCAAATGATAAAAGCGGATAGTCCCAATGGTCGTCATTCCTCAAATTGGGGTTAATGAGTGGATCACAAATGACCATAAAAAGTCAAATGTGTGTGAAAACAAGGAATAGCCGTGTAGTCACAAAGTAGTAACTCGCATAAGAGCAGATTGGAGTCAATTGGAGTCACTGATCCTGTTAGGTCTGGTATAAATACCCGTTCAAGTAAGAGGGATGTATCCCTTGTAGTGGATCTAGGAGATAACCTATCTACACTACCATGGATACATGTGTGATCCACTGCACGAACATTACTTCACTCAGACTATTGTCTACAATATCCGTCCCATCTCTCTCTTACCCTACCTTTCTAAACTCCTAGAGCATCTTGTGTACTCTCAGATTTCATCCTTTTTCACTGATCTATCTATTCTTCCCTGCTTTCAGTCTGGTTTCCATCCCCACCACTCTACTGAGACTGCTCTGATCTGTGTACTTTACTTCACTACCTTCTTTCAGCTAGCTATTTTAAACATTCTGCTTTTCTTATTCTTCTCAACGTATCTGCTGCTTTTGACACTGTGGATCATTCTTTGCTCTGGGAATTTTTCTTTTCTTTTGGTCTTAGGGATTCTGTTCTTTCCTGGTTCTCCTCTTATCTATCTAATGTCATGACCCGGAAAATTGCCCCTTCTGGACCTCATGGTCATTGTCACGAAGGACTTGTACTCCTTGTTCCTCCCAACATGGCCGTACCAAGCTCTGTGCTACGCACTAGCTTTCACGTCGTAGCACGTACTATAAATTGGTCACGCCCCTGCGGGTCTGCGCGTCTCAACGCTATCTTCGATAGTGACCCGACGTGTGTTTGCTCTCTACATTTGCTTCCTTGATCCTCTTACTTCCTTCCTTGCCTTTTTTCCTGTTCCTGGACTTCCCCCCTACATTGCTTGTTTATCGCTAATCCTGGACATCCTGGAACCACGAACTTCCCGGAACACTGAACGCGCTCTGCAAACTGATGAGGCTCGGGCGAGCCTATTCAAGACCCGTACCACCCACATGAAGAGTCCTGCAGCCGAACAAGGGAGATCCCGATCACAGGTGAGACGGGGGAGATTTACGACATCTAATAGAACTTTTTCTGTCTCTTGGGCTGGCCAGATCTCCTCACCCTTCCCCCTTGAACACAGAGTTCCCTAATGATCAGTCTTGGGTCCCTTTCTCTTCTCCCTCTACACTTATCAACTTGCACCTATAATCTCTTCTTTTGGTCTTTCTGATCACTTCTATGCTGATGGCACACAACTTTTGATATCCTTCTCCTCCTTCACCCCTGAAATCCACCACACCCTCAGAGCCTGTCTTTCTGTTATTACGTCTTGCATGGCTTCTCACTTCCTTACTCTAAATGCAGGGTAGACTGAGGTTCTATTCTTCCCTACTAACACTGTTCCCATTCATCCACCACCTCCTCTCATATCCTTTCTTCCCTCTACTCTTACTATTTCCTCCACAGGTCGCAATCTTGGTCTCTATTTTTAATCTGATCTTTCTTTTGCTCACCATATCTCTCTTACTTCTCGTTCCTGTCGTTTCCACTTTTATAATATTCGTAAAGTTTGTCCTTTCCTCACTTTTCAAGCGACTAAACTTCTTATTTCTTCCTTAATCTTTTCATGACTCTTCTACTGCTCTAACACTCTTTTTCGTCTCCCTGCTCCCCAGAAATCAATCTACAATGTGTCTGTTCATCTACTCTGTCTTCTTTCATATCAAGATTCTATCTCCTCCTAACTCGCTTCACTTAACTGGTTACCCTTTCACTCTCAACTCAAATTTCATTTTCTTTGCTTAGTCTTCAAATCCCTCTATCAGCTTGCACCTGACTATCTTGCTGCACTCGTATCTTTCTATACTCTTTCTCGTTCTCTCTGCTTTTCTCTGTCTATACTCTGTCTCTTTATACTGAAAGTTCCCCGTCCTCCATGTGCCCAGTCCCGGTTCCGATCCTTTCAGCTCTTTGCTCCTCTACATTGGAATGCTCTTCCACTCGACATCCGTTCTATCACTGTTTACTCTCTCTTTCTTCTCTCTTTGAAAATTCATCTTCTTCATAGCCCCTGATTGCCTGCTACCAGACTTGATGCTTTGATGTTTATCATTATTTTTGTACCATGCCCTGTTTTTAAATTGTACAGCGCTTTGGTTTAAGGCACTGTATAAAACACAATAAAATACAAATAAACAGTGGTGGCCGCTTAAATAGGGCAGAGAATATTGTGCACAAGGTTCTCTCTCTGTTTTGCAGCGTGGGGTGGCGGCAAATCGATGTTGCAGAGCGGCAGATTAATTATAAATAAACAATTAATCTGCCGCTCTGCAATGTTCAGTCTTCAATGTAGCTGGCTGGGCTTGCTAACCTAACACAGGGGCGCGTCCCGTTTAAGGAGCTTTTCCCTATTGTAAAGTGCGTGGAGCTCGCAGCTCCACGCACTCTATGTAAACATTCACAATGCAGGAGGCTGGCGGGGCACTAATGGTATGGCCCCGCCAGTATTGATCTGTGTGCAAACAGTGAACTAGGAGGATCTGAACTTACTGTAAGGCGTAGGCTACTGGCTAGAAAGTATTACTGAAGAATGTCATTGGCTGTTTGTCAGCCAATGATATTCAGTATTGTGGGTGAGGTCGGATGATGAGCGCATGCGTGTGCCACTTTCTCTCACTTGAACATATCGTTTATGTCCCAGTGTGGGTCGGAACAAGCGTACTTCCAGTAGTGGACCTTGTGCAGTGTAGTTGTGCAGGTAAGAATGCCTCACTATTCATTCCTTGGGATAATTTCTCTGATGTTTGGAAAGCGCAGCAGCAGAGGGCCATGCACTGGAGAGACGAGGATGATCCTCGCTCTTGTCTCGAGCCGGGAGGTAATGCATCAGACCAGGTCTGGAACACTTGCACACTTGCAGCACTATGCATTCTGAAACTGTCTGCAAGTTTGTTTTCCCATAATGGCAGTACTTATTATGAGAAAACAAACGTGCAGACATTTTCATAATGCATACTGCTGAAGCCATGGGCTTCAGACTCACACACAGGAGGGCTCGGGCTCCCTGGCCGCTTCAATGTACCACTACCACGCTCTCTTGAGTTCATCATCCAGCAATTAGCAACACATGTTTCGGTTCCTTCCCTTTTGTTAAAGAGTGTAATCTACATGTTTTTAACATTACAATGTTTGACCATCCTCATATCGGTTCCCCAGCCTGCCACTCATTTGCCGTCCAAACCTCTCCCTTTGGATCCTTCTGACTGTCCCAGACTGGAATATAGGCCAATGCTCAAAGGCTTGCATGAAAGTCTTGCATGGGCCAGGCTGATGCACCGTGTAGCTGATCATGTTGGCAATTGCAATGGGCCCAAAGTGTTTTAAAATAGGCCACTTCCATCATGTTCTTAAAATGCACTCCGTGGTACCATTTAAGTGTGCACAGAGAAATAATTAATTAGAATGTCTGAATGTGGCCTCTTTGATTTTTGGAGTCCAGGTCTATTTTTCTTGTTGTGCCTTTTGGCTCGTCTGTGTCCTGGAACATTCCTCTTTCGTAGCACCTACAGACAGGCACACACACATATGTAGAAATACATAGTGTACCATCTTTTCTCAATACAAGCTGCTGTATAATACACAGTCAC
Organism: Ambystoma mexicanum; assembly: GCF_040938575.1. Classification (NCBI taxonomy): domain Eukaryota; kingdom Metazoa; phylum Chordata; class Amphibia; order Caudata; family Ambystomatidae; genus Ambystoma; species Ambystoma mexicanum. Next base: position 124,058,481 of record NC_090932.1, on the reverse strand, counting down.
ACTTGCACCCATAAGAATTGAGTTTAGTTTATTTTGTTTATTTATTTGTAACGCGAACCAAACCCTGGGGTAACTGGGTGCAACGTAAAAGTAAAAGTGACACCATTAATATCTAAAACCTAATGCTTTTTATGGTATGTTTGTGTGGGTTTGGCAGTAAGTTGCACATTTTGGAAGCCATTTTTTCAAAATGTTCATGGGGTTCCACCCCTGGGGACCACCCTTCACGTGGGTCGGGCTTGCTCGCTTACAATTTCGTTATGCAACATTTTCGCCCCACCACCTTTCAAAGTCACCAGCCGCCACTGCAAATAAAATACAAAGACAAAACTTAAGGCACATTTTTTGGGAAAAGTTCTTTGCACTTCCATCCATGGGCACCTCTAAAATGGCCTTTTAATGTAAACATCATCACTAAGGAGGTGCAATTGGCACCTATGAAGCATACGATCTATAAGGAAACAGGGCGCTACTAAATGTAAATTCGCACAAACACTTTTAAAATGCAGCATTCAAATTACGTTTTGTTACTGCCATACAACCTAAAAACATTACGAGCACAACGCTGGCCAGCTTCAATACCTTCAACTGACAGGTTGACAAGTTAATCCAGCAAGGGAAACGTCCAACGCCTTTGAAAGCCGCCATCTTCTTCTCTCATATACAGTGGCCTGCAGCTAAAACCAGTGGGGTGAAGTACGCGCAGGCACGCATAGAAGCGAGGACGCAAAGGAAGCGCAAATGCACAAGGCTCAATTATATTGAATCTGTACAATTCTGTCAAGGGTTTGAAGACAGTTGTCTAGGTTTTGATTGAAGCCTGTGAAGGCAATTGAGAAAGAATCGACAAGAGGTGTTGCACTGGTGTGTTAAGTTCGCAGCTCCTTACTTGAGCTAAATTGATCACTTTGAGGTTTAGCGCTCTCTAAATACGCATCGCAGTGACACGCGCAATATTTTCAAACTATTTCCATTGGCATTGTCTTTATTTGTTTTTCGGATGAAAAAATGTGTTTTGCATTAAAGGTGTGTCATGAACATTAAGGGCCTGATTCATGGAACATTTTTCCGGTTTAAAGTGAATTTGCATTGCTGGAAAGTGACTTTGTACTGCCAACACAAACCCTGATTCATAGAACTGTGCAAAGTGTATTTTTGGCTTGTAAGGCCATTAGACAATAATACACAGGTACATTCTCAATAACTATTATAACTATTATTGACACATTTCGTAATGCTGAGCACGGATATTTCAAAGGTTTTGAGACAATGGCGACACCGCTCCTTCTGCTTCCTATGGTGACGTTTTTCAGAAGGCTTCTCATTTGAAATGGTACAAAGCATCTGCACTTGCATTTTTGGAACCTTCTACACATTTGGCAGGAAACAGATGTTCAGTTAAAGGCAATGCAAACAGGAGCCTGTAATAGGCGCAATATGGCAGAGCCCATTGCTGACAGTTCAGTACTTGCACAGCACTTCAGCTATCAGACTCTAAGGCAGACATTTTCCAACTCTCTGTAGTGTTAGAACAGGTTTACGAAGTCATGTGTACACATTTACACCTGAACTGGCACCAGTTTTAACACTCTGGTGACATTTTATAAAAATGCCCCATATGCTGAACCCGCCAAACACATACATTACCACAAGCTTCTGATTTGGATACTGGTGTTAATGCATAGGACTTGTATGAAATGTGCTACTTTTTATCACCTTCTAAAAAAAAGAGGGATACCATGTGTATGTATGTTCAAGGCCTCCCAACCCCATCCTCAGCAGCAGTTACGGAATCCTCTTGCCACCTGCTGTCATCAACTGCCTGTTGTCAACCAGCTCCCAAGCTGTCTGAGCCTTCTGCCTCTGCTGCATCCTTGGCCTACCACCCAGCCTCCTGAGCCGGCTGGCCCTACTGCTTCCTGGTTGCCTGAGCCTTTGGTCTCTGCTGGAATCCACCTGCCTGAGCCTGATGCCTCCAATGCCTGCTTGTGTGAGCAGTGATTGCCTATCTAAGCTAAGCCCCCTGTATGGACAGGCATGGGGAGCAAAGCAGATTCCACTTTTGAGGATCATCTGCGACCACCCCACAGTGTGGTGTGCTATTAGGACCACATAGACTTCTTCTTCCTTCTCCCTCTCCTTCTCCTTCTCTTTCTTCTTTCTTTCTGTTCTTCTTCTTCTTCCATAGAGTTTTAATATAAATAAAATAAACAGATAATTTCATATGGTAAGTCATACTCTAAATCAATTTTGCTACCTTTACATGGATTACTAACACTGACTGTGGCATTATGCATATCCCCTGTGTTAAGGTGGCTCCAAAATCCCAGATAGGCCCGGAGGAATCGAAGTCAATCCAAACCAGACTCAATGACGGAGTAGACAAAGTACACAGCAAAATCCCAACTTTATTCACATCGAAACAAAGCTGGGACAGCATACAAGCATTGAAATCTCGTTGCTCTCGACATACTTATCATAAACAGTTGCTTAAGTACTACGAATATGTCATCAATGATGTCATAACATAATATCAGTTTCCGGTTCATAGTGATAATGTCGAAAAAAAATGTCGACTTACAAAAATGTAGAAAAAAAAATGTCGAAAACAATAATGTCGAAATCCTATATATATAATGAAAAGAGTCCATTTTTAGAAAAGAAAATGTCGAAAAAAAATGTCGAAAAAAAATGTCATTTAGCACTATCAATAAATACATAAACAAGAAGAGTCCCCCCAACCCTACTCACCCAACACCCCCCTGCCACCCCCCGAAACAACCCCCACCACCCTCTCACCCCTCATACTCAACACATTTTAATTATATATATATATATTTATTTATTTATTCAATAAATAAATAAACAAGGAAAATATAATTTACTAGGGGGGGTCGTCCCCCAACCCCCCTCACCAAACACCCCCCTGCCACCCTCCCTCACTCCTCATACTCAACACATTTTAATTATATATTTATTTATTTATTTATTTATTCAATAAATAAATAAACAAGGAAAATATAATTTACTAGGGGGGTCCACCCCCAACCCCCCTCACCAAACACCCCCCTGCCACCCCCCACCACCACCCTCTCACCCCTCATATTCAACACATTTTAATTATTTATTTATTTTTTTCTAAAAATTCGAAAAAATGTAGAAAAAATTCGACATTATTGCTTTTCTACATTATTTTTTTCGACATTTTTTTCGACATTTTGACTGTCGACATTATTGTATTCGACATTATCACTGACCACCTCAGTTTCCATCCTACAGGGAATGTGGATATGTTAGTGAATTTTGCTACATATAGATTCCATAGGTGTTAAACAGTTTTATTAGGTTACACATATTTGATGCTCCACCTCGAACGAGTTGTTTGGCATACTACTTGATGGGCAGCAGGTCTCCAAGGATTTTGATAGGTTGGCACATTGCTAACCAACCATGGACACTTGACAGGCTGGCAGGATATGAGCCAGACATAGAGTAGGGTGAGAGAGGCCCACAGAACAGTCTTCCTACAATTAAAAGTTAGCATCCCTCATTCTCAGGCCATGAGACCAGGCAATCCCTTTGTCCTTGGCCTTGTGTGGCGCCTCATGTCTACGTGTGCGTTCGGGTAGTACGGCAGGTGTCCTATCTGTGTTTGCTTCTAATGAATGGCCAGGGATTTACAATTATGGGTCACATGTGATGGGGCAGTGTTTGGAATAGATTTACCTTCTATTTACTGAGAGTTCAGCTAATATTAATGTGTATGCTGTGTTCTCTATTACCACTGGGGATACTTGAGTTATTTTAGATGGAATGTTTTTTCTTACTGTTTTGTTGCACCTGGATAACAAAGGCTAGTTGTGCTCATATAAACCTTTAATTAATCTGGGAGTATACTGCTTGCATCTTGCAAATTGCTATCTTGTGCCTTTGTACAGCCATACCAATCCTCCTCAATTTCGCTCTAACTTTGACACTAGTTGTGAGTAACTCTCTGTGGTCTGCATGGATATGTATTTCTGTGGAATCAGCCTTTTAAGTCCCCCTGTGGCTTTGAGGCCTGGGCTCATTTTTGAGACGTTCTGCAGCTTCCATTTTCAATAAGATGCCTGGCCAACAGCACTCTTGATTCTGTGTTAGTGAACTATATTTGCATGTCGATTATGTTACATGTACCTTATAAGTTGGTCATGTTAGTGTTCTTCATGTCTGTGGATGCTATGTTCATTTTGTTCATGTCTAAATGCATATATTACCTATTGTACGTGTTCTTCATGTGAAGTGCATATTTGCTTTGTGTGTAATGCATGCTCTTTTACTGTTACAACGTTAGGTTGAAGGCTCAGCTGACATTGTTCCCAAACCCTGCTGTATCTGTAAGGGGTAAGAATGGAACAGCTGTCTCAGTGTGTAAAGTCTCTCATCTTTACATTATTGATGCTGGCGAGGGGCAGAAGCTGAAGATGACGTATTCATCTTCCTCCTAACACTTGTATTTGCATTATTTAACATCAGGAGGGTGGTTGGCCCCATACTATGCACCGTTAATAAGACAAGCAAGAAATAAATAAACTGCTGTATGTTGAGCATTTGGGCATATAGGAAGGTGCTATCTTGGACTGGGACCACTGAATGGTATGCACCCCATTGAAATACTGTTTTTATTTTTGTATAGACATTTTTGGTGAATTACGTAAGAGGTGATTATTTAATGTATCATCCTAGATAGTAAGAAGACTGGATCAGGTAAGCCCTGTAGGGTATTTGAAATTTAGTAGTGGATTTTATGGATGCTTTTCTATTTTTTTTATTAAAAAATGTTTCCCCTTAGATTGGTTTTTGGAGTTTTGGTTTGGAAGACAAGGGTTTTAATGTAAATAGTGTTTATTGAATTAGGTAGGCAATGACTGTGTGTATATTGTAGGTGACTATGTATTATAGGTTTGTTATATAAGAATGGTGTTTCATTAGCAGTTTAAATGATTTGATGTGTATAATGTAAAATTTGTATCCAGGTATACACTAGGATCCCGAATCCTGTCCTCATTTTGGTGGACACTTCCTTAGCTATATATTCATTGTTTTTAAGATAAGTTTCAAACAAGTTTCTAACGTGGGTCCTGTGTATTACAGCCTATCTCTCTCTCTCTCTCGCTCTCTCTCTCAACTAGAACTTTTGCCAACTGGACTGCTGAGAAGAATTACCCGACTCAACAATACTCCATGTACCCATTGCTTGTGGGGATTGTTTAGATCACAAGAACATTAGCCCTCTTGATTTCTTCAAAGACAGATCTTTAGATAAGTCTACACAAGGATTCCCAGAAGCTTGTCAAACTTGACCTGAAATATAAAAAATATTGAAAGTCATCCACATCTTTTAGGTGGCATTTTACACCATATGCAATCTGAAATTTGCCCTGTTTTAACAGTTTAGCCACATCCAAAATACCTTACGAACTGCTTACCCACAACATGTGCAGGTCTATCTATTGCATGTAGGATATTAACAGATTTTTCCTAGATATCAGTGCTCTTAAGAGATAGTAGGCACATTATGCATATTCGGGCGTTTCCTCCTTTATTCCTCCAGCTCTGGAGTCCTTCTTTGGAGTGGTCTTTCCATTGGCACAGTGTCTTCATCTCCCGAAATGTCTTGAGGAAAGTTATGTTTCGATACATGTTGTGTTGCTTTCTCCAGTTCCTGTTGAGTCCCATAAATATTGGTAACAAGAGCAGCAACAGAGTATTCCTAATCCAGTTATAATTCTTAGTGAGGAATGTTTACATAATTTCTGGAAACCAATTCCATGTTTTGTTCATCATTTCCAGGTTAACATTGTTTTCTTGCCAAGCAAGGGCCTTGCTTGCAAACTTCAGATAGAGTAGCCCAGTGATACAACTGGAGGCCGGGTGATGCCAATCCCTCATTTTGGTGTGACCTGAATAGTTTTTTCCAGCATAGCTTCTGTACCCTGCTAGCTATCGCAAAGGCATGATTCTTCCTTCTCTGTAGTCATGTCATCCACACATAGCGGGAGCGTATCAAAGAGATAACTGCCACTATGTATCCAGGTTGTAAGGGTCACTTCAAGTCTATTCCACCTACATAACAGGGTCTTAATCTGTGAATTCAATGGTTGATAGTTATTTTTTTTACTAAGTTCTATATCTGTTTTTTGGAATATCTCTTCTAGATATTTAACATGACTTTTACCCTATTGTGACAAAAAAGCAAAAATCGATTTCATTATCTCAGTATTATCAATGTTTTCTTGGTAGTCAGAGACCACACAGAATCCATGTATTATGTCATTTGTGTGAAAATTGGAAAAACATGAACAGTTGTAATTGCTCAACAGTTTGTCTCACTGAAAAAAACAAATACATATCAGATTTCTACCCCAAAGCATATATTCAATGCATACCATAAAGTATATTTACAATGCATATTGTATACATAAATTGCATATTGTATAACTGCATCGTGCATGAAGAGGCAGAAACATGAATTATATCTCCATGTTCAGAAAATTCTTATAACTCTTAGTATGTAATTTTCATCAATGTTCAGTAGGGAATTATTCTAAAAATGCATATATCATCTAATTATCTATGTTTACTCCCAAAGTGGTGGTAGCTTGTAGCTGACACATCCCCTTATGACACACCACAATTCAATGGACAAATAGAAGCAAGGGTTAATGCATTGATCAATGTGACAACTTTAAAGGAACCTAGCCAAATGATGTGTTCAATAATGCTGAGTGGGTGGAGTTTGCCATGTATGTAAGCTCAAACACATAGGAAGAAGGGAGCGATTTGGGAATACAGAGAAGAAAGACAGCCATCAGACAAAAGAGAAACAGAATTGGATTCTAACTGGATATAGCTGATGTACACAGATGCCACAGTCAATAAAGTAATTTCAATCTATTCCTTATTGAACACAATGAATTGGGGTGTTGTGAGGGTGAACTTTATTCTATGAAAATAGTGAAAGAGTGAGGCTCCACTGTCCCAGGATTCCAAAAGTAATAGAAATCCTGAGAAACCCACACCTTTACTATTATTTGCAACAAATCCAACATCATACAAGTGGAAGTAAAATAGTGGCTATGTCAAGCTATGTACCAATCCTTTGTCATAAATAGTGCCCAACATTATAGATTTAAATCATCTTAAGGAATGGAGAACTATATTGTAAAGTAATCACATTTTTATGATGTCAATGTGGCGTTATGCACCCATTCCAGGGGCTGGAACGGGTATTAATGGCCTGGGGGACCAAGTTAAAAGCCCAATCGATGCGTGGGCTCTTAACGAGGGACCCGGGATGTTAACACCCGTTCCAGCCACTGGAACGGGTGCTTAACGCCTTTAGCACCCCAGGTTACCAAAGCGGTAACCCGGGGTGCTAAAGAAGATAACATTTTTAAAAAGGCATCCCGTTCAATGAATTAAATCCTTTCCAAGATGCTCACCATGGAAAGGGATGGCAGGGCTCTTCGGAGCACCTCTACTCTTTCCATGGTTCGCCAGAGAAGTGGTGAAGCAGTTGCGACAGCGGCTTGTGTCACCACAACAAACGGGTAAGTGGGGGTGGAAAAAGGGCAAAAAAGAAAAGAAGAATAATGGAACAGCGGGTGTCGGGAGGATGGCGGCGGAGGAGCTGGTGGTCAGGCGGCATGGAACGCAGCTTTTCACTGGCAGGTCATGCCCACGTTCCTAGCCACTTGATTGGCTGGGTCATCATGCCAAGGTGCTAATACCTTTTAATGATTCCAGAGGAAACTATGTAAACTGTTCTTTTTTAAACTGTATCCTGATAACTGCATCCCATTTTGATTTCAAGGAGAGGTTGCTTTAAAGGAGATCCACTTCCTGTTGTAGATGATTTGATTTATTTTCCGTGAAACCATCAATATGAAGTTGTGTGCCTACATATGGTAAAATATTGGACCCTGTTGTCTGGAATAGTCTTTCATATTTGTTTTTCTATATATGGATGATTGTGCAAAGTAGACTGGGGCCTTATTGCAAGTTTGGAGGCAGCCATTAAAAAGGGCATGGCCGCCTCCAAACTCTGGTCTGGGTTCCTTGAATGAGGAATTGCCGGGCCATTCCAACCTTGGAGGAAACAGTAATTCCTCATTCAATTTACCCATCCCTATTCCCATTTGAGCCCCCCTTAGCTCCCTGGTGCCCTCGCGGCACGCGCATAGGATGTCTGGTCTGACCAGACGTCCAGAGCGGGTCCCTCAAGGGGACCTCGTAATAGGGTGGAATGGGTTTAACGGCTCTGGCACCTTTACCGGCGCATTAAACCCATTCCGCCAGGGTCGTAATGAGGCCCTGGATATTTTATGTTAAATTATAATGTTAAACAAAAGTAGGCAAACTGCAGTATAGTCATGTTCATTGTTCAACATTATTTGTAATGTTTTAAAGGTGACTACTCCAGCAATGGAAGTTAGGGGGATCACTTGCATTTCTTTGATTCATGATTTTAAATGAAACACAATGTTATGAGTAAAGAAGCACGTTTCCCATCCCAGATTGTGCAATGAGCTTCTTGTGGTGGGGGTTATTAGAAATGGAATACTTTCTGTAACCAAAGAACCAGATATGAAAGTAAAAACACGTTCCTTAGATATACTTACACAACCTCCCAATGGATCATCTGAATCCTGTGGACCAGAGAGATTTGCTGAGCTGGGGTTATAACTCATTGGACCTCTGTGTTGAAACAATGGAGGAGTGTTTCATGTGTGTTTTATGTTACAACACTGTTTGGGCAATGTGTTCACTGCTGCCTCTACAATGTGGCAGTCTGTTAACATGATATGTCAGTAGTGCTCTCAGTCTGAAAACTTTATTTGAAATAAAATAGGCCATTGCATGTTTTAAGTAGACTCTTCATTGTATGGCTTTGTGAGTTGCTGGTGTGATTACTGCACCCATTTTGTGGGATATTGCCTACTGTATATGGTCCATAACTAACCACTTTCTCCTTCTGTCTGATTTTCTCCTGAACCAACAGAAATGGTATTATTCTGGCTGCCAGAACCTCAGTCATTTTCTTGTGGAGATCAAAAGAAATACAAAAAAGGAAGACCTCTGAACTTTGGACCATATCTGTCTAAAGATTAACTAACATGTCCTGCTTCCAAGAGATAGAATTGGGACAACCCTAATATCACACGTACTATTATTTCTAATGAAAAGACCAAGCCTTTCCAAGAACTTACCCAGATGGTTCTATTTGCCGACTGGCTTTTTTTCGAAGTACTTTCCGACGTCGGAATTACTTTGAAAAGAAATCGTCAACATTTTTATTTTTTATTTTGGGCCACCCAAGTCTTCTTTCTCTATTGTTTGACTCCTTCCCCAACCCCTTCCCCACCCATTTTTATCCCCACCATGTATTACGATGAATTTTTTTCAAAGAAATTCTGACATTGGAAAATACTTCGAAATAAATGCTGTCGGAAAATGAACGCCATTAGCCATGTATCTAGGGACCGATTCACAAAGCTTTTATGCAAGCACCAGTCCATTTGCATAGTTTTCCTATATGGAAGCTGTACGTGATATAAAAAATGAAATATGAGCATTCAAACTCCTGCTCTGTATGGATGAAGATAGTGGCAAGCGCAAAGTTTGTGAACAGTGATAAAGTGGGCTACATCGTGGGCCACATTTGGTGGACGTCCACTTAATCCGAATTTGCATATGAAAAAAATGGCCATTGGCAGGAAATGCAAATGGGGGACATACCTGCAAGCGCATACCTGCAAGTGCAGTTGGAGCTTGCTGATTCACAAAAAAAGGAGCAATTAACATACACCTTGTTCTCACTGGCGAAAATGTGCCCATTCAAAACTGGCTTCAGTCAGATCTGGGCCCTAGAGACATTTGATTGATAAATACCACTTTTCTAAACATCTTCCCCTTAAAGTGGTTCACAACCCCACTGTTTGATGCCATTTTCAGTGAATATCATATAAACAAACCTTTTCTTCAAGAGTTGCCATCAAACAGTTGTTTTTTTGGGTTGCATCGTGGTGGATGGTTGGTGACACGAGTGGATGGTTGGTGACACGAGGGGTCTTGGATTCTTGATAGCTTGGAAAATAAAGCTTCAGCATCATTGGAAGGAAACTGGAAATATGTTTTTGACTTGCAGATCATTTTAAATTGGGTTGCGTAGGGATACAGCTACTTCAGAGCCTTCACATTTCAGAGAATTATGTTTAAGATGGCATCTCTGTTTAGTCAACTCTCAGCTAAATAGGAGTGTGTGTGGGTATTGAGGAAATTGAAAGTGTGAGGTTTATTTGGCAGTATGAGTTCAGTGATCCACTGTCTTGGTAGAATGTTGGAGATACAGGCAATTATTAGCCTTAAATCAGATATCCAGAGGCGACACAGCATTAAATTGGCCCGCTGCATTTCCTTACTCATATGGCAGTCCTTCAATTCAGGGATAACATATTAAAGTAATGAATTGACAAATGGTGTTTTTTCTTCATGGATATTGTCAACATATATATTCAATCTCCAATCTGGATCTAACATAAGGTAAGCTTTTGGACTCAAGAATGCATTTGTTTTTGGAAGTGACAAAAGCAAGGCTTGACTTCAGGCATTGTCATCCTCCACTTGTTACTGTAACACCCAACTCTTTACAAGGACTTCTGATACTTGTTGGCTCAAAGAGGTCATTTTGTCATTTTGTCTCAAAATGCTGGTTTTTCAGAGCCGGTGCCCTGGTGATGTCAGTCTTAATCTCTTTCTGGCCTGATGTAGTTTGCTCCCAAACCTTTAGTGCTCAATTAATCCTCATCATTCGTTTTAGGCCTTCTCATTTGTTTTATCAAAACTCATTCAGTTCCTCCTCTGAATGTTTAGATGTATTACTTCCTGCACTTAGCTTATATATTGCTGCACTCAATATGTAGGGTACAAAACTGAGCTGCACAGAGGTTTGGAAATGTTACGAGCTTGTTTGCGTTGAAAAGCAAGGGAGCTTGGAGCTAGGCCTGGCCTTGCCTTCTAGCAAGTTGAAGAACTCAAGCTCTTCTGCTGATAAATGTTGGCAATTTACTGGAAGGGCTTAAAAGCATGAGGAATGTGTTCATTTGTTGGGGCAGAAATGAGGTGCTCTACTGCAGGGACCAGTCAGTTTATCTCCTGATTTCAGAGAAAGGAGAGAGAATGAATAGTGAGCTTGAGAAGGTACTTGGGGGCTTGCTGTAGCTTATGTACGCAATATGCGGCAGGGATCTGAAATGGCTAGAAGTCTTTATGTATGGGCTGTTTTTACAAATTTGCAGGATGAAAGAGGTCCCATTTGGTTTGCACCAAATATCACCTCTGTGGTATTCTGAGTCAGTTAACAATCAGCAGGTGCACAGATTGTATTGCAGGTGTTATTACTGTTAGCTTTTGAGTCCAATACACCTATCATGTGACTAGAGCTATGATATTTGTTTTACTAAACAAATACCCTTTTCCCCAAAACCTTTGCCCTTGTGGGTCCTGATGATCCCCAGATTGAGATCTGAGCACAAAAAAACACCTGCAGTTACTTGGAATTGGTTGGTGTCTTTGAAGGGTCAACAGGGAGGCAGAGTTGGCAGAATTGCAGAGTGCTTCTGAGGATCTGTTGGCAATTTGCTTGCTGCAAACGTTGCAGAATTCATAGAGCTGGCAAAGTCTAAGCTGACAACATTATTCTGCCAGGCACAACCAGGACTTCATAATTCTTCAATGAGGTACTATTGCATTCCTAAAGAGCTTGATTTGATTGCTGGCACGTCTGCTGCTGCCATGCATGACCCAGAACATCTATCTGCTATCCTCTTCCTGTGTAGCGGAATCATAACAGAATTGGCTTTACTTTGGCCAGCAACTGAAGACAGTCAGAATTGAGGGACACCATGAAGCTTCCTTTCATTTTGCTGGTGTCCCCTTACGAATTCCTTTGCAGCATTTTGTGAGGTAGGTGGGACAAGAGCACACATGACTGGGACTGGACAAGTCTGAGGTTGCGCCGGTGCCATTGCCTTGAGGAGACAGTGGAGATGCCGTAGTTGACAGGAGAGGCTGCATCCATGGAGAGATCCCGCTGGCTGAAGGCATGTAGGCTGCTTCTTGTTTTTATTATTCTCTGTGCTTCTTTGGTCATCCGACCATATATCCACTGAACATAGGTTGATCAGTAAGGGTAGCAATGGTGTTTCTAGGGGCAGGCGAGGCAGGCAGCCGCTGGGCCGCAGAGTGTGAAGTGGCACTGCAAGGGGAAGTGTAACTCAGCCCACAGGCTAATGTATTTACCTCATTCACATGCCAATTGAACATCAGCAGAGCAGGGGACAAAAGCCTACTCTATCATGTTTGTTTCAGTGTCCACTGTGCTACTCCCTCATGCAGGAAGCACAACACGTGCAGTATTCACTCTTTCAATCTTGCCTCTCTTACAGTCAGAGGCATTGCTAGAGGGAAATGGGGGTGGGGGTTGTCTATAGCCCTGGGTCTTTTAGTTGTAGCCTCGGATAGAAGTTCAGGGGCTACAAACAAAAGGCTAGTGAGCCACGACCCGAGTCCCGACAGTCCCGACATTGGCGTAGCTCCGGATCTTTTCCAGACCTAGCAACACCCCTGCCAACAGTAGTTATTTGCAGTGTGTTTCCCTTTAGTGTTTTACATATGTGGGGCACTAACAACATCTTATAAGAGCACGGGGGAAGCAGGAATGGGCAGCTGCTGGCATTGCACACTTATAGACACAAGTTCTGGGCGCGTCTCAAAGCAGTCTTTGTAAACCCAGTGCTCTCCTCTGATATAGGGATTGTTTCTTAAAAACGAATCAGATGAAAGCCTCCACACTACTAGGGCCATGCACAGGGGAGTTGCTAGGTCTGGAAAAGACCCGGGGCTACGCTGATGTCAGAACTGTTGGGACTGGGGGCTAGCTAGTCTTTTGGCTGTAGCTCCTGAGATTCTATCCGGGGCTACAACCAAAAGATCAGGGGCTATAGCCCCCTTAGCCTCCCCCTAGCAACGCCCCTGGCCATGCACCTCCCAAGTCCATCACACAACCACTCCTCATCTAGCTTCATCTAGTAGCATGCTTGGTCCATTCTAGATACTGCAATTACATTAAGACTCTCCTGAGTCCTACACTCATGCTTCCCAGTAATTTATCAGATTTGACAAACATGGATCCCTACTCTGAAAAGCATATGCCCTCCAACTCACCCTCATTTTTTTTTCCTTTCAGCTTTTGGTAAATCTACTGTCTAGTTTCTCTTTTCTATCACTCCTCATCCCTTCCTTTCCTCAGACCAAGGCCTGCAGACATCCTGACGGGGTCACAATAGGTCACCTCTCGGACAAGGCCAGGCCAGACAAGACTAAGGTGGTGCTGGGTGCCGTGTAAATATTGGATAACAGAGCAATCACAATGCGCAGAGCAAGTGCAAAGTGCTGCAGTCACTGTTCGTGCCTGCAAAATCATTCCTTTGGGAATGGTGTGTTAATGTGTGAAAGGCCAGTGATTGGTTGTGATTTGAGTGCTAACAGCTGGTAAACACTACCGAAATCCTGTCGGGTCGAGGCTTACACAGTAGTAGAACATTACATAAATGTGCTCCTGTAGGCGTTTACCCTTTTTAATCATTGTATGTCCCTTTGTAACATTAGTGTGCTCTGCGTGTAAGTTACTAGCCGCTTTTGCACTGGCAACAAAGGTGGCGAACTTGTTGGTGCGGTTCCTCTGTCAGTGTTTTGTCATTCAATCATTAAACCTGCCATTTGCTGACAAATGCAAAAAAACTAACCAAAAAAACGCCAGTGGTGATACGCGTTCGACTGCTTATTGCGCACCTTGATGATGAGACGGTTTTATGACGCCTGAGGAATTGCGGTACATTAAGAAATGGTCTTAAGAAGACAATGGCCGTTTCTTAAGTGGGCCCGAGTGTGTAGTGCCTGGAGTGTGAGGAACGGAAACACTGTGTATGTTTGCTGTTGGCGTGACTTGACAATGTCACGTCAAGGATCTCAGTAGTTGCCCACCTCAGCCTCCAGAGAAGCGAGGACACAAACACGAGGGTTACGAGTCTGAATTGAGACCAATGGCCTGTCGGCAGAAGTTGAAGAGGCCTGGGCTTTGTAGGCTCCCAGAAGAGTGCTTTGGAGAAGCGCTTAATAACCGAGCTGTCGAATCTTTCAGCGGCTTGTCTCCTGGCCGAGACGTGAGGCCTCATTCATCAACGTGCACTAGCGCCGGGGCCAGCCTACATCTCAGGGCTATTTCTGTGCGTGGGGATTGGACAGAATGTTGTTTTCCCAGCGTTTTTGCCTTTGCGAACTAAGCACCTTTGTTTCAATCGCACGGTTTCATAGAAACCTTTTTTTGGAGGTAAAGAGGGGTGTCAAGATTTGGGTTCAAGGCATAGGTGTTGAAGAGGTTACATATTTGGGTTAAATATGCATTTTAGCATTTGTATATGCAATTGTTGCCTTCTAATGATGATACACATACCGCCCAACAGAGAGTGCTGTTCATAAAACACACAATGTGAGCTGCATCCTCTATAGTCTCCTGTAATTGTTATAATGTTAAAATGTAACATTTAACATAATTATTTTATGTTAAAAGCTTTTATACTGCGACCATCACCACCACCAAGGCATTTCTGGAAAGAGTCTTACTGTGCTCCCGCCTAGGGTGAAATAGATTGTGGTCTGTGGTGGGAAGGAAATTGAGGTGGGGGGGAGGATGAGAGGATAAGAGAAGCAGAAGTAGGATAAACAAGCATTTTCAATGCCAATAGTTTTGGCGTATACTGTTGTTTGCATATTGCATTTATAGGCACCAGGGTGCTATGAGGAGAGTGCAACGTTTTAAAGGAGGATGTGATAAGGGGTGCAGGTGTGCAATGGAATGAGGTGGGGAATAGAGCAACGGAGGAAGCCATTGATAGACGGTGACGATAATGCGCAAGAGAAAATATATGAGCGCGAAAGGGTGAGAGTAAGACAAAAAGGGAGTGTGAGAGAAAACGTAAGGGCCGATTGCAAAGGTGAGAGTTGGAGAAGAGGGAATAAGAGTATATCTTCAAGAGTGCCAGAGAAAGAGAGTGACAGCGCATGTGGGAGAGAGTGAGAGAGACAGCATCCACAGGGAGAGAGTGACAGCACATGCAGAGAGAGAGTGAGTGACAGTATGCACAGAGGGAGAGAGTGACAGAGTGACATTGTGCGCGGGGAGAGTGAGAGAGCGATAGCGCATGTGGGGAGAGAGTGAGAGAGACAGCATCCACAGGGAGAGAGTGACAGCACATGCAGAGAGAGAGTGAGTGACAGTATGCACAGAGAGGGAGAGAGTGACAGAGTGACATTGTGCGCGGGGAGAGTGAGAGAGCGATAGCGCATGTGGGGAAGAGAGATCGATAGCACATGCAGAGGGCGACAGCCCACAGAGAGCGAGCGACAGCGTTCAGAGAGAGTGAGTGACAGTGTGCACAGAGAGGGAGAGAGTGACAGAGTGACATTGTGTGCGGGGAGAGTGAGAGAGCGATAGCGCATGTGGGGAAGAGAGATCGATAGCACATGCAGAGGGCGACAGCCCGCAGAGAGCGAGCGACAGCGTGCAGAGAGAGCGAGTGGCAGCGTGCAGAAAGAGGAAGAGCGACAGCGTGCAGAGAGAGCAACAATGTGCCACGAGAGAGAGAGAGCGACAACGTGCAGAGAGAGCACAATTGTTGTAAAAATAGATGACACTGCATCAATATACGCATTTGCAGCAGCAACATCTAGGAGAGTGGCCTTCATTTTGACACTGAACATAAACATGGGATAATGAAGCGCTCAGAAGCACATAAGATAGATTGAACCACCCTAGGTCCCACCCCTTAACCTGAGACATCCAGACCAACAAAGCAGACATTTTCACAAGAGAAAACGTGCCTATTGTTGGATGAACGGGAACCTAATTTTTCTTTGTTGTAGGGGAAGGCAGAAAGAACAAACCCATCTGCTGGGCATAGATCATAGAAAACACACAACCAGCAGCCAACACAATGTTAAGAGAGAAATCCATCAGTGCAGGACGTGTACTTAGGCTTTGTAAATGCAGCGTACAATGTTAGTTACGCGACTCTAATGAAATCAAATTAAGTGTGCTACCTTTGGGTGTGTGATGCAGATTTGCTGGGAGGGGTAACGCACTTAAAGGATAGTTCCGGGACTTTTCATTTATTGTCCCTACGGTTCGGCCATGTGTTTTTAAGCATAAATCGGTAGATCGTAGAAAACTTTCCTATGGACCTTACCTGACTTTTCGTCCATTAACGCACTCGAAATCAGCCGCCATTTTGTGATAATCCTATCATATCCCCCCCATCGACCTGGCTCACCTGCTTTTGCGGCACTAAATCTAATCCCCCGCCCCTGAGCCTGACATCAGCAGACGCGTACCGCCCATTTCCCAATGCCAAAGCACGTTTTGTGTCAACAATCGCTGCGCCTCAGCTAATGAAGTGTCGCCATGGAAACGGCAGGACGCCTCTTTCCTCAATAAGTATAAACACACCGTTTCACAACACACAGCAGCAGATTTTCGATTCCATTACTCTCTGTGTGTTACTTTGAGTATTCTGTGACTCGCTTCTGTGCTCTGGTCAGCTACCTTCGCCGCTTCTAGGCCTTGTGAACACCTGTACCATCTCTGTAAATTATTTTACTTTCTTTACCACACAATGGCTACAATAATGCCGTATATGTACGAGCCCGAGTACACTGAGGAAGAACTACTGGAAAGGCAAGCACGCGAAAACGATGGGGATTCGGACGGCAGTTGGGAGGACCAGTCAACGGATGAAGAGCCTGGACCATGTCGCATGGACGGCGTCTCCACCTGGTGCACGTGCAATCGGTGCGAGCTAATGCCAACTGAGGAGGAGAACTGTTGCTGCCGTGAAAATTCCGGGTGCTTGGCTTACATTTCGGAAGGCGAGCCAAGTCCGCAATGCATCACCGAGCTGCCAGAGTTCAGGGAAGCCTGCCTCTCACGGACCGTGTTGAGGATGATGATGGTGCTTATGCACGAACTTCGCGGCACTGTTCGTCCGCGTAATCCGAGTAACGAGTAAGTATACTCTGGTTGTGATGTCAGTGATGCCACTACTATTTCATGGTCGTCTCCCACATATAAAATTACATCTACATATCATTCGAATGCATGTAAATTGGTTCCATATTGTGCATTTTCTAGATAGAATTTTTTTCAAAGCAGAATGACATTTTTTACCTGAATCGACAGTGATAAGAAAGTTTTGTCATTTTAATACAGTTTGCATCTTTCATTTTCACAGGTGGTACAGGCTGGTGGTCTATCGTTGCTTCACTTGGTGGCTTCACGGGAGGCTCGGACACCGCGTTCGGAGAGTAATACCTGCCTGTGCGGTACTTGCCATTAGACAACATTTCCCCAGCGACAGTGGACAATACCACGGATTTTCCCTGGATGTGCTGCAACCGGAACTTTACAATGTGTAATGTTTATTATTTATGTTCAATTGAAATTAAGATCTAAAATAAAACCCAACATATATTTTAACAATGGTTGTTTTGATTTTTTAAATGAATCTAGTGTCTCTCCATTGAATAGTCTTCCTGCGCCTTGTCTTGTCACACCACATGTCTCCGGCCAGCATCCTCCCTCACGCTGGCCGCCCACCTTCAATCCACATAACCGTTGAACCCATATGCAGCAGACATACATATGTTATTTTGCGGGTTGGCATCAAGCCTCCCGGCCTTGCCTCCTCCCCCAAAAATACTTACCACACCACTTTGTTCAAGCGTTGGCAATAAAAGGCTGTTGGATTTTATTGATACAAAACATGGTTATAGGTAAATAATCAATATGGTTGATCATAATAAATCATCCTTTTGGGTACCGGGTACAGAGATGACCCCCTCTGGCCCGTGCCGCCTTGCCACCACAGGCCAGCCTGCTGCTGACTAACTGCCTAGGCATCCAGGGTCTCCAGGGTGAACTGCACCCATATATTCTCCTGGGAGGGTGAGGTATTTATAAACTCACCCCCCTGCCTTCCATGTACTAGATCCTGCAGCCTGCCTCTTACATGCAGTTAGATGGCCTCTCCTTGGTGAGGCCCGGCGGCAAACGAGTCTTGTCTGCACGACCACCGCCCTAATCCACCCCCCCCCGCCCTATCAAAGGCAGTTCGCACCGGGGTACTTGCGCTGGCAAGTGGAGCTGTCAGGGAGCGATAAAGGCCAAGAGGTGCCAAAGACCATGTACACTTCAAAGTGGTCTATAGAGCATGGGTTGTTGTTCCCATGTCTACCTCCAGACCCCGTGTCCCCTGCCAAGCATCCCCCCTCACGCTGAACGCCCCCCTGCAAACCACATAAGTGTGTCTCCATTCACAAGTCTTCCTGTGTCTTGTCTGCACGACCACCGCCCCAATCCACCCCCGCCCTATCAAAGGCAGTTCGCACCGGGGTACTTGTGCTGGCAAGTGGAGCTGTCAGGGAGCGATAAAGGCCAAGAGGTGCCAAAGACCATGTACACTTCAAAGTGGTCTATAGAGCATGGGTTGTTGTTCCCATGTCTACCTCCAGACCCCGTGTCTCCTGCCAAGCATCCCCCCTCACGCTGGACGCCCCCCTGCAATCCACATAAGTGTGTCTCCATTCACGAGTCTTCCTGTGTCTTGTCTGCACGACCACCGCCCCAATCCACCCCCCGCCCTATCAAAGGCAGTTCGCACCGGGGTACTTGTGCTGGCAAGTGGAGCTGTCAGAGAGCGATAAAGGCCAAGAGGTGCCAAAGACCATGTACACTTCAAAGTGGACTATAGAGCATGGGTTGTTGTTCCCATGTCTACCTCCAGACCCCCTGTCTCCTGCCAAGCATCCCCCCTCACGCTGGACGTCCCCCTGCAAACCGCATAATGCCACGACATATACACGTCATTCATTCACAAACACACCCCTGTTTCGAATTCTTTATAACCCACTTCATATTTCTAATGAGAACTTCTTTGCGCTTTGCTAGTCAACCCGTGAAGGTGCTGGTTATCTGCTCTTCGTCTCTGTGAACTTCCGTGACCACTTCGAGGAAACTCGTCAGTTTGCAACCTGTGAACTGCTCCCTGTTCTACGACAAGAAACTACTCTGATCCCTGCATCTAACTGTTTGTTCGTCAAGGTAAGGCCATGTACCATAATCATTTTGCGTCCAATTTATTTTCGTTCAAGACAGTACATGCAAGGAACTAGTCACATGTTCTGAGTTTAGTCAAATTATTTTTCTATTTTTTTAAAGTTATTCAAATACTCATCCGCATGTGAATAACGTGTATAGTTCCAAGAACCAAAACGAACCTTGCATTGAACCGTTTATGTGTCATTTAATTTTTTAACACATTGGTATTCATAGAGAATTGTTGATCTTTACTTTTCAGAACTTTCCACAATGCCTGCCTGTTCCATTGGGGTTGCCCTTCGAAGACCCATAATAAATCTGAAGGTACTATAATGCATGTTTTCCCTAAGACAATAGATCAGATAAGAGAATGGCTCCGATATTGCGGATATCCACCGTCTGAGCTTGAAAGTAGAGTCCTAGAAGTCTTTGCGGACAAGAGGGGTGATCGATACCGCATCTGCAGCAGGCACTTTAGCTCAGACATGTACTCCACATCATTGCTAATAAACAAGAACACACCGCGAGCGAAGCGAAAATTGCTCTCAACCGCTATTCCCACTCTATTCGTCCACATCCCTCCACTGGTGAGTCAAGTTTACGTATTTATCTCTCGGCCTTGCGGTAGTGTGTAGCATTAGCTAACAATAATTTCCCCATTTATGTATCCACTCAATATGAAGGCGGAAGATTCTCCATCCGTGTCGTTATTGCAGTCATCAGCCACTTCAAGCGCCTATCGGGTAATCTTACTTAGCTATTCTGCCACTGACTTGTTTTAGGCATGGAAATCAATAGTTTTAACTTATCGTGTGATTATTTTACCTAATGGTACACCCTTGTACGCGTCCTCTAGTCTTTGTTTTCAGTTATAATTATTGTTATCCAAAATAATGCAAGTACTGTCTTTCAGGGAGATGCTGAGGAGTCCAACGCATTGACGACAACCGTTGATGTCACTCAGATGCTCGAGGTACGTTTCCGGACAGTTCCATCGATGGAGATCATCAGATCTTGCATTCTTGTAGCGTGATTGTTACACACAATGTTTCTTTCGTTTTTAGCCATTGATATGTCCTTCTGTCGTCGCCCTCCTATGTGTCTTCTTTTTTCAATATTGTGTTCATTACTAATGAAAGTCCTATGTTTCAGGGAGTCGATGGAGCATTAGTCCAAGAAGAAGGGGGAGCATGCAGTTACGGGTCGGCGCAACAGCTTGCAGAAGTGTGCACCGCAGTTACATCGTCCCTTGATGTTCTTATGCATTTCGAGGTATGGATACTCACAGTTCGATCAAGCGAAATCATATGACGTGATTACATCTGCTATACTTCCTTCTTTATTAACGCAAGTACTATGTTTCAGGGAGATGACGGAGCTTCTTCTACAAGAACATCACCCCTAGTAGTTGATGCAGATCTCTGGGTGGTGACACTTCCAACGATCGAGCAAATCGAATCATATTTATATATCCATTATTTATTTTAGACAACTGATCATTTGTGCAGGTCTATTTAGATGAGCCGTTGACTCCTGCACAAAGTTTATGTTCTTTTTAACAAAATAGAAAACCATGCTAATGCAATTACTGTGTTTCAGGGAGTCACTGAAGCATCATCTTCAATAATATCATCAATGGAAGTCTATGAGGAGCCCAAGGTATGGATCTTGAAAGTTCCATCTAACTAGATCAACAATGCGTGAATAATTGTTGTTTGAATGTTCTACACAAAGCGTTCATTCGTGTTTTGCTATTGAGATGTACGTGGGTATTGGTCCCCAAGTACATTTTGTGTTTTCAATATTATTATACATACTAATGAAAGTTCTATGTTTCAGGGAGTCGATGGAGCGTCAGTGCGTGATGGATGTGCTTATCATGAAAATATAGTCGTTGCAGCGCAAGAGGAAGTGGAGACATGCACACACGAGTCGGAGCAACAGCGTCCTGATGTTGAAGTTCGAGGCAAGAAAGTTTCAAAGAAAAGAAAGCAAAAGAAGGTTAGTGTCCTGGTCACTATATAATGTTGTTTTTCACTGTTAATAGTTCAATACTGTAAGTTGTGTTTAAACTGAACATCCCTTTTCCAATCTGTCCTCTAGTTGCGAGTGGGTGTACGAACTAGATCTACACAGACAGTGAAGCGAACGAGAGA
The DNA here is from genome assembly GCF_040938575.1 of Ambystoma mexicanum. Lineage (NCBI taxonomy): Eukaryota > Metazoa > Chordata > Amphibia > Caudata > Ambystomatidae > Ambystoma > Ambystoma mexicanum. Next base: position 124,037,073 of record NC_090932.1, on the reverse strand, counting down.
TGTTGCTTGTCAAACCTTTTGTCAGGGACTTGAGACTGGAGATGCATCGTGCCAATGGGAAGAATATGAAGTGATTGACAACGGAGCTATACCACCACCAGCCATTGATAGTGAATGTCCTCCTGGTAGTTCGGATGCAGTCGGAGATCAATTCACAGAATCCACACCCGCAAAAACTAAGACCGCGAGAAAGTTGAAGAAATTGTTTTATTCACCCATCGCCGGAGAAGGAACAGATGTTGCAATGGAAGAGAATGAAGTGGACGACAATGAAACACCATCAATATCACTGAACATAGCGGAAGACGATATCAGAGATTCTACCTTTCAAATGAGTGACATGTCCTCAACGTTACAGGCCGAACCAGCTGGGATGCAGAGTGACAGTATAAGGAAAGAGGCCAAATTCATTGTATTCGATAGTTGTTTGATTGATATTATTATTCGGATGAAATGTGGGCATTCGGTTGGTGGGTAAGTATGTGGGGAGCCATTGATTAATGTGACTCGTGCAATTCGAGGCACTAACCCCTTAAAATACATGCCACCTGTACAAAATATCATCCTTTCTCATGGTCTGCACAACCCATACTGGGGCAACTGCCAGCAGGCAATCTACTTTGTGCAGCGGCTGCACTTTTTAGTGGTTCAAGTTTTAAAAAGTTAGAGTCTTTCTTTCAGTTTGTGGGAATCCATTTCATTGCGAAAACTCAGTTCTACAAATACCAAACCGATTATCTATTTCCAGCCATTAGCGAAGCTTGGAGAATGGAAAAAATGTCTATTGATAGTACATTCGCGGGCAAACGGTTCAGGCTAGCCGGTGATGGACAGTGCGACAGCCCAGGATTTTCAGCCAAGTACTGCACCTACCACTTTCAGGACATGGAAAGTAAGAAAATTGTGAGTTTGGTGGTCGTGCAGGTGTCACAAAGTACATCCTCAGTGGCCATGGAGAAAGTTGGCTTTGTAGCTTCATTGCAAGAACTACAGTCGCGGGGAATGGTGATCGACCTGATAGCCACGGACAGACACGTTTCAATTGCCAAGACAATGAGAGAAGAGTACAAAAATATAAATCACCAATTTGACGTTTGGCATCTTGCAAAAACAATCAATAAAAAAATGTCGGCTGCAGGTAAAAAAAAGATATGCAAGGTATTTCACAGTGGTCCAAGTCAATCAGCAACCATCTTTGGTGGAGCTCAAAAACATGTGGAGGGTCGTTGGAAATTCTACTGGAAAAATGGCAGCCAGTAATGCTACACTGTAGCAACGTTCACCGCTGGACCACAAACCAACATTTCCACAATTGTGAACATGGCCATTTGTCCACAGAGGAGGCACGGAAGAAGAAGTGGTTGATTCCTTCATCACCCACTCACAAAGCCATTGAAAAGATTGTATTTGATAAAACTATAACAAGAGATTTGAGGGGACTCACGGAATTCTGCCACACAGGAGATTTGGAGGTGTTCCACAATATGTGCCTAAAGTACAGGCCAAAACGATTGCATTTTGGCATGGAGGGCATGATAAATCGGACTCTTCTAGCGGTCTTGGCACATAACCATAATGTTGGTCGTCAACAAAGTAGGACGACCGGAACTTTAGGGACGCTTCGCTACAATAAGGCCTTCACTAAAAGAAGTAAACAATGGGTTATCAAACCAGTGTTTGAGGATATGCAATATGATTTTATTGAGAGACTTATTGTTGATGTCCTAAATAGGCACATACATGGAGTTGTGAACGAACCTGTGCAGGGGACAACTGCATTGCCACCCAACATTGCCTCTGTTCCATGTCCACCTAAAGAAGAGCTCATTGAGAAATACACATCACGGTTTAAATGATTGTAATTTGATTGTCTGTTCTCTCGAGTCTCCTCATGTCGCAGGCCCATTGAATATGTGTAGCTATGTATTGTGTAAATAAAAGTGATTGCTCTGTGAGTCCTGTGAGATGGCCTTACACTGAATGTAGCTAACTAGGAATGTGTGCTCGTTCAAAGTGAAGGTCAGCTGCTTTGATTTTTTGCTCAGGTGCCGGAATGGCCCACGACTCAGTATAAGGTTCTATTGTTATTTGACCTTGACAGGCCAGGACCATCCCGAAAGACTTCTTTTTGGGGGTGTGGGGCAATAACGTAAGAAACGATAATGAATATAATTTCAGAAACGAAAGCCATTTAATGTTCGTTCATTACAAGAAATAACGTCGGCATAGAAGGAGTGGTATTTCGGGGCTGCCCTACGCACAGACACAATGGAAAATGCAAATATAATTTAAGTAACTCTTTAGATGAGTTTATACCGCAATTTAATTACTATACAGTAGCTTTAAAGACGGGTTAAGTTGTACTTGTTCGTTCTATGTGGCATATTGTTTTGTACCGCGCACTATCTTGAGGAGAACCATCTCCTTTTACGGAAGCACCTCAAAACCTTCCTCTTTGCTTCTGCTTTCTCTCTCCCTCTCCCCTGCTACAACTGGTCCATTGTCTGCAACCACGGTCCTGGGCCCTTCCACTCTCCACCTGCACTGCCTCCCTGTCAACCCCTGCACTGGGGGACTGTCTCAGTATCCTACAGCCCCCCCTTGACGTATAATACCCAGTTGCACTGTCCTAGCTATGAAATAATTTCCCGACCTAATATATAAAATGAATAATTTTAATAAAGATCTGATGGTGAGACTAATTTCATTTTTTATGTTTTTAAAACAGGTACATCCTTCATTATTGTATGTGTCACGAGTACCAGACACCGCCGGATGGCTTTTACAACCGCCAGTTGCTTCTCCGCTTGAACAACGTTACCACCCTGACCATTTTATGGGACGATCGCCAAGTACAAGTATGCCCTTACGCGGTACTAACGGCTAGATGCAACATACAGACCGATGTGGTGGCCTAGTGCCTCGTTGTTGGAACAGCCATGCGATTATCAGTGCGACCAAAGAGCTTATTTTATCGTAAACCAACACCCTGTGTACTGCACACGAACATCGCTTGCCTCAAGACGAACTATTTTGGATCGAGAGCAAAGAAAAATGCAAATCGCTGAATATTCTCTAAACATTTGATGTCCAATAAATGTACTTTGCCAAATGTACAATCTTGCCGTTTGCTTTTAAACCACAGTTTCATATTCCGAATTGTGGCGCTGTATTGTGAGATGATCTAAGACCCTGTGTACAGCAAAGGAACATCGCGTGCCTCAAAACGAACTTTTTGGAATGTGAGCAAATAAAAATGCAAATCGCTGAATATTCTCTAAACATTTGATGTCAAATAAATGTACTTTACCAAATTTACAATCTTGCGGTTTGATTTAAAAGTACAGTTTCATATTCCGTATTGTGGCGTGCTGTGTTGTGAGCTAATCTGTGTTGGTTTCCGGGTTCTGTGTGGAGTCGCGTAGAAGACGCCTGGGCGCGTTTGCCTACGCAGCACAGTCACGTCACGGATAGAGGCGGGGAATATGAATGTTTTGATAAAGTCTGTTTCAGGGGCGGGGGATTTGATTTAGTGCCGCAAAAGCAGGTGAGCCAGGGCGATGGGGGGAAATGATAGGATTATCAGAAAATGGCGGCTGATTTCGAGTGCGTTAATGGACGAAAAGTCAGGTAAGGTCCATAGGAAAGTTTTCTACGATCTACCGATTTATGCTTAAAAACACATGGCCCAAACGTAGGGACAATAAAAAAAAAAGTCCCGGAACTATCCTTTAAGTCTTTGAAGTAAGGCAACTTGGGTGGGTGCAAACCATAAAAAAGTGAGAGCCCATTGGGGGAAAGGCATACGTGAATAATCAGAGGTGCATTCTCGGATCAAACCAAGTAGTGCATTCTCCTGTCCTCGAAAGACACTTGTGCTGGGGTTAAGTATAAGACGGTGGACACAGTGAAAGGGCATGATCTGGGAACCACCACAAACACAGGGATTGTGACGAGCCTCTACAAACGTGGCATTACCGTCATCTCCTCTCTTTAAATGGCATATCAAACGAGTCGGCCAGTCAGTTCTAATTCATGCTTCAGTTGAACACTGTGTCGTTAAAAACACAGTACCCATGTAGAATATGGCGCTGCAAGCAGTGCAGTTCCTTTAGACAAATGGGCCGCAAAACAGTGCTGAGTGCAGCCAATTTCTACATCAGTCCACAGCGTGGGCTAAACGCATACAGAGCCAACTCTGCCCAATGCTTCTAAACGCGTAACACTGTAGAAAGGTCGCCAACACATCACATCACTCACACATGCAAAGTATACTCAGCCATAGAATTGTACCATCCATATGCACTCGGCTAAAGGCAGTAAACAACGTCAAATCGGCGCAGCTTACATAGACAGAAGGGTGCACGCCCCTTGAAAGTCCTGTCAACCAGTTGTACATTTTTTCCACTGTATCCATTTCCAGCATATGCCTTTTTGGATAATTGACCAGATAAGGTAATTCCCAGGATTAAATACAAGCACCAATGGAAACCCACAGGCACCAGTAACCAGCCACAAGAGGCATCAGAGAATAGAACTTTCGTAGCAGTTCAGACTGTGTCTGAAGACCTGTAATGCCAGAAAGTGAACCCATTGCACTAATCAACCATGATTTCCCCTAGGTTTGTGGGAGTGATGGAGGGTGTCTGAATGGGGAAGGGTAGTTGGATGGATTCAACTGATTGGCTAAATCCTCACAATCACCCAAAAAGCCCACATGAAGAATTACTATTAAATATTAGGGAGAGGATGTTCACAAATTTAAATAATGGCCACATTTTACATTTCCTTGGGTTGATTTTGATTGGCTATACATGATGTGAATAGAGAACGCTTTAGATAGCATCAAAAGAGAAATAGAGTGGGATTGTCTTTGGGACGAAAAATTACGTTTTTAGAAAAAAGGGTGGATGACATTGTGGAAGGTTTTGCAATACTGTGCACAGGTTAGGTGTGGGGATGCCCACTGTTCAGTATGGGCATCATTGCCACCCACCTGTTATATGCCTAAAAGCACATGCCAAGTCTGCCGGTCGTATGGCCCATTTTACCCACCTTACCACATGTGTATGCAGTTTTCATATGGGGGTGTGGGGGCATGAGGGTGTGTGTGCTCATCATTATTCAGTACTCTTGCACCACAGTGTGTCGCTACTCTGCCTATGATATGATAACAGGCTTAATACCCAGAGGATCGAACCCATGTTGCTCCGTGTCATCTTGCTTCCAATGCGAGCAGGTTGCCCCTGAGCTATCCACCCGAGAGGCACACATCCATCTCATTACCTGCAAAGACCACTGTGATGAGCAATCCAAAGGCAGTTCGCTGCCGAGCTGGGCTTTTTTTTTCACCTTGTCGGGTGAACCCAACTTCATAGTAACGTTCTAGATTCAGCAGGACCCTAGAACGTTACTTTGAAGTTGGTTGCAATCCGCCTTCAAAAGGCGCGTGCAGGGCCGGCATGAGGGGGGGTTGCACCATTTATGTTGTGCACCGCTGTGCTCCATCGCCCCGTTAAGGTGGTCTGGGCCAGGCTTACTGTGCATGGTCGCTGCAGCACTTGCTCCAAGCTGTGCATGCATAGTATTTCTGTAAAATAATGGACTGCCAACCTCGTACTGATGGGAACCAGTCAGTAAGACGTTGGCAGCACACTACCGTAGGACGCGCCAGAGCCAGCCACAGCACCCGGATGGCCCTGCACAGTCTCCTGGAGCCTGACAGCCAGTGCTTTAACTTCACACAGTCCATGAATGCTCTGGGACAATTCTAACCTACTAGAAATAAACCTTTTAGTGTTTTGGGAAATGCACAAAATAACTCTTAGTGGGCATTTTGGCTTACAATCTGGGTGAGTTATTGCAATACACAGTATTCGTCAGGGATTTAGGAAACCGACAGAGGTCCAAAAAATCCCATCACATGGCTTTCCCCGATAAGGACCCTGAAACCAAAGCCCACTCTACAGGCTGTCATGGCACGGCAGCCATGCTCTGTGCTTTCTTCCGAAGGCCATGAACGTGCCGATATGAATGGCTCAAACGTTTCCCTTCCTCTGTCACACACTGTCCTGCAGACGCTTTTTATGGCCCTTCTACTCATGGACTTTTGACTCACCAGCACTACTCACTCGAAAGCTCCGTTTTGTTGCTCTGCTTTTGCATTAACGTACACTACCTAGTGTATTCCCTAGTGGTGTGACACCCAATGCATTTATAGTTGGCAGTGTTCATCTTCAACAAGCTGACACCGGTTTTCTTTGACAATTTAACTACGACAAGAAAATCCATACTTGTTTGAAATAATGCATTTGTTGCTGTTTTCTCTAGGTTAACACGATGTTTATATTTTAAAAGATCACTAAGTGTGTGGTGTGTGTGACCGTGCCTCTCTCAACAATTCCAGCACTGTCAATATTTATACATGCATATATGTATGTACTACAAATTGTTGTGCTTAAAACAGCATCTGGAGTGCATCCAGTCCAAGCTCGTATTCTCCCCCAATTCAAACCCAATACAGCAGCGTTTTTTTTTGTAAGAGGCCAAAGTTTCTCATGGCTGGGATATAGGGTTCACAGCCTGAAAGCAAAAAGCCAGCCCGAGAAAGGAGAACATAACCACAAAACCCAAGACACATTTCTTGGCCGGCATCATCCTTCGGTTCCTCTGAGAGCAGTTAGCTGATACATTTGGAACACAATAAACCATTTTTCACTGGTACCAAAAGAAAAATATTGTCCAACTGAAGTTATCGAAATATAGGAACTTTAATGAAATCTACGAAGGCACTGAAGACCAACCCCTGTAAAGGAAAAACATAGAATGCAGTCTTCGGAAATAAATTCAATATTGACGGTAACACCATTAAAGCTTCCAAGGAAGTAAAAACCCTTGGATTCTATTTGGACTCCACACTGTCCTTTGATAAACAGGTCAAATCCCTTCCCCTCTGCAAGGGCTTACACCTGCAAATTACTCAGAGCTGGTAAACCGTTCCTCTCTGACAATAGTTGTCTGATCCTGGCTAGAGCTCTAATACTCTCCAGAATCAACTACTGCAATGCCCTTTACAGTGGTACCAACAAATCTACCATTCAAAAGCTCCAAACACTACAGAATAACGCCCTAAGAGCAGCACTAGGCATAACTAAGAAAACTCACATCTCCTCCTTGAGACGTCAACATAAATGGTTATCTACATCTGACAAAATACTACTAAAAACGCTCTCCTTGACACATAAAGCCTTTAACAACGCAGCCCCCAGCTACCTCATAGATAAACTCCAGAGAAGAACTTCTCTCAGACCTACCAGAACTGGGAATACTAATTGCCTGACTATTCCCAAATACAAGCTCACTACCATTGGGGGTAATAGCTTTACTGTTAAGGCAGCTAAAAGCTGGAACTCATTGCCTCAGGAGCTGAGAGCAGACCAACACTACTTACATTTCAGGAAAAATTTAATAAAACATATCACTGCTACGGATCCTTCGTCTCCCATTACCCTCAGAGGACTTGCCCACTCCCACAGAGACTGGGTCATCCTGCAGTAACAGCGGACTACCGTATTACTTTTGATTTTTTCATAAATCCCTAAAGACCTTGTGCACTGTGATCCATTTGGGAGCCTAGTATCTTACAAAGGGCCCCACGTGGCACATTCATCCTTTGTACAGTGCCTATTGTTCATTTATTTAATTTCATTGGCTCTTCTTTTCTTCGTCCTATTTTGTACATTGTATATATCCTGTATTCATGTAAAAAAAACTGTATATCTTGCTATCATGTAAATAGTGTATCCTGTGGATACGAAACTATGTAAGTCTTGCATTTCCATTGTGCTGTGCCCTTTTACTCACGAGTCTGGTGCGCTTAACAAATGAATAAACAAACAAACAAACAAAAGGCACTCTGGGTTGGTAGGCTGAGGTGCACAGGCAAAACACTTCAGCAGCAATATAACTGTACAATTAATTGTCTTTTAACGGCAAAGAAGTGCAAGCTTAAAGTCATGAAGTTCCTTGAAGGTTGACCAGGGGGATGGGGCCCCTTCAAATACCCTTGATTTCTTATATTTGGAGCTCAACATATCGAGCCAGACTTCTAGGTGCATTAGTGCTGTCGAGCCAGTGTTGAGGCATTTGAGACATGCTTTTCTAATGGCGAGCCAGCTTCGAGTCAGTTTGAGGCATTTGTTCCTGGTGGATCGAGTCAGCGTGTGAGACTTGTCCAGTTGAAGTCTTTTGGTGGTTCGAGTCACCAGTTTAGTTGCTGGTGAGACAATGCTTCTGCTGGTTTAAGTCAACGTTGGAGATTGGTGAGTTGATGGCTTCCAGCAGGATGAGTATACATTTGATTTGTCGCCCCCACAGAGTTGAGCCGGTGATCATGTCGAGTTGAGGCAGTAAGCTTCAATGGGTTGTGTCAGGGTGTGGACACCTTGAAGAGCAAGTAAGACTGTAGAGTGCTAGAAGCAGCGCCACAGGTGCCATAATGGCTCGAAGTGAGTCAAGCAAGTGTTGAGCCAGCAGTAAACAGGATTCTGAGCTACCTCTGCACTTCTGGGAAGCAAAATCCGGGGTCTCCAGCGATCAATTGAGTCATTTGTTCCACACGTCGACTCTGGAAGATTGTATGACACCTACGGGATGTCCTTCACCCCCAGAGAGCACAGGCAACAGAGAGGCCTGGATCCAGAGCAATAACACTGCAAATATACCTTTAAGGGGGGTATATAGAAGAGATTTCCTGTTTCCTGGGATCACCTGTCTTCATCTCTATGGAAGAAAACATTACAACAGACTGTATCACCCAACAGAGTTTGAGGGTAATCCTTCTTTTCCTGAAGTCTAAACATGAGTCAGTTCTAGCCTGTATTCCTCGCCCATATAACAGCACAATTCTACAGTGAAATGATTCACAACAAGTCTGTTGTCAGGAGTCCAATCCACACTGCTGGCACATGTGCCTTTTGGTGCAAGAGTGCTTTGTCTGCAGGAAGTGGGCAGGGGCAGGGCACTTAGGGAGCCCTTTCAGGAACCAAGATAGTGGATCTCTCTTCTGCTCTGGCAACCCTAAAACCACCCCATTCAATGTTTGCCTACTCCAAAAGGACTCCAGTTCATTAGCGCCCCGGTGTGAGAATGGCTTTGATGTGTCAGCATTGACTTTGAAGCACTCTTTCTCAGGGGACCTCCCAGGGAGAGTTGTTGCACCCTGAAGGTTTGTTTTGCCCCTCTCTGTGAATAAAAAGAACAGCTTCCTGGGGCAGAGACCCACATGGTTGTTCTGTCTTCACTGGAGCATGGCACGATGGCATCAACATTCTGAGGGTGTATAATTGTGTGGCCCCATTAGCTACAATGTCATAGCCAGACAAACCCTCTGTTTTCAGTTTAATGTGCCACCAGGCTGTTTAGGGCACACCATTATTATGTTTTGAATCAGAGGAGCAGTTGATTAAAAAACAACCGCTGCCTGCTGGAACTTTGAGTACCAGCAGTTGTCATGAATTCAGATGCACCATTCGAATCTGCTCTTTTGCCACTGCAGGGCATTTTCTGGAGATGTCAGGAGATAGTCCCAGCAAGGCACATGAGTGCACTAGGATTTTGGCATAGAGCATTATGAAAGGGGTGTCTGATTAGGAGACTTCCCTTTCAGGAACAGTCTAATCCACATCATTTCATTAATACAAATAAAAAAGTAATATTGTGTTTCACATCTTATTATGCTTGATGCTGGTAAAAATCAGCAATAGACGGGCTGCTACTGACCATTTTTGAGTAAGGATTATGACATAAATGATAAACATTTCCATCTTTTCAGCACGAGATTATGTTCCGACCCATCACTTCTGAAATCATCCCTTGCAGCAAGATATTAATCACCAGCTACATAATAACAGAGACAGAGAGAGCGAGAGACAGAGTGAGACAGATGCACAAGGTGGAATTATTTAAAAGTTACAAGAAAAACAATCCTTAGCATTGTCACTGAGAGACACGTGGAGGCCAGTTACATAATCTAACTCCTTGTGAAGGCTGTTCCAAAGTCTCAGGAAACGAGGAAGACATTGGAGGGAGCTACCCCAACCCTTAGAGAAATGAGAATATGTAATACAGAAACTTGCACTGGTGCAGAACAATTTTGCACAGTATTTGCACTGGGTCAGTAACATGCCCTGGGGCAAACATACATTAAGACAGTACATAGTTGCATCAGGGCACGTTGTGCCTCCTGCAAATACATTGCAAACGTTCAGTTGCACCAGCTACATCTCAAATGGAACACCCAGTGAAATAATAATACAATATTCACCCCATGTACTCTTACTGTTCCTAGGGCCTTTCGATTCCATTTCTGAAGCGATGGCTAGCAGACTCTTATGGAAACATGTGAGGATTCAGTGACTCACTTCTATAATGGTGACCCTGGGATCATCTGCTCTATGCAGATTGAGATGTCTCTGGAAAGAAGGATCTCTTGATGCTATCACTGGCAGCTGGTCGATGTCTGATTTCCCTTTATAGTGTGTAATTTATGACCTTCTGAGACCTGTCACACATTTTAAGTGAAGTAGTTGGCACTGTGCACTGTATACTGATGATGCAACACACCGTTCTTTTTCTGGCTCCCACCAAGCCTTCTTTCAACAGCAACTACATGAGCTAACTGGTTAAAGCAACATTTGAATCTTCCAAATTTCGCCTACTTCCACCACATGTTTGCAGAAAAAATGTTAGATCTGATTCATGCATGAAAAGTTCAGAGATGGTCAGCAAAAAGAAACAGTGCCAATTATATGCAGTTGTGTGTCGCGGTTTTTCTATGTGAGGACACATTTACAGGGTAATTCATAGAATTTCGCACAAAAGTGGCGCACGTGGCTGGCGCAAAGTGTGCGCGTGTGAATGTCTGCGTCAGCCACGTGTGCTAAAATCGATATCCGCGCACAGCGTATTCATGGATTTTACCCTCCAAAACCAGCCGTGGCACCCCCAAGAACGCCCTCGCGCAAGGAAAAGCCATCAAAATTCCCAATTCAGCGCGCTAACCTTGGACCAGTATACAGGGCTGGCAAACAGCAAACGCCGAGCGGGGAACGTGTATTACTGGGGTGCGCGGGAAGTTCCACACGCAATTTCAGCAGGGTATGTGTATTTCTGGGGTGCGGGAGAAGTTTTACACGCGTTTTCAGCAGGGTACGTGTATTACAGGGGTGCGCAGGAAGTTCCACACGCGATTTCAGCAGGGTACGTGTATTTCTGGGGTGCGGGGAAGTTTTACACGCAATTTCAGCAGGGTACATGTATTACAGGGGTGCGCGGGAAGTTCCACAAGCGATTTCAGCAGGGTACGTGTATTTCTGGGGTGCGGGGAAGTTTTACACGCAATTTCAGCAGGGTATGTGTATTACAGGGGTGCGCGGGAAGTTCCACACGTGCTTTCAGCAGGGTACGTGTATTTCTGGGGTGCGGGGAAGTTTTACACGCGATTTCAGCAGGGTATGTGTATTACAGGGGTGCGCGGGAAGTTCCACACGCGATTTCAGCAGGGTACGTGTATTTCTGGGGTGCGGGGAAGTTTTCCACACAATTTCAGCAGGGTACATGTATTACAGGGGTGCGCGGGAAGTTCCACAAGCGATTTCAGCAGGGTACGTGTTTTACTGGGGTGCGCGGGAAGTTCCACATGCGATTCCAGCAGGGTACGTGTATTTCTGGTGTGCGGGGAAGTTTTACACGCGATTTCAGCAGGGTACGTGTATTACAGGGGTGCCCAGGAATTTCCACACGCGATTTCAGCAGGGCACGTGTATTTCGGGGGTGCGGGGAAGTTCTACACACAATTTCAGCAGGGTACGTGTATTTCTGGGGTGCGGGGAAGTTTAACACGCAATTTCAGCAGGGTACGTGTATTACAGGGGTGTCCGGGAAGTTTCACATGCGATTTCAGCAGGGTACGTGTATTACAGGGGTGCGCGGGAAGTTCCACACGCGATTCCAGCAGGGTACATGTATTTCTGGGGTGCAGGGAAGTTTTACACGCGATTTCAGCAGGGTACGTGTATTACAGGGGTGCGGGGGAAGTTCCCCAAGCGATTTCAGCAGGGTACATGTATTACTGGGGTGCGCGGGAAGTTCCACAGGCGATAGGCCCTGTGCGAGTGGGGTACGTGTATTATGGGGGTGCAGGGGAGTCCTACACGTGAATTGGCAGTGTGGGTCCTCCCAGGTGTTCCCTCTACACCCTCCACGGCCCCTACAGGCAGACCACACCACAGGGGACTACCCTGCACCCCTGGTCATGTCCCGCAGGCAGCCCATCCACCATGTGCTTGCCCCCCCAGCCAAGCCACATGTCACCTTGCACAAGTGATCACCAACACATTACTCCCTTACACCCCCACCCCACAGCAGTGCAGGGCACCTGCCAGCAGGCCCCCACTCATGTCCCCTTGCACCCCCAGCCCCCAGCAGTGTGGGGCACCTGCCAGCAGGCCCCCACTCATGTTCCCTTGCAGGTGGGAGCGTGCTCGGGGCTCTATGGGGCAGTAATTCGGCCTTCTGGGCAGGAGCGTGGTCTTCCGTGTGCAACCGCGTGGCCAGCTTGATACGGAGTGATTTGGCACGTGAAAATCTTGTACGCCAGCGTGTAATTCGAGGAAAGGCCCTTAGCGCATAAACGCGTCAGCACGCGTACGCGATTTCATTGGACCAAAGGCCCTTAGCGCGTAAGCGCGTCTGTGACGTGCACGCGCGGGTGTTTCCCTGAACCCGGGTGCATGTTACACGTCCAAGAACTGCACATCTGAGTGTCAGCTCGTGTAATTGGAGGATAGGGCCTTAGCGCGTATACGCGGAAGTGACGTTGGACGTGTGGGCTGGTTCAAAAGGTACGTGTAGGACGTCAGTTCCTTGTACGTGCTTTTCGTGGAGAGCGAGTGGGTGAATTCTGTACTTCTTGTCGGTTCACACTCGATTTACTTCACAGCGTTTCAAGTTCGTACTCCCTGTTACCTCTGACCGCTTTTTTCTGATTTTCTGTTGGGCCTGTTTCCTCAAACAGCATTCACTTCTTCTTTTGTCCTGTCTCCTCAGACAGCGTACAATTCTTCTTTTGGCGGGGGTGTTGCCAACGCGCACACGGGCGTATTTTTAACACTCTTTTTACAGGCAGACGGTGAGTCGTGCACATATTTACCAACTGTGCTTGCCCCGTGTGTCGCGTACCCCTTCAGAGGTCATTGTAGGCTGCGTGTAACACGCGTATGTTCATTTTTGTGTTTCTGGTGCCACAGCGTAGTGCGGGTTCATTTTTCCACGCACGTGGTCTACGAGGGGTTGCGTGCATGTTATTTTCTGTTTTTGGGGTGCCTGTGCGTTGCGTGACCCGTCATCTTTCCCCAGGGGTCACATACAGCCTTGCTAGAGCACTAGGATATGAATTCCATCTAGTACCCTACCCCTTTGGCCCCCAATTGCCCAGGACAATAGTTTACTGCAAGTCCCATATGCCCAACAACATCAGTGCCATGGTTGGGAGGCGACCAAGCGCTAAGGGTGGCAAAGGTGGCCGAGCCTCAAGAGGTGGGCGTGGTAGGGGACATGGCCGGGATTTGCAGGGTATCCCTAGCCTCCCATGTGTGGAGGACCAGTCAGGGACACCCATGCCCCCCCATGGTTGAGGGAAACGTGGCTGACACCATCTCTGCTCAGCTCTTGTTGGACCGGCCCATTGTGGCACCTGACCTGGCACAGGGTGACTCCCAGGCTGACTTCCAGGTCGCCAAGTCTAGGCCACGTGTGGCGGTGCAAGTTGGTGTCACCAGGCCACGTGGATCAGGGGCAGCTATGTCATCTGCTGCCCCGAGTAGGCAGGGTGGGGAGGCTGTAGGGGCAGCTGCAGCTCCATCCACCCCAGCTCTGAGTCTCCCAGCCAGGGCAGTGTTGGTCCCAGTCCATCTTGCTAACGTTCCCCCTGACTACGTCACACTTCAGCCAATGCCTGCACCAAGTCCCATGCTCAGTGTGCATTCCCACACTCCAACTACCCAGTGCACCGGTGCTCCTGCCCCTAGTGGCCAGAGCGGCATAGGCCACTCAGGATCCCCACCACCTTCCAAAAGAAAGAGGAAGAGTGCTCGTCCAGTACAGGCTGATACCCCAGACACGGCTAAGCAGACCGGCACGCCAAGGAAGCCTAGCTTCAATGATGCCGAACGTGATGGACTTGTGCAGTATGTGTCCGCACATGACAGCGAAATGTTGATCACTTCAGGGTGCAAGATCACACCTGCTCGACGTCAGGCACACTGGCAAACCGTCGCGGACAACATAAGTGCCCTTGGATTTGTGAGGCACACAGCTGGTGAGTGCTACAAGTGCTGGAATGACCTTAAGCCAGGGCAAAGAAAAAGCTGGCCTCAAGTCATGCCGCGACTCTGGTGACTGGAGGTGGGTCTCCACAAGAGGACATTGAACTCACTGTACATGAGTCTGTTGCTGGGACCTACGTCACAGAGGAACAGATCCAAGGTGTGGGTGAACTGCCAGATTACGAGGCATTGTCCGGTGACTGCACATGCATGTGTGTGTGTGTGATCCATGTGTATGTTGTGTGTGTGAGGGGTTCTGATTGAGTACCAGGAGAGGGTGTGTGTGCCTGAGTGGTTTGGGTCACCCATGTGCTTCATCCAAAACATTCTGCGCCCCTGGATTTAGGTATTACAGTATCCCTTCTTCCCACAGTAGACATTTTGTGCAACATCACGCCAGTTGCCCTTGAAGTGGCATCTTGCAACAACATTGTTCCGTATTTTTCAGTGTTCATTCAGGCTGATTGTTTCAATTCCCACACTTTCACTACGCATTTCTCAGCCCTATTGGCAAACAATATGTGACATGCCTATGGTACATGCCATCTGTGTGATGGCATGTGTCATGTATGTGGATTGGACATGCCACTCACAGGCCAATGTGTGATGGCACTGCTAGCCACCATGCAGCTAATGTGTTGCTCTTCCATCTTGGTGTCATCAGTGTCTGGCATTTTGCTCCCCTTCAAACTCAGTGACAGTGCATGCATGGGAGGGTTATAGTCATGTGAGACATGTGTCAATCAAGTACTGGTTCTGTAGCTTGTCAGGCCTAATTGTGTGCCATGGTGCTAATGCCTGTTTCCATTTTTTGTCTTTCATGTTTTTGCTGGGGATGACGCACTTGATGCTGTTGAGGGTGAGGAGATGGTGCAGACCCAGGAGGGATCTCAGGCACGACGGGGCACCAGTGGGGGATGGGGTCTGGTGGTGGGTGAGAACCCACTCTTGCTGCAGACCGTTCTCTCCAGGGGTGTCTCTGGGTGCACCTCCCCAGGCCTCTATTCAGGTGTTGATTCGGATGATGAGACCTATGTGGCTTCGCAGGTAGGTGTTTCTGGAAGGGATTCTGTTCTGTACGACCCACCAGCACCAGGGGTACAGCCCACTATGGGGATGTCAGTGTTGGTAGGTCCGCCTTTGGTGGTTACGGATGCAGGGCCACACTCCGCAACATCTGATCCTGTTCCTGAGCCAGCAGATCAGAGGGGGAATGCAGTCCTGCAGCCTCAGGCAGTGCCGACACAGCAAGGCACAGTTCGCCTTGCCCCAGACAGGTGTGGTGCCAGCCAACGCGGTGGCCGTACGCCACCAGGCAATACCGCATGGGAGCAATCCATATACGGTATGGCAAACCAACAGGCAGCAGCATCTGAGATGATGGCTCAAGCAATGGAGAGGGTGGCCACTACCATTGTCCCCCCAGAAAGGCAGATGGAGCAACTACAGCAGGCAACAGACTCGATTTGCCAATCACTCAGGGAGGACATATTGGCATCCAACAGGGACAGATGGGCGGCCCTGGACACTATGCGGGAAGCCATTTCTTTAGAGTCACAGGGCCAGAGGGAAGCCCTGACGGTAGAAGTCTGTCACCTCAGGCAGACTCTTGTGGACCTTGAGGCTTCCACTGTCATGAGGACAGAACAGCTGCTGCAGCGGGTCAAACGTGCGCTCTCAGCAGAGATGCAGGAAACTCGGGAGGAGGTCCGGACATCATGTCAGGTGGTGCATGGGGATCTCCGCACCATATTCCTCCAGAACGAGACCTTCCACACCTGCATGTTTGCTGCCATGGAGGACCAGACTAGGGCTTTGCATGGGAGGCCTCCCATAGCACCACCACCTCCTGTGGCGGCAGCAGCACAGAGTGATGAGGGCGACCACAGCGATTCTGAATCTCTCACAATAGCGTAGCCGTGCAGGCCATGAGCTCATGGAGGTGTTTTTTTTCGCACAGGTGGCTGTTGGTGTGCACCCTGTCCTCAGACCTCCTGGGTGGTCTCCTCCAACCCCCCTCCCCCCACATGGCCATTTTTGATTTTTGATTTTCGATTTTTGATTTTTGATTTTTGATTTTTGATTTTTTGTTACAGTGTGTTGCCTTGTGTGGCTCCCGTGGGCATCAACTGTATTCCGGCTGGGCACATGCAGGCTTGTCCTGAGTTTGGGTTGGATGCTTGGGTTCATGAGACACACACCCCTCCTGCTTCCCATTTCCATGGGCTTGCAAAGGGTGTGCCCAAGTGACAGTGACTTACACAGTGACGTTGGACACCCATGACATGTGTGGGCAGTCTGTAGTCAATACTGTGTATACATTCCTAGTGCATATTGTTGTAGTATTGTACACTGCATGGTGTATTGATGTGTGCTTGTGCATCTATGTCTCCCTCCTGATTTGCAGGTTAATTCCTCATGTCTTCACAAGGCCGTCTACTTTGGAGATGGAGTTCATGTTGTAAGCAGTGCACTTCCAGATTTGCATGGCACCAACACTGTATAGTTGGAAGTGGTCGATGTGCTAGCATCACCAGGTTGTAAAACTACATATCCTTTAACTTAGTACTGTCATGTGAATGCTATGTTTGGGGTTGAGTAGCTGCATTGTAGTGTGGTAAGTATTTGGTCATGTGTGTTGTCAGTTCTACATTAATGGGAGCATATTGTGTGTGGCCAGTTTCCATTTGGGACACTGTACTTTGTGACACTTGTGTCATGTTTTGGGGATTCCTTTGTTTGCTCTCACATAGCATGACATGCCATGGTGTGTTGGGTGGCGGTGCTGAGGAGGGGTTGTGTGACATGGCACTGTTGTCATGTTGTATCTTGCAAGGGGGTAATGATTTTAGCAGCATAGAAGTGTGTCTTTTGATGACACAGCATTGGTGGTGTTTGTGTAGGTAGGGATGCACACAACGGAACACTTCCAGGTGAACAATCTCAGGCTGGTATGGTTGTGACAGTTGACTGTCACTTGACTCATCATCATTTATAGTCAGCTGGTATGTGCCAGGGCTGTGTGCACTCCACAGGGGTGTGATTTTAGGTGAAGTAATTATCCACCAGCTGCGTACGGGCTGCCTCACCCGTGCCCTTTCCCCTCCCATGCGCAGCAGGCGTGCATGTGGTAGGGGATGTGGGGGCACCACCATGTCCACGGCGAGGCCCCAGTGTGTTGCAACGTTGTGCAGGACACATGCTGCCACTATGATCCTGCACACTACTGGGGGAGCGTATAACAGCTGCCCGGCAGAACGGTCAAGGGAGCGAAAGCGTGACTTGAGCACTCCGAATGTGCGCTCCACTATGCCCCGGGTTGCAATATGGGCTGTGTTGTATCTTACCTGGGGTGGCGTGGTGGGGTTCCGAATTGGCATCATCATGTGAGTTACTCAGTATCTGACATGCTTGCATGTGCAGTGGCATTTATGCTCACCAAGTAGCTATGTATCGCCATGCCGCCCAGCTTTTAGGTCTCGGTTTAGGGTTGACATTCTGTAAATCAAACTGTCGTGGGTGGACCCTAGATAGTTGGCATATACTGAGGTGATGATTCCTTTGGCATCACATACTGCCTGGACATTGATGGAATGCCAGTGCTTGCGGTTTCTATAGATGTGCTCTGATGCCCTGGGGGGACGTAGAGCCACATGGGTGCAATCAATGGCACCTAGAACTTTGGGGAATTGTGCCACCCCGTAGAAATCCTGGGCGGCAGCCTGCCTTTCTGCAGGTGTTCTGGGCAGGTATATGTGCCTGCGGACTGATGGGCGTGTAGTGATGATGGCCAAGACCTGATGTAGGCATCGTGACTGCGTGGCCTGTGACACCCCCCCCACTATGGCACTTGTCAGCTGAAATGATCCAGTGGCCAAGAAGTGCAGTACATTAAGGACCTTCTCCAGGGGGCTGAGTGCTTGGGAGCACAGGGTGGGTGATGTGAGGTCATCCTCCCACTCACTGACCAGGTCGAGTATTATGTGAGGTGGAAACCTGTACCTCCCATACACGTGGTCATCAGGCATCCCAAAAAGGCTGGTTCTGGGTGTAACAATTCTGGCCCTGACTATCCTCCTCCTCCTCCTGCAGTATCCCACGGCCACTGCTGCTAGGAACGGTACATTCATCCTTGCGTCTGAGCTTGTTTGTTGTTTGCGTGCACTTTTATGATGCGCGGGTCGACGTACGCCTGCTTCCTGCTGGCGTACGTGTTTCCAGATTGGCCCGTCTTTTTGGGCACATGCCTTAGCCACGTTCGATTCCATGAATACTTGTTGTAGGCGAGCGTGTGAAACTTCCCGCGCACCGCAGTAATACACGTACCCCGCTCACCCAGGCCCAATCGCGTGTGAAACTTCACGCGAACCCCTGAAATACACGTACCCAGGCCAATCACGTGTGACACTTCCCACGCACCCCAGTAATGCACGTACCCCGCTCACCCAGGCCCAATCGCGTGTGAAACTTCACGCGAACCCCTGGAATGCACGTACCCAGGCCAATTGCGTGTGACGCTTCCCGCGCACCCCAGTAGTACACGTACCCCACTCACCCAGGCCCGATCATGTGTGAAACTTCACGTGCACCCCTGGAATACAGGTACCCCGCTCCCCCAGGCCCTATCGTGTGTGAAACTTCACGCGAACCCCTGAAATACACGTACCCAGGCCAATCGCGTGTGAAACTTCCCGCGAACCCCAGTAATACACGTACCCCGCTCCCCCCAGCCCCATCGCGTGTGAAACTTCCCGTGCACCCCAGTAATACACGTACCCCGCTCACCCAGGCCCAATCGCGTGTGAAACTTCACGCGAACCCCTGGAATCCACGTACCCAGGCCAATCGCATGTGACACTTCCCGCGCACCCCAGTAGTACACGTACCCCGCTCACCCAGGCCCGATCGCGTGTGAAACTTCCCGTGCACCCCTGGAATACACGTACCCCGCTCCCCCAGGCCTGATCGCATGTGAAACTTCACGCGAACCCCTGAAATACACGTACCCAGGCCAATCGCGTGTGAAACTTCCCACGCACCCCAGTAGTACACGTACCCCGCTCCCCCGGCCCCATTGCGTGTGAAACTTCCCGTGCACCCCAGTAATACACGTAAACCGCTCAGCCAGGCCCAATCGCGTGTGAAACTTCACGCAAACCCCTGGAATCCACGTACCCAGGCCAATCGCGTGTGACACTTCCCGCACACCCCACTAGTACACGTACCCCGCTCCCCCAGGCCCGATCGCGTGTAAAACTTCCCGCGCACCCCCGAAATACACGCACATGCTATTTTTCACACAGCGGGTGTCCGTGTTTGTCGTGTACCCCTTTGCACGTTATTTGTCCTAGGGGGCCACAGTATGGGACATTCATCAGAGCTGTATATTCGTGCTTTTTGTTAGTGCACATTTTGGCGCACATTCTTTTCCTGCGAAGGGCCGCTACCGCCTGCCTTCTGGTGGCGGACGGGTTTGGGTCTGTGCGCGTCTTTGCCCGTGCGCTGGTTTGTCCTATTCGATTCCATGAATACGTGTTGTAGGCGAGCGTGTGGGCGTTCCGCGCACTTGCCTCCTGTACTTCCCCCGTGATGCCCACATTTTCACGAGTTGTTCCCCATTCCGAGTGTTACGCCCCGTGTTCCGCCTACTTTTGTTATGTGCGCCACGCTATGTGCGCTTTCGCTGTGGCCTTAGCGCATGCCGTTAGATGACCTGTGCCCCGGCGTGCGCCGTGCACTTTTTCAGCACACATCCCTGATTTTACTCGCGCACGGACTTCCATGAATAGATGTGCGCTGGTTTCCCTGCGATATTCGCACTTTCACTGCGATTTTCGCTCTTTCACTGCGAATCGCACGTTTTCGCACGCTTGCCCCGTAATTTTCAGCGCACATTAATTCCATGAATATGCCTGTGACTATTTTTGTCCGGTTTTCAAAAGTTTGCTGCAGACAATGAAGGATTTAAAAGCATGTACATGCAATGCTACTCTTTATAATTGATTAGACCAACGACACAACAGAACAAGTGATTACTATTACAGAGATTAATTGGGTGTTATGACCATAGCAACCATAGATACTTTGTTTAAGAAAAATAGTAATTCAAGTAAAGTCCATTTACAGAAGATATGCACTGCAATTTAAGAATGATAAAAAGTGGGGTCCTCTTTGCGCACATTGCAACCTGTGCTCTAGGGGTTGCACATACATGGCTGTAGCAGGCCCTTTATCCAAAATAATATCGATCAATGGTTCATTGATTTGTGCTACATCAATTTAGCCTTGCTTTCTATTACTCTTTGGTACAACAGCTCAGTTAGTTAAACATGCATTACACACCATATGCAGATATCTGTAGGCAAGAGCCAGATTATAAGATCCAAAGCAGGCCAAGAGGACTCAGACCTTCACTCCTTCATATTGCAAACATTGAATTGTTTCTTGGTGCAACAACAGGATATATTTTTGAACTCAGAGGTTATAATTTCATTTACTTCAAAAGGATGAAAATATGTTTCCTCCCTGGCCTAGTTTGGAACTTAGACCTACCAGTTGCAGATAGATGCCTGCAGAAGGTCTGTGCTACCTTACACAGCTATTGGCGGAGGTTCAAGCGTAGGCAAACAGCTTCTTAAGCACCTCACACTTCGAAATTGGTTTCAATTTCTTTGAATGTCTTTTCAGAGGGTTTTCCCATCTTGACACTGTATCCTGTGGCTTCATCAGTGTATTTCTGGTATACAAGCTGATCTGAGCTGCCCAAGTGGGGAGGGGAGGGGCGCTCTAAACGTCTACTGGTCATTCAGCAACCAAAATAGAAGCATTTTAAAAAACAAATATTTTGTAGCGATTGTTCAGAAAAATAGAATTACTACACCACGAACAAACAACCAGCCTGTGTCCCTCAAACCCCCACGCCCCCCCTCTCATTCCCTCCTCCCCACTAATTATGAAGCAAGATGATCAGTCACAGAGGAAGTTAACAATAGTTGGATATTCTACTAGGCAATATTCAGTAAGTTTCCATCTTTGCAGAGAAAATAGAAGTATAATGTGTACAGGTGTGAAAGGAGGAAACTGACATGCAAGTGACACAGTGATTGTTATAGACTTTTATTCACCATGAAATTAAAGAGAAAACCTAACTTTCTCTACTTCTATGAGGGGTTTCACTGCCTCAACTAAAATAGTAAAACGGTCTGTCAGAATTTCATTGTAAACTACAGTTCACCGTTCTCTGTCAAAATCTCCAATTCTGTCCGTTGCACTTATAAATAAACTAAAAGATTGCCTCAGTGTTCTTGGTACAAGAGAATGACTCACTTCTCCTGGACCGGGCGGCACAATGCTGGTTGCAAGTTCCTAACCAGGGGGAATTACCACCTTTCTTCTGGTCCCAATACTTTGCAAACCAAGGACCGCCAATCCTATAAGACTCTGTTCTGTATCAGAAAGTTCACTGTTTCTTCACTCCAGGGGGATCACTTGTTCTCAACACAGTACTTGACTTGCCAGGGGGAATGACTTCTCTCTCCTGGCCTCAAGGCTGCATACTCAGTTCTCTTGATTGTGAAGAGAATGACTCTCTTCTCTTGACTTTGGCTTTTCTCCAAACTGGGGGAATGTCTCAATTCCCCGGGCTTCTTGACTTTTCGCTGTGGATGTAGCACTACCAGGAGAATGAATCCCTTATCCTGGTATCTTGGTTTCACAATCACTTTGCCCTCAGCCAAACCCAGGGGAATGACTCCCCTCCCCATATGATCTTTGTTTCACTGTTTGCCTTCTTTCTCAACAGTTCCTGTACAAGCATGGTCCTTGACTTAGGTTTTCCCAGTATAGCCCACTTGGTCTACTTGCTTGCCAAGTACAGCCACGAGGATGATGACTTGTATTTTTCTCCTTGTATGGGTGCAGGTCGCAGACCCATATTTCTCTCCTCTGATGATTTGACAGACTTGGTTCACTCTCTTGCAAAGCACTGCTATGAGGAATATGACTAGCCTATGTGTAACTCTTAGGGTCCCACAACCATCTTCTCTCTTTGTTGGGTTTCCCCTAACCCTGTTATATGTCATGAGGGCCACTTTTTCACTTTTCTGTCCCTCTGGTCAGCGTGTAGCTGCCTGCTCGCTATTAGGCCATGAAGGAGCAGCCTGCACTCACATGGTGACTGTTCCTATGCCACCTCTGGCTTTCCCATACTGCCTGTCACGTTGCTTCAGGACTTGGTACCTTGCCAGGGCTTCCTGATGCGGAACTCCATCTCTCTGCTTCACCGGGCTCTCATCGGTAGCATCTTTGGTCACCATGCATCTCTTGTTCTCAGGTTGCCCACCTTTACTTGTTCTGACGTGGCTCTGCTCCTGCATAGCCCTCCAGGATGTCTTGTGGCTCCCCCCCTGCCTCCCCAGTTCCGTTTTGTTTCCCAGACATGATTCAAATCTCCCGCGCTATAGATCCTTTGCACCTGATGCCTCCTTCAGCTGGATTTGACAAAAGGCGTAGTCCTTTGTCGACCTAAATACGATGTTGCAAGCATACTCTTGGTGAAAGATTTAAGACCCCCTTCTGTTTCCCAGGTGTGATCTTCATCATTCCGCAGTGCCTGCTCATCTCAGACCTAGATATACTTGGTCAAGTATGTTCTCTTGTGTATCAGTAGTACTTCCCCGATAGATAAGGTCTTGAGTCTTACAATAGTACATGTTTGGTCAAGGTACTGAGCATTCAGAATAGGAGAAAAGAGAGTGTGGATGTGTGGTTGTGGTGTGGTGTCTAGGGCCATGCCCTAGATGTTTGTCCCTGTTCCCAGAAGGGGAGTCTTTCCCCCTGAGATCCTCCTGCTATATACCACCCCCCCCCAGCGGGACTGTTGGGTAGTGGCCAAACACCCTGGCCTCATGGGAAGGGGCTCCCCCTTGGGGAGAAGTGATAACATCTAGGGATTTGTCACAAAAGTCATATTTAAGAAGGATACCACTGCATGCCAGTCAATGAGGAAGGCAGAGTGTCCTTGCTGAAGTGAGTAATTAACCTAGTGTAGTGCCACACATTTCCATATCTTCGGTATCTTGTAGTGAAAAGTTGGGGCTTCCTTGTGCTCCCATTTTTGCATGATTTTTGGATCCTATAGTCCTGCAAGGCCCACACTTGCGGGGATAAGCAAACAGACTGTCCTTATTTCTTTTGATGTCAGCATCTTCTAGGAGAAGCAGGGTCTCTTATTTCTCCATGTGAAAGTGGAGGCTAAGCTGGTTAAAGCTTCAAAGAAAGATTTTGGTAGCAGGATAGGCAAGGCTGAAAGTAGTAAAGCACTCTCAGAAGTACTACCATTTTGATTGAGGAAATCCTCTCCATTCAAGAGATAGAAAGGGAACCCTGTTTGCAAAGACCCTCTTTAATGTTGGGCAAGAGGGCAGGGAAGTTAGCGGCATAATATTTTTCAATAGTTGTATTGATTGTTACTCCCAAATATTTTATGCCCTCTGCTATCCACCTGAAGGGTGAGTTCACATTAGCTTGACGAAAGTCATCTCCCTGTAAAGTGAGATTGAGAATCTCTGATTTATCTAAGTTAACCATCAAACCTGCCATTTCCCTAAACACTTTGAGTTCACTTTGTGCTGCTGCTGCAAGAGAATTTTCTGGCTCTTTTAGAGTTAAGATCATGTTGTCCACAAATTCTTAGACTTTATGGTCTTTTTCTCCAAAGAAATTCCTTTAATATCTTCTTATGCTGTTCGCAAACAGAACAAGAACGGTTCCAAGAAGATCACAAATAGAAGAGGGGAACCCCTGTTTAGTACCCTTCTGTGATTTACACTGTGTGAAAGGGACTTGTTAATTAGTAAGTGTATCAAGGGGGCAATGTAGTTCCTACACCATCTGAAGGAAGGAGTTTCCAAAGTCCATGTATTGAAGAGTGGTAAAGAGGAAGGACCACTCCACTCAGTCAAAGGCCTTCTCTGCATCTAAGGAGTGGAGGAGAGCAAGGGTGCCTGTATTCATCACTTTTGAGAAAGTCTTTTTATGTTATTGAAGGTTTGGCAGTTTCTCACGAAGCCAAACTGATCAGATGCAATTAGAGTCCAGAGTATAAGTTTCAACCTGTTGGCCAATACTTTCCCTTAGATTTTCACGTCTATGTTAATTAAACCTACGGGGCAATATGATCTACATGAGGACTGGTTCTTATTTAGTTTTGGGATGAGAACACCATTTGCTTTTTCCATTGAGGGAGTAATGTGCTCCAAGGAGCAGAAATAATTAAAAAGGCTGGTCCATTTACGAATCAGAATTTGACACATTGTTTTTGAAGTATGGCCGGTAAGCCATCCTGGCCAGGGGATTTATTGCTCAGTAAGTTCTTTACCACCATTCTGACCTCTTCCTCAGAAATGTCTGCTTCTAATCCTTCTTGTTCCAAAGGGGTGATTTTTGGGAGGCGGATTCTTTAGGTATTCGTTTGGAAGTTCCCCAGGAGGAAATTCTGAGGTGTATAGCACCTCACACTATTTAGTGAACTTGCTAATTATTTCTTCCATCTTTGTAATCTTGTGCCCCCCCTGTCGTTGCTCAAAGCTTTGACTATTCTAGAGACTCCTTGCCCCCATAGGGTTCTAGCCAATATTTTGCCTGCTCTTTTGGCCTTTATATAGTACTGGGACCTGGTGTGTAATTGCGGTTTCTCAGCGCATCTGGTCCACAGCAACTCTAATTGTCCTGCTATCCCTCTAAAGTCATTTAGGTTAGAACTAGATGAGTTTTCCTCCATTATGTTTTTTGTGAACTAGTAATTCCTTTTTTAGATCTTGTTCTAGCCTTCCAAGTTGTTTATCTCTTTTGGCTTTTAGGAAAATCAGTTTCCCCCTAGTGATGGCTTTAAAGGCACCCCATGTTAACCCTCTGAAGTAAAAGATACTGGATTGTTTTCAAAATAGTAGAACAGTATGTTTACTATTCCTCCAATTAGGAATGGATCCATGAGTAGCTCAGATGGGAAACTAATTTCCCCCATCCCATTCCTTGTGGTGGGCATATTAAGTTTCACTTGGAACAGAGCATGATCAGACAGATACATTTTGCCTCTCTCCACTACCCTGCCTAATAGTGGGGCTGATACCCAGATGTAAACCGTTCTTGAGTGTGTCTTATGAACACTTCCCTGTTAGAGCTGCCCAGGCTTGGAATGCATTGCCTTCTGCATTAAAAGCAAACCTATCCTACTCCAGCTTCAGAAGTAAGGTAAAAAACTGGCTCTGGTCCAACGACAACTAACCTTGTTGCGCCTAACGGTCGTGATATTCCTGAAATCCGGTTCTATGACCACTCTGCCCTTACCCTCCTACCTCTCTGCATACATGTACTCTTAACATTGTAACTTGTTAGCTATCATCTCTACTGTTTGTACTGACATATATGTATTGTTTTTAATATGTTTCCTATCATCCATATGCATGTAAC
Source organism: Ambystoma mexicanum (assembly GCF_040938575.1). Taxonomy (NCBI): domain Eukaryota; kingdom Metazoa; phylum Chordata; class Amphibia; order Caudata; family Ambystomatidae; genus Ambystoma; species Ambystoma mexicanum. The sequence goes on along the minus strand of NC_090932.1, from coordinate 124,011,220 downwards.
CTAAGCTTAAGTAACCTTGTACCTGCTGCGCCCGGCTACCCCTGGGTTTTGTGCGCATTATCAAATAATAAACTAAACTAAACTAAACTAAGGTACATTCTTTCTCCTTGCCCATTGTCTCTCTCCAAGCATCTCCAAGTTTTCGTCTTTCAATATTGTCAGTTAAAATCACATTTATTCGGCTCAAAACAATTAAACGTTTTCAGAAACAATTCATCAATAAAACAAGCTCAAATATTAAAAGAAAACATAAAAGAAGAATAAACCAACTATAAAATACATTATACAATAAAAAAATAATCACCTTGTTAAAAACGTTATACAATTAAAAAATGTATACAATGAAAAGCATAACAATTTATCAGGCAGACAGCTGGAATCAAAATAATCAATTAGAGAGAGAATACTTGCAGCCCTGTAAACGAGCAAGTCTGCTACATACACTTAAGCCCACATAGTAAGTATTAATAGCACACATGATGCAGCAATGCAACTCTTCATGTATTTAATTAACCCAGAACTACTCCTTATGCCTACATATACCTCAAAATCCTGGCCGTATGCATACATTTAGCTACCATTCTAACAATGGTTAGTACTTAGATCGTCTAAAGCACATCAGTGTTTCTGAAATGGAGCAGGCATTAGCTGCTCTTAGTAATGGTTTTAGATAAAGGTTTCTCAATACACTAATGCGAGGACAAAAAAATAGAAAGTGGCAAGTAATTTCTTTGTTGGAGCTGCATAGAGGACAGATGCCTGAACCTGCCTTGCTCCAAAATGTAGTAATATAGGTCAACCTAAGGATGCCCATTCTAAAATCAAAATATAAAGCACATGCATACGGGGTTTCAAGGAAGTCAAGGTTCCTCTCAAACCTGAATTCCATATTATTCTTGAGGCAGCCAGGCCACAACTTCAAGTATTGACAGGTTTCCACTATATTCTGCATAGTATGGACAGTTATAGCTTGTTTACCTATACTGTTGTATGCATACTTATTAGTATTCTCAGGGCACACCCACAGGTCATGCTCATTCAAGTCATATAAGATTCTTCTCGCAAGCTTGACCCACAGGAGGCCCGTACCCCCTTCCAGGCTCATCAAATGACCAAGAGCATCACAATATGATTCGATCCCAAATGTGCACCAGAGACGAATCCAGTACAAGACTGGCTTCAAAGGGAGCTTGTCACCTATGGGGCACATGCCAACCTCCATAAGAATAAGGGCATTAGGGGCTCCCCGGATTAACATAAGTAGACTATTAAAAAATGTATGTTCTGCTTTAACCAGGTACATTTACACAACCCCAAAGTTACGCCCCATAAAACAGCGGTGGCTTGGTTCCTACACAATTCTATCGCTGGGGTAACAGAACCTCGTCCATGTTGTTTATGACAGCCGAGTTACCCCACCACTATACTTCTCCAGGGCGGCACACGCTTTATTTATTTGATTTCATGTTATTTGTATTGGGCTGGGACAAAGGCCTGAATGCATGGGCAGGACACACAACACATAACAAAAAAAAAGAGAGGTCATCAAGTATTAATCATCATCTTTGCAGAGTCCAAGTAAATGAGGATTCATTCAAAAAGTAAAGTTTTGAGTTTGCATTTAAAAGTCAACAGTGCAGGACCTCAAATCCAGGGGATGTGTGTTCCAAAGGCGCGGTGCAATCATCGGGAAGCAACCTTCCGATACAAATGAAAGCTTAGCTTAGGAACTAGCAGGAGACCAGAATTGTTGGACGATAAAGTGCATCTTACAGGGAGCCAGTCCAGAAGAGAAGAGAGGAGAGATGCTTCAGGGTCTTCCCAAAGAGACATGTGTGCGCTATGCAGAGCATACGGAACCAGATTGGGTTCCTTATGCTGCTGTGCACCTGATTTATCTAAGTTAACCATCAGACCTGCCATTTCCCTAAACGCTCCTGGCCGTTGACACATGGTAACAGTTCTGTAAACCACAGACCAAACAGACAGCATTATTTTGGACCACCTGAAGGCGATTCAACTCTCTTGGTGCCAGGCCTTGCAGTAAGCTAGAGCAATAGTCTAGATGGGCCGGAGAATGGCTCGGGCCACTGCGGCGCAACTGCCAGAATTCAGAAATTGAAAATTCTGACTAGAAGCTTCAAATAGTGAGATGTGCATGATACTAGATGACTCATGTGCTTTTTCATGCCCATTTCTGGGTCCAGGGTGACACCCAATGTCTTAGCTTTGGAGAGAGTTTTGAGAATGCAATCAGCCACTTTGAAGGATTTATTAGCTGGATCAAGACTGCAAAGCCTATGGGGTGTGACAAAACCATGATTTACTCTTTTGAGTTGTACAATGCTAGCCCAGTTAGCAGCATTCATCTGTGAATAGGGCTGTATGTCCAGTAAATTGTTACAGGGTCCTTTGCATAATCATCCGTGAGGGGGTAAGGCACTTGGTATAATCTGTGTAGTTTGCATGCATTATTCCCATTGAGACCAGCATCTCAAACAGAGATACTGTGAAAATGTTAAACAGGGTAGGCAACATACATCCACTTGGGAGGTCCAGAGACGATTCTCATGGAATCCTATTCCCCAGTAGTCATAAAACATGACCTGCTCCAGTCCATGGCCTTCTACTCTAATATCAATTTGCGGTTGTTTTGAGAATGAATTTCAGCTTAAAAACCATAGACTTGGTTTTGTCAATCTTTATTTTAGATCCCTGCACCTCTTCACGAACGATGCCCCTGCTGAGATGTACACAACAGAAAAGCATTGTTCATGAAGAAAATTGCATGGTACCCCTCTGTTCCCAATTTAGGTGGATCCAAGCATTCTAAGACCAGAGTTGTGATAGCCTCCTCAACATAAATACAGAACAATAAAGGGGCGAGGACACACTGCTGTGTCTCCCCTTTAGTAACAGTAAGTTGGGTTGTGACCTCCCCTGCCAGCCTATACAGAACCAGTGCTCTATTTTCAGTACATAATGATTGAACAATTGAGTTCTGGGCATAGGGCATATTCCTTTTTTGTAAGATCTGGTAAAGTAAGTCCAGAGGTACAAATGCCTTCTTGATATCGACAAAGACAGCATATAGTTTGACCTTCTTCAAGATGGTGTACTTCTGAACTATCAGAAATAAATGAAAACTTTGCTGAATAGTGCCCTTGCCTTTCTGAAACCCAGCTTGCAGGGTTTGAATCATTTTATGATCATCTGCCCAATCCTCGATATGTTTGAGAATCACTTTTGCAAAGATCTTCCCAGAACTATCCAATAACGAAATAGGCCTATAGTTAGCCGGATGCTCTCTCGCCCACATTTTATAAATGGGGACTATTTCGCCATTTTGCCATGATGTGGGAACAACATTCAAATTAATACACGCAGAGGGACATTTCCCTAAAACAGGGACCCATATTGGTGGCTCATCTTTGAATATGTCAACAGGGACCCGATCTGGCCCCAGCACCCCTCTTCTGGGACATAATGGCTGGAACAGTTTCTTCCAACCCTAATTTCAAACCACAAGGTGGCCACACCCCATGACCACGGATGTTCCACCCTAGCGGAAGTTCCGCTCTGGAAGTAACATCATGCGGGATACCCGGAAGCCCCAGCCCTACCAGAAGGCCCATCCCAGAAGTGATGTAGTGGTGTTTAACCGGAACTTAGGCTGTTGTGGGGGTGTTCCCCCGGATGTGACTTCATAGGTGGTAGCTGTGAGGTCCCCCAAAGCCTGGTGACTCTAGGGCCCCCAATAGGGTTCCCCCGGAAGTCCAAACATGTTGGGTGACCTAACCCGGAAGTGTCCTAGTGGGGTTTACCTCAAAAACTCACCTCTTTGAGGTTATGGGAATGGGTGTTGACCATTATGACCCGGATGTCCCCCACAAAGACCCGGAAGTGTGTCACAGTTTGTGCAAGTGGGGCGCTCTGGAGATGGTCTATGTGAGGCGGCATCTTTAGGGGTGGGGCGTGAAAGGGTGTACATATATATACAGGGGTTGTTTGGGCTGAAGGTACATGCCGCTCCTGAAGCCCGGGGAAAATATGATAGCTCAACGACCTCAATACCGGGAATTATGAAGTGCTACAGCTACTACTCTAAGAATAATCCAGAGGCTGATGCTTTGAACACCTTTCAAAACTATACTGCTCTGAAAGTCAGCCGGCAACAACTACAGCCTTCGATGGGGAACCTGATTACGCTGCAGCTATGGATATGATGTGCGAATGCCATGATGTGATGACTTTTGATGACTTGTGACAGGCTGTTTCTACTATCAAGAGCTCTGATGAATGCAGGGATGGTGTAGATGCCATTGTAATGGATGCCCCTACACAGATGCAGACTATGTAGATATGGATGAGTCTATTAAGTCTCTTAAAGAGCCCCTGTATGAGGACCTAGGTGTTTAGGAGGAACTGTTTCCAGACGCCGCCATGACAACAGAGTTAGAACCAGCTTCCAATTAACACAATTTGTTTATGGACGTCGCTAGTGCCTTTGAGATGGAAGATGCTGGTTCTAGAATGTGTACTGTGGTATATAATAAAGTATGTCTGTCTGTGTGGGGATATGGTGTGCGTGAATTTATTTTTTGTACAAAACACATGTTCAAGAGTTAAACTTCTTTCTTTTTTGAATTGCAGAAAATACCAGATAAACTTGACAGAGCTGAGAGCCACAGCTCCTCATTCAATACCGTCAATTTTTACTGTGTGCGCTATTCAAAAATGATCGAAAGTACAGCAACCCAAGGTCGTGATACGTGTAAGAAATGTGACGTTTTAAATCGCTTTGAAAGTTCTGAAGAAGAAGAAGAAGATGAAACTATGACCCTTTTGGAGTCTTTAACGGGTCAAGCTTCTGCGGCGTGTGTTGTGAAAATATGTTTGAAGCATGACTATTATCGGTGGTGCTAGGGACATAAATGCGAAGACCCGCAGCAGGATGCTCATGATTGTTCACTTCTGCTTTATCATGCTAGAGCTATATGCCGGATATGTTTTATGCTGAATTCATATAACGTTTTTCAAATGCTTAAAGGTGTTTATAAAGCCATGGGTATGCATGTACATGCTAGTGTGGAGGGTCTACTAGCAAAAACATTCCTAGAAATATACACATGTCGCAATCCAGAGAAAAAAATTTGAACTTTACAGATGGCAGGGCCTGTGCTTTTTAGAAACCTTGTAGCCAGTTTAATGCACAAAGACTTTTCTAACCTATAAAGTTTTAGGAAGAGCCATAAGGAGTGTCCAGTACGCCGAAAGATTTTTAAAAGATAAAAATACAATAAACCTGCTCCTTATATGTATACCTTTGTTTCTAGGGTAGCATTTCTGGAGGACAATCCGGACGTGTGGAGCGTGACTTGAAGCCTGGACGTATGGGTGTGGAAAAACTGTTATACACTATGCTGAAAGAGAGAATAGCTGTGAACATCTGACACATGGTGAAATATCTTATGATACCAATACTCCGACATGACAGGATTTGTAAAAGTGCGATCTGTATAATGGACATCTGTTCCATCATCAAGATGCCGGCGGGGGATGAATACGGTTATGTATTGTGATATGATGTGGGATTTTTATACCTGTGTACTCGAACAGTATTGCAGCAACACGTGGATGAATGGTATGCTGGATACTTCCGCCTTAAAGGTCATGTTTTACAAGCCTCTGAACTATCTGAACTGTTAAATTCTACGAGTATCTAATGTCTGCACAGTTATAGACGTAGCACCAGGGTGTACGTATATAGCGTGCTTTATAAGGCGTCCGTGAAAATATCAGAGCTGGTAACACTTCGTCACATCCTACATGTATAACGCTATTATAAAAACAAAATGTCTTACACAGATCTGGTGTCTGCTTATTTTTTTGTAATGCCTCAATGGATAACAACACACGTTCAAGATTGCATAAAAGCTAATATGATAAAAGCGGTGTTGGGCGTTATGGGGGTGTTGATGCTCTTTATCGAAAATTACAACATGATAAACACCCAGTCACACATGGAGTTGTTAAGGCCTGACTCTCTGGTCAGGAGACATAGACCCATCATGAAAATGCTAGAAAATCTTTGAAAAGAAGAATGACTGTGGTATCTTCCAGAGACCATCAGTGGAAAGATGATTTAGTGGATGTTTGTCCTTTTGAAAAGCAGAACAATGGTGGAGGGTACATCTTGACGGTGATAGATGTTTTATCAAAATAAGCTTTTGCAGAGGTCTTGAGGGATAAGACTGTTTTCAGAGTGACAGCGGCGTTCAAGCATATCTTCAGCAAGGGACGAGTACCTGTAAAATTTCAAACTGATGCCGGTAAGGAGTTTTTAAATAGACCTCTACAAAACCTTCTAAAACCACACAGCGTGCATCATTTCATAACACACACTGAGGTTAAAGCTGTGATTGTTGAACGTTTTACTAGAACCTTGAAATCTAAACCACGGAGATATTTCACAACCTATAATACACAACGCTATGTGGATATATTACAGTCTTTTATAGATGTGTATAATGACAACTATCACCGACCTATTAAAATGACTCCAAAGTCTGTAACATCTGAAAACTCAGCAGCATGGAGAAACCTGTATGCTGAAAGGTTATCGGAGAAGACTAAGAAAACAACCTTACACGTAAGGGACCACGTCCGAGTATCCAAATTAAAAGGTGTCTTTACAAAAGGTTACCATCAATCCTTACCAATGAAATTTTCATAATGGCAAAAGCATCTGTGAAAGAAGGAGTACACATATACCAGTTGACTGATTATGCTGGTGAAGTTGTAAGCGGTAATTTCTATACCGAGGATTTACAAAAGTTGGTCAACGATCCCCAGCATCTTTATAGGGTTGAGAAAATTATTCAGAGTGAAGGTAAGGGGTCTAAGAAACAGCACCTGGTAAACTGGGTGGGCTGCCTGAGAAATTTAACAGTTGGGTCAGCGCTGCATCTCTAGAGGATCTAAACAGCAGAGGAGATCCCTAAGAAGAAGATGGAAACCAGCAGCTCTTATATCACCCTGCCCAGTAATGCCTCTTTCGATACATTTCCCAACAACGAAATATTGAATTATTCTGTTAAGTTGGCTAAGCCCGTTAATTTACAAGGCTTGTGGGAAGTGGGTCTGATGGAGATTCAATATCCCCCTATGTGGGACACCTTGGACAAAAAAGAGTCCTGGTATACCATCAAGCGTGGAGATCCTGCTGAATTGTCACACGTGGGTTTTCCTCACGGCTTTTATCCCACAATACAAGCACTGGCTTGGGATATGGTCTAATCCGAGAGCTAGCCTGTCTAACAAAATTAAAAGCTTGATCTCAAGTTCCCTCTGGTGTAAAATACTGTGGCTAAATTTAATTTCTGTGTGCCTGAGACAACTGATCACCCCAAGCCTGCAGTGTCCAGAGGATTTGCTCACTGCCGTCAAGAGCAATATGTACAAGAGGGACTTTCTATCCTTAATTTCAATAAAACGTGAATCCAATGGGCGTATTCTTGAGTCAAACAGAAAACATATGCTTCTTACAAAACCAGATGTAATTCAGCCTTATCTGTTACATAGTAACAAACCTGTAGATCGCTGGGCATTGACTAGGGCACGGTTTAACCTTGTTATGTTATGTTAAGTTAATTAGTTTTGTAGAAGGCACACTCGCAGAAGCATCTTGGCGCTAATGCTGTTAAGAGACAAAACAAGAAATTGTCAGGGTTATGAGCAGTCCTCTGCCTGCCCAGGCTGCAGTGCCGTAAAAGAAGATCTGTTACATTTTGTCTTGTTTAATCCATGCTATGACGTCAGGAAAACAGACCATTACTCCACTCTTCAGAGAAGCTAACTTTAATCAATGGCGACCAGCACTCATATTTTATCTGCAGGCTGAACCCATATTTGCCTGGTGCTCTCTAGAATTTCTGAAAAGGCATGGAACAGAAGAAAGCGTATTGTCGATGCCTAACTTTAAAATGTTTTTTTTAATGTTGCCAGATTTTAACTAATGAGTGTTTGGATTTGATCCGAATAAACCTATTATGAATGAACGATTGGGGACCCCTAACACATAAATGACAGGTTAGTGTTAATTAGTACAATCAGACTTTCCGTTTTCAAGCATGCGCAGAAGATTCAAATACTGTCAATGCATTATTCCCCAGCACCTGTGAAACTACCCCTTTAATTTACCAAAAACATGTTGTCTCTGAGGAAATTCTAGACCCATGTCTTTATTTTAGTGATCGATATGTGACAACTTCCCACCACTCTCAGTGGAACCTTGGGAAGGGGCTGCATAGCCAACATTCTCCATCCTGACCAGATCCCTGACCATTGCCTTCCAGCCTCTTGACATTCAAATACTACATGTAATTTCAGCAATTATGGTGCTAGGGGTATTCAGTGTTCATGATAACCAAATAAAAAAAATATTATATTTTGGATGAAAACTCAACATTGTCCCACATTTCAGTGGAACAGTGCAGATTTTTCATAAAGCTCCGTGTTATCTGGAGATCCCTGGCTAGATTCCGATCATGTACAGGATCAGCATGATTCCAATTGCATACAACCCTAATATTAGTGGGTTCATCCCAGGGTTCCTTCTCAAAATATATAAATATAATAGGGTCACCCACAGGGCTGGCTTTATAACCAGCAACACCCTGTGCAGCAAATCTAAAATAAATGTGGCACCCCTCCCCTGTGCGCCCCTAGTCATGGGGCAGGTGAAGAGGGTGTGCACCACATTTTTGAATAGGTGCGGCAGGCGCCCTTTTTTTATTATTTGTGCTCTGCTCCCGAGAGCGGAGCGCATTTCATTTCAATATTTCAATAGGGCACCTGCCACGCCTTCGCCACATGCCAGCTCGAGAGAGACCTTGAAAGACTCCCCCGAGCTGGCATGGAGGGGGTCTAATGGCAAGGCACTCCAGGCGGCCGCCTGGCCCGCCCTGCCCTAAGTCCAGCTTTGGTTGCACATATAGTGTTGCCGGGATATGATGGAGTAAGTAACAAGGCAGTGGTGGTGGTGCACACAGCCCATGGCACACATGCCTGTTTTATTGATTATCTTCCATGTATAATTTAAATAATATTACAGGCAAGACAACGCATTTGATGCAGATGGTGGTATAGTGGTGCGATATACAGTGGAGCTGAAAAAGTCATTTTGAAGATGATGGCTTTTGGAAGATTTCTGTTTAAGAGGCCTATGCTCATTTTTAGACACACTTCTTGTCTCCACACCCTCTTCTGCACTTGTCGTCAGCCGCCCAGAATGTTTCATTGTCAGCTGAATATGGACAGATTCTGTAAAGATTGGAGCAATGAACAAATATTGCGACAGGCCATTTATCTTAGTGGTTTCAAGCTGTACAAATCGTACTTGCGAGCAGTAACAATAGGAATTCTTTGATTTTCCAATTTCCATTTTCAATTTATATCAGAAAGTCAACCACAGCCCATTGCAGAAAAAAATGAAGGAGAAATGAAATCAAAATAATTACAATTCAACTCTGCAAGTGTAGGGGATAATGGGAAAGCAAGCGGGAAGTCTCTGGATCCACACACCCTTAACAAACAGTCCTTTGGTATCAGGGGGAGGGATGGCTACATACAATAAAGAAATCAATGAATAATGGAAAGCGTGGAGGTAGGTGGCTTCTAGTGCAGTCGGGCCCTATCTTGTTATTTGAAGAGTATCTCTCATTCCACCCAGGCCATGTTACATTTCCCTCAGTGGGCTGCTATGTCTATCTAGCTCATCCACACATGCTTACTTTCATAGGTCTATAGGCGCTTTGCTTTCTTGTGAAGGATATATTGTAGATATACTGGGCAAACATATATCCTGCTTTTATCGGGCACAGGGCATGATGTTAGTCTGTATGCTGTGGTGTCGCACAGACTGGTGCATTAATATTTCACCTAATTAGTATGGTAATCTACCTTACTAATTAACTTACCCTAATAACCTAACAGACTACACCTAACTACATGTCTGTCAGTTGAATAAATAAACTGAGAGGAAGTTAGCGTCTCAGTGATGACGGAAGGGATGCGGAAGGGATATAGAAAACGAATCCCTGGTTATTACCAGGGATAGGCAAGACTAATGGGCAATGCTTACTGAGCACTGAACGCTGCTTACTGGTTTCACTAGCTTAAGAGCAATGCCAGCCAGATTAGTGGCATGGACTGTCTCCTCTACATTAGAAGAGGAAGCCATCTGTGGTTCTGAGGACAGTGTTTTGCAAGCTGCTGACCTTGCAGAGACAACTCTGTAAATGCTCCAGGTGGGAATGTAGCCCGGAACGGGCTATGTAGATAAAGAAGGACGCGGAGCCGGAGGATTATGAAACGTTACTTTCTTTATTGAATCTCAAACAGGAACTATCATCTTGGCACCAACACTCCTCCCTCTGACCCCTCGTCACTAACTACGCCCCCTTACTTGGTGGGTGTGTGCTTTACAGGCACAGAGAAGGGTAAGAGGGAACTCCAGCAAAGTCCTACTCCAAGCTTTTGGCATGGAGAAGAGGGCATGACATCCATTGGGGGAAGTGTCTCCACAAGAACATATCAGAGAATTTCCAGAAACGGTTGACCAACGTTTCTCTAGCACCGAAGCAGACTGTGAAGGCAGTGGCAGTAGAAGGCAGCAGGTCTTCTCTCAAATTTTAGGCCCAAATCAGGAAACATAGGAAACATTAGGAAAGAGGTCTACTCATTTAACGAAGTTAGTGGAAAGGCAGACTAAAAATCAAAAACATTCCAGAACACACATAATTGATTCTTGGAGCTCCATGTGTTCCTTGCGAAATAAGGAGACCACCGTCTTGGAGTGGAGTTGGAGTCTGTAAAATCAACTGTTTAATGATGGCAACTTACATCCTAGCCCTCATCATAATAATTTTTAAAACCTTCCCATCTCTTGTTGGGCCATGCGGATAGCTCATGGGCAACGTGTTTGTCTTGCAATCAAGACAACGAAGCCTGATCCCGCGCTTAGAGACTGGTTTCTGGTATTGAGTGTGTTAAAGAAGATTCATCAATTAAAGGATAGTTCCGGGACTTTTTTTTTATTGTCCCTACGGTTCGGCCATGTGTTTTTAAGCATAAATCGGTAGATCGTAGAAAACTTTCCTATGGACCTTCCCCGACTTTTCGTCCATTAACGCACTCGAAATCAGCTGCCATTTTGTCATAATCCTATCATTTCCCCCCATCGACCTGGCTCACCTGCGTTTGCGGCACTAAATCATATCCCCCGCCCCTGAAACAGACTTTATCAAAACATTCATATTCCCCGCCTCTATCCGTGACGTGACTGTGCTGCGTAGGCAAACGCGCCCAGGTGTCTTCTACGCGACTCCACACCGAACCCGGAAACCAACACAGATCAGCTCACAACACAGCGCGCCACAATTCGGAATATGAAACTGTACTTTTAAATCAAACCGCAAGATTGTAAATTTGGTAAAGTACATTTATTTGACATCAAATGTTTAGAGAATATTCAGCGATTTGCATTTTTCTTTGCTCTCGATCCAAAATAGTTTGTCTTGAGGCAAGCGATGTTCGTGTGCAGTACACAGGGTGTTGGTTTACGATAAAATAAGCTCTTCGGTCGCACTGATAATCGCATGGCTGTTCCAACAACGAGGCACTAGGTCACCACAACGGTATGTATGTTGCATCTAGCCATTAGTACCTCGTAAGGGCATACTTGTACTTGGGGATCGTCCCATAAAATGGTCAGGGTGGTAACGTTGTTCACGCGGAGAAGCAACTGGCGGTTGTAAAAGCCATCCGCCGGTGTCTGGTACTCGTGACACATACAATAATGAAAGATGTACCTGTTTTAAAAACATAAAAAATGAAATTAGTCTCACCATCAGATCTTTATTAAAATTATTCATTTTATATATTAGGTCGGGAAATTATTTCATAGCTAGGACAGTGCAACTGGGTATTATACGTCATTTCCAGTAACCCACCCCCTCTCCTCCGCCTTTTTCAGAGCCGCCTGAGCGCCAGTGGACCACTTCGTCACTGATATGATATAATATGGCATTTGCAACGCGCCTATACACAAGTGTTTCAAAGCGTGGCGAGGCAGGGAGGGGGGGGAACAAGGAGAAGACAGACAACGATCCTACTAGGCCAGGTGTCATTCAGATCGCACAAGTGCAGGGGTAGGGGGAAGGTAAAAGTGCAAGGGGAAGGGGGGGGAAGTGGAGTACAAGGTAAGTAGCATAAAATAATAAATACATAGGGCCAGCTGGTGGCGAGTGCAAGGTAAGTGCAGAACAAGTGCTGGGAAGGGGGGGCTGTAGGATACTGAGACAGTCCCCCAGTGCAGGGGTTGACAGGGAGGCAGTGCAGGTGGAGAGTGGAAGGGCCCAGGACCGAGGTCGCAGACAGTGGACCAGTTGTAGCTGGGGAGAGGGAGAGAGAAACCAGAAGCAAAGAGGAAGGTTTTGAGGTGCTTCCGTAAAAGGAGATGGTTCTCCTCAAGATAGTGCGCGGTACAAAAACAATATGCCACATAGAACGAACAAGTACAACTTAACCCGTCTTTAAAGCTACTGTATAGTAATTAAATTGTGGTATAAACTCATTTAAAGAGTTACTTACATTATATTTGCATTTTCCATTGTGTCTGTGCGTAGGGCAGCCCCGAAATACCACTCCTTCTATGCCGACGTTATTTCTTCTAATGAACGAACATTAAATGGTTTTCGTTTCTGAAATTATATTCATTATCGTTTCTTACGTTATTGCACCACACCCCCAAAAAGAAGTCTTTCGGGATGGTCCCGGCCTGTCAAGGTCAAATAACAATAGAACCTTATACTGAGTCGTGGGCCATTCCGGCACCCGAGCAAAAAATCAAAGCAGCTGACCTTCACTTTGAACGAGCACACATTCCTAGTTAGCTACATTCAGTGTAAGGCCATCTCACAGGACTTGAAATTTACACTCCATCTTTGCATTTTGTCTGCGTGCATTTGCAGCCCCAGAGAACCATAAATACGGAGACATTCTATATTTTTTGAAAAATGATTTATATTACTGTTTGGTTTAATTTAATGCGCAAATGAACAAGGTTGGATAGACACATTGCATGTACACTGAGCAATCACTTTTATTTACACAATACATAGCTACACATATTCAATGGGCCTGCGACATGAGGAGACTCCAGAGCAAAGTCATAGGTGACACCCGGGTGGATCGCACTACTGCACGGTGAAGGCAGGGGCAAGGGTGGAGAGACACATTGCATGTACACTGAGCAATCACTTTTATTTACACATTACATAGATACACATATTCAATGGGCCTGCAACATGAGGAGACTCGAGAGAACAGACAATCAAATTACAATCATTTAAACCGTGATGTGTATTTCTCAATGAGCTCTGCTTTAGGTGGACATGGAACAGAGGCAATGTTGGGTGGCAATGCAGTTGTCCCCTGCACAGGTTCTTTCACAACTCCATGTATGTGCCTATCTAGGACATCAACAATAAGTCTCTCAATAAACTCATATTGCATATCCTCAAAAACTGGTTTGATCACCCATTGTTTACTTCTTTTAGTGAAGGCCTTATTGTAGCGAAGCGTCCCTAAAGTTCCGGTCGTCCTACTTTGTTGACGGCCAACATTATGGTTATGTGAAAAGACCGCTAGAAGAGTCCGATTTATCATGCCCTCCATGCCAAAATGCAATCGTTTTGGCCTGTACTTTAGGCACATATTGTGGAACACCTCCAAATCTCCTGTGTGGCAGAATTCCGTGAGTCCCCTCAAATCTCTTGTTATAGTTTTATCAAATACAATCTTTTCAATGGCTTTGTGAGTGGGTGATGAAGGAATCAACCACTTCTTCTTCCGTGCCTCCTCTGTGGACAAATGGCCATGTTCACAATTGTGGAAATGTTGGTTTGTGGTCCAGCGGTGAACGTTGCTACAGTGTAGCATTAATGACCGCCATTTTTCCAGTAGAATTTCCAACGACCCTCCACATGTTTTTGAGCTCCACCAAAGATGGTTGCTGATTGACTTGGACCACTGTGAAATACCTTGCATATCTTTTTTTTTACCTGCAGCCGACATTTTTTTATTGATTGTTTTTGCAAGATGCCAAACGTCAAATTGGTGATTTATATTTTTGTACTCTTCTCTCATTGTCTTGGCAATTGAAACGTGTCTGTCTGTGGCTATCAGGTCGATCACCATTCCCTGCGATTGTTGTTCTTGCAATGATGCTACAAAGCCAACTTTCTCCATGGCCACTGAGGATGTACTTTGTGACACCTGCACGACCACCGAACTCACAATTTTCTTACTTTCCATGTCCTGAAAGTGGTAGGTGCAGTACTTGGCTGAAAATCCTGGGCTGTCGCACTGTCCATCACCGGCTAGCCTGAACCGTTTGCCCGCGAATGTACTATCAATAGACATTTTTTCCATTCTCCAAGCTTCGCTAATGGCTGGAAATAGATAATCGGTTTGGTATTTGTAGAACTGAGTTTTCGCAATGAAATGGATTCCCACAAACTGAAAGAAATACTCTAACTTTTTAAAACTTGAACCACTAAAAAGTGTGGCCGCTGCACAAAGTAGATTGCCTGCTGGCAGTTGCCCTAGCATGGGTTGTGCAGACCATGAGAAAGGATGATATTTTGTACAGGTGGCATGTATTTTAAGGTTAGTGCCTCGAATTGCACGAGTCACATTAATCAATGGCTCCCCACATACTTCCCCACCAACCGAATGCCCACATTTCATCCTAATAATAATATCAATCAAACAACTATCGAATACAATGAATTTGGCCTCTTTCCTTATACTGTCACTCTGCATCCCAGCTGGTTCGGCCTGTAACGTTGAGGACATGTCACTCACATGAAAGGTAGAATCTCTGATATTGTCTTCCGCTATGTTCAGTGATATTGATGGTGTTTCATTGTCGTCCACTTCTTTCTCTTCCATTGCAACATCTGTTCCTTCTCCGGCGATGGGTGAATAAAACAATTTCTTCAACTTTCTCGCGGTCTTAGTTTTTGCGGGTGTGGATTCTGTGAATTGATCTCCGACTGCATCCGAACTACCAGGAGGACATTCACTATCAATGGCTGGTGGTGGTATAGCTCCGTTGTCAATCACTTCATATTCTTCCCATTGGCACGATGCATCTCCAGTCTCAAGTCCCTGCCAAAAGGTTTGACAAGCAACATCTCTCGTTCGCTTCACTGTCTGTGTAGATCTAGTTCGTACACCCACTTGCAACTAGAGGACAGATTGGAAAAGGGATGTTCAGTTTAAACACAACTTACAGTATTGAACTATTAACAGTGAAAAACAACATAATATAGTGACCAGGACAATAACCTTCTTTTGCTTTCTTTTCTTTGAAACTTTCTTGCCTCGAACTTCAACATCAGGACGCTGTTGCTCCGACTCGACCGCAAGGACTATATTTTCATGATAAGCACATCCATCACGCACTGACGCTCCATCGACTCCCTGAAACATAGAACTTTCATTAGTATGTATAATAATATTGAAAACACAAAATGTACTTGGGGACCAATACCCACGTACATCTCAATAGCAAAACACGAATGAACGCATTGTGTAGAACATTCAAACGACAATTATTCATGCATTGTTGATCTAGTTAGATGGAACTGTCAAGATCCATACCTCGGGCTCCGCATAGACTTCCATTTATGATATTATTGTAGATGACGCTTCATCAACTCCCTGAAACAGTAATTGCATTAGTATGGTTTTCTATTTTGTTAAAAAGAACATAAACTTTGTGCAGGCGTCAACGGCTCATCTAAATAGACCTGCACAAATGATCAGTTGTCTAAAATAAATAATGGATATCTAAATATGATTCGATTTGCTCAATCGTTGAAAGTGTCACCACCCAGAGATCTGCATCAACTACTAGGGGTGATGTTCTTGTAGAAGAAGCTCCGTCATCTCCCTGAAACATAGTACTTGCGTTAATAAAGAAGGAAGTATATCACGTCATATGATCTCGCTTGATCGAACTGTCAGTATCCATACCTCGAAAAGCATAAGAACATCAAGGGACGCTGTAACTGCGGTGCACACTTCTGCAAGCTGTTGCGCCGACCCGTAACTGCATGCTCCCCCTTCTTCTTGGACTAATGCTCCATCGACTCCCTGAAACATAGGACTTTCATTAGTAATGAACACAATATTGAAAAAAGAAGACACATAGGAGGGCGACGACAGAAGGACATATCAATGGCTAAAAACGAAAGAAACATTGTGTGTAACAATCACGCTACAAGAATGCAAGATCTGATGATCTCCATCGATGGAACTGTCCGGAAACGTACCTCGAGCATCTGAGTGACATCAACGGTTGTCGTCAGTGCGTTGGACTCCTCAGCATCTCCCTGAAAGACAGTATTTGCATTATTTTGGATAGCAATAATTATAACTGAAAACAAAGACTAGAGGACGAGTACTAGGGTGTACCATTAGATAAAATAATTACACGATAAATTAAAACTATTGATTTACATGCCTAAAACAAGTCAGTGGCAGAATAGCTAAGTAAGATTACCGGATAGGCGCTTGAAGTGGCTGATGACTGCAATAACGACACGGATGGAGAATCTTCCGCCTTCATATTGAGTGGATACATAAATGGGGAAATTATTGTTAGCTAATGCTACACACTACCGCAAGGCCGAGAGCTAAATCCGTAAACTTGACTCACCAGTGGAGGGATGTGGACGAATAGAGTGGGAATAGCGGTTGAGAGCAATTTTCGCTTCGCTCGCGGTGTGTTCTTCTTTATTAGCAATGATGTGGAGTACATGTCTGAGCTAAAGTGCCTGCTGCAGATGCGGTATCGATCACCCCTCTTGTCCGCAAAGACTTCTAGGACTCTACTTTCAAGCTCAGACGGTGGATATCCGCAATATCGGACCCATTCTCTTATCTGATCTATTGTTTTAGGGAAAACATGCATTATAGTACCTTCAGATTTTTTATGGGTCTTCGAAGGGCAACCGCCAATGGAACAGGCAGGCATCGTGGAAAGTTCTGAAAAGTAAAGATCAACAATTCTCTATGAATACCAATGTGTTAAAGAATTAAATGACACATAAAAGGTTCAATGCAAGGTTCGTTTTGGTTCTTGGAACTATACACGTTATTCACATGCGGATAAGTATTTGAATAAGATTTAAAAAATAGAAAAATAATTTGACTAAACTCAGAACATGTGACTAGTTCCTTGCATGTACTGTCTTGAACGAAAAGAAAACATGGATGCAATTTGATGACTACTAGCAAATAGATATAAATTAAAAAATTAGACGCAAAATGATTATGGTACATGGCCTTACCTTGACGAACAAACAGTTAGATGCAGGGATCAGAGTAGTTTCTTGTCGTAGAACAGGGAGCAGTTCACAGGTTGCAAACTGACGAGTTTGCTCGAAGTGGTCACGGAAGTTCACAGAGACGAAGAGCAGATAACCAGCACCTTCACGGGTTGATTAGCAAAGCGCAAAGAAGTTCTCATTAGAAATATGAAGTGGGTTATAAAGAATTCGAAACAGGGGTGTGTTTGTGAATGAATGACGTGTATATGTCGTGGCATTATGCGGTTTGCAGGGGGGCGTCCAGCGTGAGGGGGGATGCTTGGCAGGAGACACGGGGTCTGGAGGTAGACATGGGAACAACAACCCATGCTCTATAGACCACTTTGAAGTGTACATGGTCTTTGGCACCTCTTGGCCTTTATCGCTCCCTGACAGCTCCACTTGCCAGCACAAGTACCCCGGTGCGAACTGCCTTTGATAGGGCAGGGGGGTGGATTGGGGCGGTGGTCGTGCAGACAAGACACAGGAAGACTCGTGAATGGAGACACACTTATGTGGATTGCAGGGGGGCGTCCAGCGTGAGGGGGGATGCTTGGCAGGAGACACGGGGTCTGGAGGTAGACATGGGAACAACAACCCATGCTCTATAGACCACTTTGAAGTGTACATGGTCTTTGGCACCTCTTGGCCTTTATCGCTCCCTGACAGCTCAACTTGCCAGCGCAAGTACCCCGGTGCGAAATGCCTTTGATAGGGCGGGGGGTGGATTGGGGCGGTGGTCGTGCAGACAAGACTCGTTTGCCGCAGGGCCTCACCAAGGAGAGGCCATCTAACTGCATGTAAGAGGCAGGCTGCAGGATCTAATACTTGGAAGGCAGGGGGGTGAGTTTATAAATACCTCACCCTCCAAGGAGAATATATGGGTGCAGTTCACCCTGGAGACCCTGGATGCCTAGGCAGTTAGTCAGCAGCAGGCTGGCCTGTGGTGGCAAGGCGGCACGGGCCAGAGGGGGTCATCTCTGTACCCGGTGCCCAAAAGGATGATTTATTATGATCAACCATATTGATTATTTACCTATAACCATGTTTTGTATCAATAAAATCCAACGGCCTTTTATTGCCAAAGCTTGAACAAAGTGGTGTGGTAAGTATTTTTGGGGGAGGAGGCAAGGCCGGGAGGCTTGATGCTAACCCGCAAAATAACATATGTATGTCTGCTGCATATGGGTTCAACGGTTATGTGGATTGAAGGTGGGCGGCCAGCGTGAGGGAGGATGCAGGCCGGAGACATGTGGTGTGACAAGACAAGGCACAGGAAGACTATTCAATGGAGACACACTAGATTCATTTAAAAAATCAAAACAACCATTGTTAAAATATATGTTGGGTGTTATTTTAGATCTTAATTTCAATTGAACATAAATAATAAACATTACACATTGTAAAGTTCCGGTTGCAGCACATACAGGGAAAATCCGCGGTATTGTCCACTGTCGCTGGGGAAATGTTGTCTAATGGCAAGTACCGCACAGGCAGGTATTACTCTCCGAACGCGGTGTCCGAGCCTCCCGTGAAGCCACCAAGTGAAGCAACGATAGGACACCAGCCTGTACCACCTGTGAAAAAGAAAGATACAAACTGTATTAAAATGACAAAACTTTCTTATCAATGTCGATTCAGGTAATAAATGTCATTCTGCTTTGAAAAAAATTCTATCTAGAAAATGCACAATATGGAACCAATTTACATGCGTTCGAATGATATGTAGATGTAATTTTATATGTGGGAGACGACCATGAAATAGTAGTGGCATCACTGACATCACAACCAGAGTATACTTACTCGTTACTCGGATTACGCGGACGAACAGTGCCGCGAAGTTCGTGCATAAGCACCATCATCATCCTCAACACGGTCCGTGAGAGGCAGGCTTCCCTGAACTCTGGAAGCTCGGTGATGCATTGCGGACTTGGCTCGCCTTCCGAAATGTAGGCCAAGCACCCGGAATTTTCACGGCAGCAGCAGTTCTCCTCCTCAGTTGGCATTAGCTTGCACCGATTGCACGTGCACCAGGTGGAGACGCTGTCCATGCGACATGGTCCAGGCTCTTCATCCGTTGACTGGTCCTCCCAACTGCCGTCCAAATCCCCATCGTTTTCGCGTGCTTGCCTTTCCAGTAGTTCCTCCTCGGTGTACTCGGGCTCGTACATATCCGGCATTATTGTAGCCATTGTGTGGTAAAGAGAGTAAAATAATTTACAGAGATGGTACAGGTGTTCACAAGGCCTAGAAGCGGCGAAGGTAGCTGACCAGAGCACAGAAACGAGTCACAGAATACTCAAAGTAACACAGAGAGAGTAATGGAATCGAAAATCTGCTGCTGTGTGTTGTGAAACGGTGTGTTTATACTTATTGAGGAAAGAGGCGTCCTGCCATTTCCATGGCGACACTTCATTAGCTGAGGCGCAGCGATTGTTGACACGAAACGTGCTTTGGCGTTGGGAAATGGGCGGTACGCGTCTGCTGATGTCAGGCTCAGGGGCGGGGGATTTGATTTAGTGCCGCAAACGCAGGTGAGCCAGGTCGATGGGGGGAAATGATAGGATTATGACAAAATGGCGGCTGATTTCGAGTGCGTTAATGGACGAAAAGTCGGGTAAGGTCCATAGGAAAGTTTTCTACGATCTACCGATTCATGCTTAAAAACACATGGCCGAACCGTAGGGACAATAAAAAAAAAGTCCCGGAACTATCCTTTAACTAATTGTCATGTGCACAGTTTCTCAATTTCAGGATTGGTTTAATCAGACCACTGGTTTATTTCCTGGGGAAGATTTTCAGGTTCATCTTTGAGATTTGTCTAAGAAAGAAGCTAGTATTTTAAGTGATTGTATGTAGTTGGTCCCCGTTGAGATGCACATGGGACCAATGGGACGTTATGTTTGCTCAGCTTTTGCTAAGAGGGTTTTGGGAATATATATTTTGTTTTGATAGATGCACAGAATCATGCAAATCCTGTTACCAGATGTGAGGCTCTTCATGTTCTTTCTATGTATGCTGCAACGTGATCTGATACTTTTGCTGATTCCACCAACCAGGTGATACATCTTCCGGATGCCATTAACCCCAGCATCGAATCCTTAGCCCCTTTGAAAAACCAAAAGATCAAACCTGAGACCCACAAGAATACATGGTATAATGATGATATAATTGCGCCCAGATGTAAAAAAAAAAAAAAGGTCCTCTCATAGATAGTGGTGAAAGAACCCCAGCCCACACACTCTTTCTCAGTACAAACAGGTTGTGAAAGAATTTAAAACTGCCATCATAAAGCCAAGTCAACCTACTTTAATTCCAGAATATTGAATGCTCATTCAAGTTCTAGCAAATTATTTACGATTCTGTCTGACTTTAAGGGGTAACCAACCTCTAACCTGCTTCTCCCCAAGGACGCAGCGTGATGTCAGACCATTCATGATGAATTTGACTCCAAAATTCACGGCCACAGGCAGAAAATCAGGGACCTGCAAGAGTGTTCTGTTGGGTCAAGAGTACCCTCTTCTTCAGGGCAGGAAAATCTCCCCCCACAGATCAAGAAGAACTGCTTTAATTTCACCCACTACTCTGAGTCAGAAATCCACAAAATTATTACTGGCATGAGACCTACATCATGCCTGGGAGAGAGCGGCCCGGCCAACATCTGGAAATGCTCTCTTGAGCTCCTTGTACCATGGATAACTAAATGTATGAATCTGTCCTTCAGTCAAGGCATGGTTCCACCTTCTCTTAAGAAGGCTTGGATCACACCATTACTTAAGAAAAGTACTTTATATCCAGCAACGGCCCATTACAAACATGCCTTTCCTTCTCATAATTATGGACAAGGTAGTCTATTTACAGCTCCAGGCCCACATCAAATAACAGGGTATTCTGGGGGCTTGCCAGTTAGACTTTCGAGCTCTGCATTGGGTGGAAAGGCCTATGCTGGATCTCAAATCCACCTTGGCCAGCATAGTGGGCTGCGGTCGCTCAGCCCTACTGAAGCTATTGGACCTGATGTTATGTACAGTGAGACAAACTGATAGACTGACTCTGCTTGAGTGCATATGGCTTTTGTATTAGCTATGGTGCGATGCTGCAGCTGTTGATAGTCCTTGCAGTCACAGAGGATATTAGTGCACTTTACCAACATCCTGCAAAAAGTATTAAGGGGATACTCCTTGTAACACTTAAAGTAAGGGTTAGTCCAGCCCAGGTAAAAATGTATTGGAGTCCACTAGTGTGTAACGCAGACTCCATAATTGCAGGTTATAAAATCATAATTACATCTTATGAAGCCGGTGGAATTCGGCAAGAAAACTTCGAAAGTGGCTTTTAGTGCCTTTTTGCTCCCAAAAGAGCATATTGCTTAGTACACTAATCAGTGTTATCACTTTGGACTCTGAACAAAGGTGGACTCCACCCATCAGGTATGGGTCAGTTTGGGAACAACTGCTTTTGTAATTTCGGGACAGTGTCCCTGTTCAGAGCTACAAGTCCCACAGCAAGATGGCCACCGCTCCCGTTCTGCATGCAGTGCACATGCAGTATTTACACAGGGGTGGGGCACCTGACCAGTTCCCGGTTGGCTACCCCACTTCCCATGTAGGAGAATACGAAGTAAGTGCCTTCACATAAGGTTCAGGGATTATCTTAAGTGACAATATAATGCCGGTTTGCGGCATGTAGTAGCAAGCACACGGCCACTTAAAGCAGGCGAGTGTTTTTATACTCGCAATGGTCTTGAATGAATTATAGCTTTTTAAATGGCCCCACTCGTTCTTTAATTTGTTGCAGAGAGGCAGAAGACACCCGTATAGAAGGCCCTGAATGTTATGGACTACCCAGCGGGTGTCTAACCAGCTAAGGCTGGGTGAGTTTGATATATGCAGAGCATTAGGCTATGGACGAACTGCTGTTGGGAGTATGTAGGTGACACCATTTCCATATATTTGGTCTCATAGGTTGGATTTACTTCAAGGTTACAATGGTAGGGTGAGCTTACACATTTAGTGTGCCCCATAAATAGTATCATATGAGTCATGCACAGACCAAGGATTCTCAACAGAAAAGAGAAGTCTTGAAGAATATTTGGAATTGCTTTATTTGCAAATTACTGTAGCCTTTAGTGGATGACACGTGTTTTGGCAAGAAATTGACTTGCCTTTCTCAAAACCAGGCTAAATATAGACATGACATAAACAAAAGAAAAATAGAAAAACATAAAGCATAAAAAATCTCTCGACAAGCTGTTTCATAGATCACTATCACACAGTCACTAGAGTGATGGAAAGTGCTCAAAATTCAAATAATGCGTGGATCGAGGTGGTGCCCCGTATTTTAACCCGTGCCTAGATCAGGTTTTGGATGGAAGATGGGGAAGGAGGAGTGAAATCGGAGACAGTGTGTATCTAACAGAGCATTAGGCTATGAAGGAACTGCTGTTGGGAGTATGTAGGTGACACAGTTTCCATATATTTGGTCTCATAGGTTGGATTTACTTCAAGGTTACTTGACACTATTTGAGGTTAGTGTTTGTTATACGTCATGGGGAAAGTCTGTGAATACACTACTAAAATGTTGATTGGAAATAGAAACTACAAGGTGGTAACACTATGGATTGCTATCCACTTTAGGTACACAGATGAACATGTAAAAGTAGATTTTTGTGATGGAAAACAACTCAAAGCCTGAGAATGGATATTGTACATCCGAAACGCGTTGGCAAAATTTAACAATTGAGCCTGAGTTGACTGTCTGTAAGAATACTGTGCTTTATGTAGAGGAGAAGTGTTGTATACTTTCCTTTTTTTATAAAGTTTTCCAGTATTACATTTTTGGTGTCATTTTTACTTCAACATCAAGGAATTGGGTGTGATAACACCCAGATAATAAGAAAATGCAGATTGGCTTCATGTGAGACTGCCGACATTGAAATTTATTTGTGAAAGCATATGATTGAGCTTTGTATTATGTAAGATGTATTTTCTTTAAATTAAAATGTACCTGTATGAAAAACACAACAGGAGTGCAATTCCTTAGCCCTAAACAGAGACAAGACCGAGCTTCTGACTGTAGCCACAGGTCAGTATCTGAAGAAACTCGATCCAGCCTCCAGTAACTTCAGTATCGCTGGCAACATCATTACTGTCTCCAATAGTGTGAAGACACTCAGCGTCCTTCTAGACGCCAAACTTACTATGAAACATCATGTCTCAAAAATCCGCTCCTCATGCGGCTTTATCATAAAGTTGCTGAGTCATAATTGGACTTTCATTTCAGCCAGCAACTGTGCGTTGCTACCTACTGCACTAGTCAATTCAAGGCTTGACTATTGCAACAGTTTGGTGGCTGGGACCTCACAAGCCAATGTACATTTGCTTCAGCTCTCACAAAATCATGCTGTTCACGCTATTTTTGCCCTGTCCAGGTGAAATCGCGTCTCTGATGCCCGAAAGGGAACTTCATTGGCTTCCGATAGGGCATCGTATCACTCATAAAATCGTGACCCTGTCCTATAAATGTTGGAACAACACAAGTCTGAAATACCTTAATGAACGGATTGAGGTAAATGAACCAGGATGCCAACTGCGCTGTCACGATGCCTCCAGACTCTCTCAACCAAGATACAAGATTGTCAGGTTTGATGGTACAACCTTCGACGTTCAGGTCCTGCTGGCTTAGAATGCCCTCCCTGGATCAATAAGATCTGCAGACGGTCCCGCTGTCTTAATAAAACTGGTTAAGCATCACCCTTTCAACCTTAAACCATGCTGAACAGTCAGCTTCTGGTCTGCTCCTGGTTCCTGATCTTAACTTTGAAATGTACTGTCTTGTCTTTCGTTTTTATGTTTTATGTGCGCCCTGAGGCCCAGGGGCATGTGGCGCTTAATACAAATTGAATAATAATAATAAGCCCAGGGGACTTTATGCGAGGGACTCCAGATGTGGTTTAGGTTCTCCATCCATCCAGATGCTCTTCATAATAGATGATAGGTTCTAGGCTCCACTGGAGCGTCATTTAAACAAACAATGTATGGTTATCTGCGCCACAATATTCTTTCGTTTTGTTTTACAGCAACTGTAGAGAACTGGAGGTGTGGGCCAACATGACTGAACTGCGTTCCCATAAAGGGAGAGGAATTCGTCAGTCCCCAGGTCATGTGATGTTTTGGGGTAGAGACAACGAGGACAGTGTGATGCTGGAAATGCATCGGAGGGACAGGCCCTCCGTATCCTTGTCCTTTACTGCCTTTTTATCGTGTGTTCTGTCGTGTTTTCCGCACAGGAGTTCATGTGGGACTCCTGGTGGTGCAGTTCTCTCTCTTTTGGTTTGGTGAACAGACCCATGGGATACCCTTACGGCACCCATGGGTGGGGGTACAACCCTGTGCCCCTAGTGTATGTTTTTGGGAACCTATGGGTGGCCCGCAGAGCATGGTATGGGCTGGTGGCAGCTCCATGCTGAATTTGACAGGTGCCCTGAGTATCCTCCATTTTGGGATACCCAGGCCCTGCCATTGGAATCAGTTTATTCCTGATGGAAAACAAGACGGCCCCTGTGGCCTCTTGCTTTCTATTGCCTGTTACCTTGTTTTCCCAAAGTCTTGGGAATCCCTGACTCTGTTCCTTCCCCCTGACTGGCTGTTGGGTGGAAGTTCCATATATGGTGTTGTTGTGAAGTCCAGTCCAGACTGGCTGGAGCCTTCCCAGTGACTGTATGTTGTGGGAACGCCCTGTGGGTGGGACATGGGTGAATGGAGTGTGTGACCAATATGCACTTCTTGTTGTGGCTGTCTGGTTTCTGGTATGAAAGACAAAGACTGAGACAGCCCTGCCCGAAACTGGCCTGAATGCAGTGTGTAGTGTTGAATGGCTGGGTACTTGTCCCAAGCACATTCCTTGTTGTGAGTGTCTGAGAGGGAGGATGATGGCCTGAATGCACAGTGTGCCTGATTGGCTGACTGACTGCATGAATGCCCTTCTGTATGATTGGCTGCTGCGTGTGACTCAACAGTGTGGATGAGAGACAGGATAGTATATCTGGGGACCTCCTACCACTGGAAATTGTTCAGAAGCTGTGTCTACACTTGAAGAGTAACTGGAACTGCTGATCCTCGACGCCCAGCTGGAAGAAGAAGACTTGCTGTTGCATTTGCTTTGACCAGATCTGAAAGCTGCCGAATTCGCCGAAGACTGATACGAGAGAGGACCTGGTAAGGTGCCCTCTTCCTGTGCTCCGAGGGACCATCGAGCACTGATACCCTTCGCCGAAGCTCCCTGGAAGTCAGACCCTCGAAAGGCTGCCGACCCGAGACGGGACAACCGAGGAGAATGAAGCAAAGCACCCGGACTTCGCCGCTGTCGAAGTCTATTGCCGTCGTCCAGGGTTCACAGGTTTATGTAACCGCTGGAGGCCCGTCAAAGTTGTGTTGCCCAGCCGTGGGGACCACTTGACGCCGTGCCGCCGCCAACCGGACATTTGAATCGAAGGACTCCCTTGTCTGCAACGTCGACTGCTTTGTCCGCCGGAGAAAGTAGAGGACGACCAACGCGCCGAGGAGAATCCGCTGGTGGGTTTCCCGCCACCTGAAGGCCACAAAGACTTCGACGACTCGACGCCCTTGCTGGACCAGAGTCCTTCTGAAACTCTTTGCGGTCCTGAACAATCAATCGCCGAGGTGCCCCGCACACCTCACCCTCGCAGGACGTCGCTGACGAGTACCGCCTGGATCGACGTCGTGGTCTCGGCACCCTCGAACTTCTCATCGGCGCCGTCGATGACAAGTTCACCATCTTCTACGCCTCTCGACGATCCATGGCTCCTGCTTTAAATGGAGTCACTCAAGAAGGATCCTTCGACGCGTCTTCGAAGAACTCTACTCCACCAGGTACATTGGGGGGTAAAACCTTAATAGGAGGAAATAAGACTAGTCAACAATATATGGACTGGGCTTGTGCTATATATCTTTATTTTACAGGTTGCCCAGGTGGGGGGGGATCTCCACACAGAACTGTGTCTAGTGGTAGGGGCCAGAAATCTGCCTATTGTTTCAACCATCTTGCATTCTTTCCTATCTCTATTGCCGGTGTCCTTGTTATTGATCTGTGTGACATTCTAACAGTATAGTTGATGCGCTTTAATGAGATCTGATAATATTGGTGGTACCACTTTAGAATTGTATATATTTCCGAGTACAAAGTGCGTTATTGTGATCGAGTACATACCTTTGAATATTAATTATATAAAGACTGTGTTTTCAGTAATACAGTGTATGAACATTCCTTTGTGGGGGTTCGGGGACTACACTGTACTTAAGAACCAGCCTGCATCACCTCCCGAGAAGCTAGACCTTGATTGCTCGACCATTGCTACAGAATAGAGAATCTTGGCTGTGGTCCTCTGTGCCTCTCCTCTATCATATAGAGAACAGAAGTACAGGCACCCCCACCAGTATCTTTACAGACAGGCAGGCCATTTATGTAAAGAGTAAAGGCAAGTGAAGTCAGAAGGCACTCCTGTTTCACTCCGGACGTTGTGGTGAACTCTATTTTATTTTTATATTTTTAAAACTTGGGTACATACAGGTTCCACCTGGGCAACAGGGCAATAAGGCACCAACCCACCAAGTTAACGTGGGACACTTTTCTGGGCCAATGCAGCCTTTATAATAAGTGAATGTATAGTACAGCTGGTAATTTCAAGCAAAGTCAGCCACAATGTATTTTAAAGTGCACCTTTTAGCACACATTTAACACCCCAAAGTGCCGATGTATACCATTTAATTTGCGGTGTAAAGTCGCCATTTGCAATATGACATGTGGGGCAGTGTTTTTATTGTCACTAGGAGCAATTGTTTGTGCTAAACTGAGCCTGGGTCCATATTGTTTTAACTGCACTGTTCTCCATTTTGAAGAATTTCTCTCCCTCCTTGGTATTGTAATTTTCGGTTCTCAGACGAGTCGTGGCTCGGCCCTTACTCGAGTTCGTCATTCCCTGGTCAATGACACCATGCAGGCACTCAGAGGTTGACGTTCAAGTTGCTCTGAAGCTTATGAGTGACGGTTTTCTAAGACCTTTCCGTGTAATTGTTTTCGAGAGGGAACCATATTCTTAAAGAGCCGAGATAGCCCGCTCCCCGTGCCACCGTGTGCCTTTTTCTGCTGTGCATATGTCAAAGTTGATAGATACCTTCTTTTGCAAGCCATTATGAGTAAAACAAGTCTGCTAATTGTACTTTTTGGAATGTGTAATTCTGTCACAACCCAGTTCTCATGAAAGTCGGTTCGTTTATTAAAAAAAATAATAATAACTTAAAAAAAACCTTCACAAATAATGTGATATGTTATTTTGCATTTCTGGTGTATTTATCTGAAAGAGAATACTTTCCTTTGCCCTTTATGATAGATTTCTTGGAGAAGTGATGGCAGCTTCCATGATGCTTTTGTGTTTCTTTTCAGAAGTGATACAGCAGTAAGCACCTCCCTGACTTTGACTTTCGCCCACCCAACACACTTTCATTAGAGTTTAGATGAACATTCTGGTGTTTTAGCACCACAAACATCAATGTCTTACCCATTGGAATCCGCCCCATGGATGTGTTGCAGCTTTAGACTTGCCTACTCTTGAGTATAAAGTCTTGTGATTTGGTAGATAGGCTTGCGGTCAAAGCCTATGCAGTATGACATTGTGGAATACTTGCCTTTGATGTACCTATGTCTTTCCTAAGATATACCATTGCGGGCATCAATATTGAGTTGAAACAGCCTCAAGTGACAGGACAGAGTTGGAGGAGGTGGTAAAATTTGTGGCATTTCAGTCATCTCAATTTCCAAGAACAACCGATCACAAGTTTACTAAGGGGGAGCCAGCACACGCCTGCTACACAGAAGTTATGCACAGTTTGCCTGGCAGAACATGCTTGGCCTGCTTCCAGTTCTTGATCATTTTAGTGATAGAAATATGTAGTGACTGAGCCAACAATTCCAGTTTTTGAAAAGCAAGTCACATTGCAAACAAAACAGACTGTCCCTAAAATGGCCTGCTGCTCACAAATTCACATGCGCCATCGTCATTACTCATCCCCAGCTTTGAAGTAGCAACTCTCATTTTTCTTTCTCAAAGTTTGAGTTATTTGAGTAAGTGTCTTGTGGCATGCTTTGAGCTTCAAAGAGTAGTTACGATAAAGGAAACCAAGGAATACTTAACAACAGGTCTGTACCTCTGAAAGCCCGCTAAGACTGTTTCAGTGGAAGTCACAAGTCAAAAAGCCAGACATAACATGGATAGAAAGATGTACATACACAGAGTGACAGCAACTGAAGATCGATCCATACATTAAAAAAATGGATGCATAGGGGAAGACAGAAAAAATAAATAGAGAAAGGCAACGGTAGACTGAAGACAAAGGGCAAACATTTATTTGAAACACATTTTTTTATTTTTTTATTTATTGTGTTTTTGGTTAATATCAAACCTTACACAATTTAAAATACAAATTAGAGTAGACATTTAACAATGTTATACAGTGTCAGTCAAAAATGCATTCTATATATAAGAACAAGGATAACATATTTAAAATTTTAAAACAATCATCATCTCACTCCATACATTTACACATCCAATTACATTTTTGTTAATGCAAATGTCATTTAAAAATGTGACTACAGCCACAAGTACTGATATCTGGCTATGCTCTATTGTTATTGACCACTGCACGGGATTACTGCGTATGTGGAGTGCACAAATGTCCTTAGATAAACCAAAAAAATCCTTCTCTGTAAAAGGGTCTGGCATTGCGTTATGAAATGATAAAGTGTTTCTAAATCCGAGGTTTTACACAGCCTAAATATTCGCTCATTCCTTGGTAGACCTAATCTACGCCACCACATTTCAAGTGTATGGAGCCAATTCAACCAAAATCTAAAATACCTTGTACTTATTATCTTTGAAAAGAATTTCATCAAATAGGGATAGCAGTGAACGAGCCTATCAAGATTTTGTGTGCTGGCCGATCAAATTCGACTCAGTGTGGCATGTAGGCCGGTTTTATATTCCACAGCGATGGGCTAAAATACAAACTGTAATGTACACGTCCATGTGTGTTAACTTTCGAAAATCATTTTTCAATGGGGCAGCACTGTGCTGGCTGGCTGCTCTGCTGGCCATGATCGAGTCCCACTCTCTCTTAACCAATTCAGCTTTTCCACCCAGGCCAGGCAGCGCCGGGTCCGTGGGGCGTGACTGCGCAATGTGGTGGTGAAGTTGGGGTTGAACTGAAGTTGTAACATTGAAGACTTATTTGTTGTTATAATTTGTTTACTTGAGTTTGAATTAAAGAGAACCAATAGCAAATCAGATAGGGCCCCTGAGCGTCCGAGGCACTGGCTCCCGCCCCAATGGCCTGGTGCCACAGACACAGCCCTGCTCGGTTAAACCGTAATTATATAGTGCCTCCTTATTATTAATATTGGCCTAAACCCATTCGCGCTACACGGAAAACCATGTTGCAAAGTTCCGATTTTTGGGTTAACTTCGCCGCCATTTTAAGATTCATCGCCATTTTGATATTCACTTGTGTTCTACGTTCTAAAATGGTGGACTATGTTTTCGACTTTCAGCCAAGCCTGTCGACCTTTGAGTTCTGTTAATGTTTAGGTTGTCCGAGAGCAGACTATTTAAACTGAGCGAAGAGACCTTGTGCTTCATACAAACTGCCATTCAAGTCTTGTCTGCGCTCACAAGCCTCATCCTTGTATACACATTGGGACAATGAAAAACAAACCTTGAGCGTATGCTTTAGCTGAACTACATTGTAGAGACTCTTGAAATAAGGCTTACCGCAGGATCCGAGAATATACATCACTATTGTGTTTTCATAGAAGTACAGACTTATGTAATCCTTTGCATAATATTGTAAAATATGTATGTGAACTAGGCACAAACTCTAGACCACAAATTATTAATGTGAAGAGAGGCTGGACAATAGTGTAGGAAATGTATAAAAATGCCAGTGTTTAGATGTCCAGCACTCTCTCTCCTCCTGTGTCGGCTGGTACACACTGTGAGGTGTTCGGAGCCAGATATCTATCTGTTTTGCTTTGTAAACTGTACAGTAATAAAACATACTTGTATCTTTTCAGCACATGATTGGAGTAGTTCATTTGTGGTACTCAGCCTCGATATTTCTTTGTTCTTTCAGCTCGAACAGTCTTGTTAATTAGACTGACTGACAGCTGATTGGCTGTGGGTTGGGAGGCTGCCCGGTCCTGTTACTATACTAGCACTTAATGCTGTTCTGCTTGTGCGCATTCAATGAACCGCTAGCAACACCCAAAGGGGGCCGGTGTAGTG
This sequence comes from Ambystoma mexicanum, assembly GCF_040938575.1. Classification (NCBI taxonomy): domain Eukaryota; kingdom Metazoa; phylum Chordata; class Amphibia; order Caudata; family Ambystomatidae; genus Ambystoma; species Ambystoma mexicanum. The sequence continues at coordinate 123,980,422 of NC_090932.1, read as the reverse complement.
TTGGAACAGTGTGTTCCAACAGGGTTGCTGCCCTGTGTGTGTGTGTGTGTGGGGCCAAGAATGATGGTGGACCACAGGATCGCTAAATCAAACACATCAGCCCGGTCTGCTGTCAGTGCATAACTGCAGGCTTCCTCTCGGGAGTCCCGATGACACGCCGTTTATTCCCATGTCCTGCCATATGCGGTGATGTTGTATGAATACAACATCCCTCTTCTTTCCCCAAGACAACTATATACAAATTATCCCTTGTTACTGTTGTGGAAATGTGAACTATGCGTGGAAAAGAGGCACACACATGTCAGTTGCAGGAATAGCTCACAAAAAATGGGAGGTGGACTCACTGGTGGATACATAATTTTAGGTGTTAGACTTGATAGTGTCCTAAACAATTGAAGTTTAAGTAGATAGCATTTAAAGATAGGTTACAGGTAAGTGAGTAGGGTTTAACATTAGATCGAGGTACTGTAAACAGGACACACAGCTGCTTCAGTAGAAATCAACTCACACGTTTTAATTTGCTTAGCAGCCACAGGGGCTGAAAGCACATTGCAATAGTACACATTCCCAGGATTGTATGAGAGGGAAGGAATGAACAACTTATGATACCCTTGAGGTCACAGAGCCAAGCTCACGGGTGCAGGGGAAAGGCAGTGAACATAACCTCATTTAATTATTCATCATATTAGTTATGAACATGGCCTCCTGGCAGTTTCAAAACACCCAGGATGGTTTCAAATTGCCCTCTAGCACATCTTAGCCTGGGAAGCAGTTTGAGGTGTTCTTAAGATGCAACATTGGAATGGTAATTTGTCTTTGGTTCAAGGCTCTGTCAGTGCCATGATTGCTAGTATCTTCATCAGAAGTGGATGGGAATGATCAGTGGCAGAATAATAATGCCTTGGCTTCATGATGTGGGAATTGGGGGTTGGACTGTGACTTCACGGTTGGGTTCTAGGGTGGCGTGGTAAGAATTTCAGGATCCAATCATCGCCGGCTAATGTATGTCCTGATATAGGGGAATGACATTTTTGACCAATGATTTTCATTCAAAGGATGGACCAAATGTGTCAATATGCTTTGATGTTAATTAGTTTAGATGATTATAAAAGTTCTAGCCTTATGGACGTTTCTTTGACTGCACCTTTTCATGCAGTTCCGTTCTGTGTTCTGTTTGAATATTGCTGTCCCAGATTCGTCTGGGGCACTGAATAAAACTGTGTTACTTCTTGCCTGATGTACACTCCTTTTTGGATTACTTTTACATTTTGTATTGGTGAATACAAAGGCAACTTATAGTACATTTTGGTGGACCGTACAGGGAATTGCTCCAGCTTTCCTGACCAGATGCAGGGATTCCAGCCGTGCCTCCGGAGGGGCACGGGACAGCGTCTCCAGACCAGTACCAAGAGCTTGACACCGAGGAGATTTTTCAGACGATGAGTTTGCAAAGGTCTGCACTGGTCTAAATGCCCCCTGCGTTTGGAGGGTTTGCTGACCTTTAAGGTGAGACTCTGGGGTTGAGGGGGCTCAAGGATTTCCGAAAAATGATATGTGAGTTTACCTGTGGATGAAAGCGCTGGGGGATGGGATTATTTTTATGGTGTATAGGATGCACCCTCAAGAGGTGGAGGGTGATTGGCCATAGTAGTCATATGTTTTAGCTCCATTGATCCGATAGGGAGTAAGTGGGCGGTGGCACATCTGGGTAAGGGCAGAGGGTTGCGTAGTAAGTGGGGGACCCTTTTTAGGCAAGAGTTGCACGCATACAATTTAAAATTGACAGGTGGGGACAGAACCTGGAAGAGGATGAGCAAGAGACAAAATAAGGTGACAATAATGCACCAGATTGGGAGGACAGTAGTGACTATAACAGTAGGGATGATGAATTCAACCCTTGCGACTTAACTCATGAGGACAGAGAAAGGAGAAGGGAAGGGGAAGACGAAGAGAGGGAAAGACAAACAGGGAACTGGGGAAGTAGGCTCTGAAGCAGAAAAGCGAGAATGGCGGTAGTAAATAGGCCACAGACGCCTTGCAAGATGTGGAGCATGAACTCAGATAACCCTTCTTCAGAAGACAAACGGGGTAGTACAATTTGTGCCCTGTCAGACCATGGATAGGGACAATCTGGTGTGCAGTTTACCATCACTAGTGGCAGTGGCCAGCAAGTGGATATATCTATTTGAGAAGGAGATGGCAGCGATACCTTTAGCAATAGGGGATATTAAAAGCTTGCTGGCAGTATTGGTGGGATAGCAAAGTGACAAAATGTGTCAGGATGCAGGATATGCAGGTGTGAAATTGAGCTCTAACATACATTATGGGGCACCTTTTAATAATTTCCAAGGGCAAACCTGTAAGGCTCTAAGGGAGCTGTATCCAGAAACATCATATATGGCTTTAATATTAGCACAGAAAATGAAGCCAGACGAGGACCCTGCAGAATACATATGATCACTACAAGAGATGTGGACCCAAGAGAATAAACAATCATACAATGAAAAAATACCTTTATTCTATCACATCTTAGTGAGGGAATTCCCCATGCATATACACACTTCCCTAGAAAAGGTGGTTGGGATAGAAGCAAAAAGATGGCCCGAAATACAAGTGACTATTGTACATTATTGCAAAAGGAAGCAGGAAAAGGAAAAAGAGACAGTAGGCAATGCAGTAAAAGCAGAAAATAAAATACTGCAGAAGAAGCTATCGAACATAAGCATGGAAGGGGCAGTAATTATGGGCCCTCTCAGTGTTCCGCCCGCCCAACAGGGGGGACTTCCAGTGACTACAGTGGTACAACAGGAGGGATACACACAGACACCATATAACCCACAGTGCGGAGAGGACAACAGATACAACAGCAGCCTGGATTTAAGAATAACCAACAGCATGGATTTGCATAGGGAGGAGGGGCAAATATGTACACAGGAACATATCAGTCAGGGAGGGGATATTATCCAAGGGGAAGAGGGTTTGGATATATGGGAATGGGGCACAGGTTTGGAGGATTTGGAGGACAGTGTCTGCTTTGCAGGAATTTTGGTAACTTTGCTCGAACATTCCCATTCCTTAAACAAGCAGAACAGCAAGGATGGGGTCCACCATCTACAGCACTATGTACAGACAGTGCAGCCAGTGCCAGCACAGGCCTCGCCAACACAGGGGCAAGCACCAGCTAAAGGGGGAATGGTAGCTGTAGTGGGTGTACCCCTCCTTGCTGTTCTGCTTGCTTTGCAGAGTACCATAAGTACCATAAGTATACTGCAGGTACCAGCGCAGACACGCAAAAAAGAAAGGGTGACAATATTGAGACAGAATGAAGTTCCCACGCTACCAGAGTCACAGTGGTGGGTGGAAATCCTTGCACATCCCTGAATAACACATTTTCTCAATAGGTGTGCCCACAGGAAGTATGAATGTGTCCTGTCCTAGCAGTAACTGAAGACCCAGAAGAGGAGCCTGAGGTAGCAGTTCAAATAGGGCTGAGGGACTTCTCCTTTCTAATATATATTACAACAACTAGATCCTGTATAAACGAAGGGGGAGTACCCATTATCCAACAAGAAATTGGACATGCAAGGCTTTTTGGGGACAATCCAATCAGTTCCTCTAACAAATGATCTGCCACTGCCAATAGGGATGTAGCACATTGTAGCACCATTATTACAGTCAAAAGACCCATTAACATTTTGGGAAGAGACTTGCTAAGCAAACTAAATGCCACAATTTCAATTCCAGAGAAAGGGATGGTGTGCAGCACTCAGTGCATCAGTAGTGCCACTATGGTGGCACTACTGATGCAGGCATACTACACACACAGCACACTGACATGAATACCCACACACACAGAGGTGTTTTTGTACAGGGTCCAGGTACTGCTACGATGGGTCCCAGGAATACAGGGAAACGTCTTTCGACTGCCAAATTAATTTGTGTTCAGACCACAATGCCCCTCGAATATCACACCAGATGCACACACACACTGCTGTACTTGGAAGAATTGGTAGTGAGAAAAGACATGATTATATTGGTTGCCATCGATGATGACAACATGTCGATATCGACAATCGATATTGTGCATAAATCCCACATAAACCACTGATAGGAGTTACCGACAAAGAGTTGTTTGCTACAAAAGATGAGGAGGAGGGAAAGGTGGTTTTCGAATTACACATACAATTCCCATTCCAAATAAAAGAAAGAGCAATACCACAGATGAAACAATTAGTGGAAAGAGAGAGAAAGTACATGCAGTAAGATTTGGAGAAAGTGCCAAAGAAGTTATGTACTACAGGACCCCACAATGTGAGAATACTGAAAAGGGTGGGGCAGTCTGCATCAAAGTAAAAGAGGGAGCAGTACTGCCACGAGTGAAGGAATGCACCCTCTCACGAGAAGCAGATTAGGGCATATATGAGACACTGCATGCCCTTTGGCAGCAAGGTATCATACAGGAATCCACATCACCATGCACCACGATCATATATCCGATTAAGAAATCTAAAGGAGGGACGCCATCTTAACCATGTGATCAAAGCAGAATTTCCACTGGTTCCAAATCCAGTGACAATGTTCTGCAGCATCCCAGCAGCGGCAGTACTGAATTTGAAGACTGCTTTCTTCTCCATTGCCCTGCATCAAGATCCAAGGTATCTTACTGTGTTCATGTATCGCAGGACCATATTCGAACACACAAGAATGCCTCAAGGGTACTGTGAGGGAGCCAGCATATTTAACAGAGTAATACAAATGAATTTGACTAATTTACAGGTAGCAAGTGCAATGATTCAATATGTGGATGATCTTTTAGTGTACAGCACAACAGAAGATGAGTGCAGGAAGGATTCAATAATACTATTACCATTACTGACTAACAAAGGGAAAGTGGACAGAGAACAATTGCAGCATTGTCAAACAGAAGTGGTTTACTTGGGGCAGATTGTATCAGCTGATGGGAGAACAATAACACCAGAAAGGTTTGAAGCAATACATAAAACACCCCAATCAACAACAGTGAAAGAAATGCAACCATTTCTGGGCTTATGCAATTACTGTAGGATGTGGGTTTTTGGTTACTCTACCTACACTAGAGCACTACTTCAAGCACTTAAGGAAGCTAAGAAATACAAGAGCAAGATCAAATGGACAGCTGCAATGAATGAGAATGTTGCTGATCTGAAGAATGAATTGGCACATGCGCCAGTATTAGCTACACCCAGTGAAATCCAGAACATTCATTTGTAGATAAAGGCAATGACTGCCGTATTGACCCATTAGAAGGGACAGGGACACAAACCATTGGCATATTGCAGTGGGACATTGGACACAGTTGTGCAAGGACACTTTCCTTGTGAGCAAGCACTTGCTCCCGCTACGTTCACAATTGAAAAAGCATCAATGATAATAATGGGATGTCCAGTAGTTTTGTACGTGGAACATGCTTTGTTTGCAATATTAGAAAGGTCCAAAAGGTCCAAATCGACTTTGACAACTCAGAGAGTATCAGGGTATGAGATAACATTGACAGATCCTGCAATTGAACTTGTCAGATGCAGGACAGGTAACCCAGCCGAATTAATTGCAGAACCAATAGAGGAAGGAGACTAAACAGATGAATGTTTGGCATGCATGGACAGAAATGAAGGGAAAACCATGTTAAAGGAGGAAGTCATTGAAGGAAGGGCCATGATTTTCATTGATGGATTATCAAGTATTGACCCAAATTCAGAGAAGAGACATACTGGTTCAGCAGTAATAGGGCACACGACTGGAATTCATGAGACTGGAATACATGAGAAAGGGGAGATTGAGGTTTTTCCCAAACACGGCTTCCAGTACAATTCTCTGCGCAAGCAGCAGAGTTAGTGGCATTAATTGAGGAAAGACACACAGTAAATATATTCTTTGATTCTGCCTATATTACATCTACAGTACACTCAGGATTAGCAAGATGGGAGAGGAGAAGGTTCAAGAGAAGCGACGGCACACCGGGGCAGCATGCAGCACTATAAAGTATATTGTTGGAAATGCTATCACTCCTAGTAGAATTGGCAATAATTAAGTGCAAAGCCCTCACTGGAGGGCAAGCTTTTATATCACACGGTAACAAAAGAGCAGACAGGGCAGCAAAAGAAGCAACATATTTGCCAGAGGGATCATTTATTTTCATGTATTTATTTATTTATAACACGCCATAGCCTGCAGGCATCAGGGCACACAAATACACAAGTACATTACAGCTCAAGACAGGACAGAGAGAAGGTAAGGCATGGGAATGTATTCAAAGAGTAGCGTTTTTCGGTTTTATTTTGGAAGGCAGTACATTTTTTCTTCAAAGCACATACAAACGGGGAGAATGTTCCATGCACTGGCAGCTCTAAGAGGGAAGGATCTACCCTTTCCTCTGACTCATTTAGCACGTGGAATGGCATGCTGAGCCCGATCGCAAAGTCCTGCTAGGGTTATATTGTGTCAGAGTGTGCTTGAGATAGCCAGGGGCATTACCATATAGGCGTTTGTGAGTCAAGTGTAAGGTTTTAAATGTAATCCGTTTTTCCACAGGCAACCAGTGCAGCTCTTTCTGGAATTTAGTGATGTGTTCTTTCTTATAAATGTTGTATATTATCCTGGATAATCATTCTGGATAATCTTTAGTTTATGAAAATTTTCCTTGCTAGCTCCACTAAGTAGAGTGTTGCATTAATCCAGCCGGAGCATTATTATAACTCTGACCATTCTTTCGTGAAACAAGCGGATTCATTAGCCATAGGGTTCTGAGATGGTAGTGAGCATTTTTAGCAACATTATTGACATGAGCGTCAGAGCTAAGGGATCCCATCAATACTGTGCAAAGTGTTTTTACTTTTGTGACCACTTGGATGGAACAATCATCCAGTTTGAAGCTTGCATATGCCTGAATAAACTTACTCCTTGCCTGTTTGGTACCAATATCCTGAGCCCGGTTTTTGAGCAATTGAAGCACATCCAGTTATTAACTATCCATTCCCTGATGGATGCGTAGATGTCATTAAGATTGGTTCAGTCGGTCACACAGTCTCCACTAACGTCCATTATAAGTTAGAAATCATCTGCGTAGTTGGTGAAGTGAAGACCCTTTGCCTCCAATTTCTTGCATAAAGGTTTTATGTATATGTTAAAGAGGGCTGGGGAAATGCACACCCCCTGAGGCACTCCACAATTAATGGGGGCTGAGTCAGAACAGGCAGTACCCCTGCAGATTTTGGAGCTTCTTTCACTCAGGATTTAATTTATCTATTCAATTGTGTGGCTTACACAGTTTCTTGTTTGAGCTAGTGTTTTCGAGCAGGCATGAATGATCTAGCAAATCGAATGCTGTGAGAGGTCCAGAAGGATCAACAGCCCTTTCCTGTCTTCATCCAGTCTCTCAAACATTTAGGTCAGAAGGTCTAGCAGGTGACTTTCTGTCCCATAGTTGCTTCTGAACCCTGATTATTTTGGGCAAAAAGTTGATGATATCTCAAAGTCGGTCTACAGTTGCACAGTTGCAGCTTTATCCAGGATTGTAAGCAAAATGGAGTATTATTAACGGGCCTTAGGTTTTCTGGATCCTTTGTGCTGAGACCAGGCTTCTTCACAATAGGGGGTACTGCTACTTCCTTAAGAGCTATGGGCACATTTCTGTGTAAAAAGGAAGCGTTAATGAACCTGGTAAGAAAGGGGACAACAATGTCACTATTCTTTAGTATAATCTTAGCTGGAAGAAGATCTCCTGGACAGGAAGTTGGCCTGATATTTGCTACTATTTTGGATGTTTCCTCAATAGTGATAGCTTTAAAGGAAAAACCTAAATACACACACTTTCCCCTAAATCAGTACCTGTCTCTTGTTCACAAGCTATCTCTGTGGTGTTTTGCCAGTTATTAATTTTATTATGGGCCAGTAGGACTTTGTCCCGAAAGGCCTTTTGCACTTTTTCACAATCATCTATATCCGGGACGGAAGAATGGGAGAGTGCTGTTGGTTTTTCCCATTTCCTATATAGTTCAAAAAGTTTTCTAGTGCTATTTCCTGCATTTTCAATTTGATTATTGCAGAAGTGTTTTTTAGTATCAAGGATCTTGGCTTCACATGTCTTTTCCAGGCATTTCCATTTATCTCTGTTTTCAGTATTTTGATTTTTTGTTCATGCTCGGTCCGCCTGACATTTGGCCTTTTTTTAAAGTGCATAGTTCAGGGCTGAACCAGTTTTGGTGGTTAGGGCTGTCATGCACTATCTTGGGTCTTAGAGGAGCACTTTTATCAAGTAGACCAGTGAAGATGTATAGACATCTACCGGCTTGCATGGGGGATCTAGGTCAGATGAGATGTTCATGATGGATTCGATGGAGGTTTTTAGATCTACTGCATTAAGTTTGTTGAAATTCCTATTCAGAAGTTTTTTGGGAGGTGCACGGGAAGGGCCCCCATATTCTGGTAGGTGGAGAATGCAATTGATGGTATGGTGATCAGACCAGATGCATGGGTTAGTGTCAACATTGCTTATGCTAATGTTACGTGCCATCGCCCAGTCCAAGATATGGACCCCTCTATGAGTGGGCACATGATTTTGGTCTAGGATGCCCATGTTAGCAAGATGTTGTTCCAGCCTAATGGCAATTTTGTCTTGTATGTCCCCTTTCCACTGATTCACGTCTCCCAGAAGGATTGTGGTTAAATTTGGTCAATTCAGGGGTTTACAAGATGACCCAATTCTTCACTGAAAAGTGACATATCAGATGGAGGTCGATAGACAAGGATGAACTGAATGCAATTATTGCTGGTGGGGGGCATTTTTACATGTATAACTTGGCACCCTGAGCATTCAATATTGCACCCGAAGAGTCCAATGTCTTCTTTGCTTATGATTGCTACTCCACCACCCTTTCCTAGTGATCGATTCTTGCAGAACATATTGTATCCTGGAGGGGTGAAAAAAACTTCCTGTGGCCAAGTCTCTGTGACACACATGATGCCAGCCCTATTATTGAGGATATAGTCAAGTATCACCAGGGTGTGCTTAGGCAATGATCAGCTGTTTAGCAATGATAATTCCAATGTGTTGGACGGAGGCCTTGCATGGTTATCTTGGGTCGCCCTTTGATTCGACATGATATCAATGTTAATTGGTCTGGTATCATTACATAGAGGAGGCGAGTGAAGAGAGACAGAGAGGGTGGTTGTTTGCTGGTTGTACATCTACCATAATCCCAGGCATGGTTGGTCGGGAGTTGGGTGTCAGTGGCTACTGGGTTATAGGAGAGGGTGATAGTGCCTTTGTGCCTGTATCTAATAAAAGGCTTTCTGGCAACGCCTCTTTCCGTGGCTTTTGATCTGCGGGTATCAGCACAATCAATGCTACAATTCCGAATTTAGGCAGAAGTCGAACCTAGGTGATTTTCCAAATGGCGTACAGTTTCACTTTAATAAATCACAGTCTAGCAATTTCTATTTAACAGTTCTTTCAGCACAATTTCGAATTCAATCTAGCTTTTAGGCATAACAGCCCAGCACTCGGCAAAATAAGTTCAACAGTTGTCATATGTGTTCTTCCCAGGCGGCAAGGAAATATTGTCATTAATAGCATTGATAAAAGCAGCCAAAGAAGAAACTGTACTGCCAGAGGGCTTCAACGCGACAAAAATGTTACAGATAATAGAAATACAGGGAGAAGCAACAGAGGGTGAAAAGGAGCTTTGGAGGAAAAGGGGGTGCTCCCTGTCAACAACAGATTTGATCTGCCAATAAGATATCACCAGCAAGGTGGCAATGCCAAAAAAGTTATTGAATGTGGCTCTGGAACAGATTCACTACCCTGCCCATGCCTCAAAAGAGCATGTGGCAGCTGGGGCAAGTGAGGATTGGTTTGTACCAAATGTATGCGAATATGTGGTTGAATTTGTAAATAATTGCATGACTTGTCAGAAATCCTCAATTGGTAACAATTTAAAAGTGGTGCAGCAGAGTTTGCCGCGTCTGGAGGGGGCGACCAGCACTTTCATATGGACTATGTCGATATGCAAGACAGATGTATCTCTTACAGGTCTATGCTTGTTTGTGGTGTGTCCATTTTCACGTTGGCTTGAGGCTTGTCCCTGTGCCCGTAATGATGCCCGCTCAGTTGCTAAATTCTTAATAAGGTAATTATTTCCAAACTGGGGGATCCCAGATGAAATTTTCTCTGACAATGGACAACATTTTTCAAATTATTTAATTGGGGAATAACTGCACTTTTAGCAATTCGGCACAAACTATGTACTATTTTACTATTTAACAGTGTGACCGAGAGAAATATTGGCTTACTAAAAAACAGCATAGAAAAGCTCACATCTACGCTTGGCAAGTCTGGGCTTTATTGTTTCCTTCCTGCTCTTTTTTCTTTGTACAATTCACCTGGAGGAGATCATCATCTCACTCCACACAAAATTGTTACTGGTCGGAGGATGCATGCACCTATACATCTTGAGGGATGAGTTCCATATGTTCCTCACCAAACTTACCAAGTCCCTTAAATATATATCCCAACAGCGCAACAGAAGTACACAAACTGAGCAGGGAAATGAACAAATAAGCGATATTCCACGAGCAGCACTACTATAGAAGAAGGCTTCACTGGTTCACACACTGTGACCTGTGTCACACCAACAGCAGTCAAGGTCATCGGTCGCCGGCGATGTGTACACGTCAGGGACATACGCATGGAAAGGCACAATGTGATGGGAAGCATAACACAACTTTCAGTAACTTTCTTTTCAGTTATAGGACTTTACAGAAGCCCAACAAGTGGAGAAGGAGGGGGAATTATTCAGGACAATGGGCCTCATTCCGGGTTTGGAGCTAACCATGGAGTAATTAGCTCCATGGTTGCCTCCAAAACCGTCCCAAATCTGGCATGGTGAATGGAGTAATTACCGGTCCATTCCAGGGTTGGAGGGACCGGTAATTCCCCATTCACCTTTTGCCCTTCCCCATTCCCATTTCTGCCCCATAGGGCTCAATGGGAATGGAGAAGGAGGTAATTACGGCACCGTAAATTACGGTACTGTTATTACCTCCGAGGTACCTTTGCGGGTCCCGTACTTAACTCCTGCTAAAAGCAGGAGGTAAGGAAGGACCCGAAAAGGGAACTCGGAATACGGAGGTAAGTGATTACCGGCATCGGCACCCTTACCGGTGCCAGTAATCCCTTACCTCCAACCTCGTAATGACCCCCAATGTTCTTATAAACAAACGTCGAAAGATTTCTATATTTTAGGTTATTTTTATGACAGTATGGATTAGTATTGGAGTAATATGGTTATTTTGTTTTTTTTTTAAAGAAAAAAAGTAGCATCTTTAAATAATCGTGTGAAGATAAACAAAAGGAGTGTTTTAAATGAGGAGGAATTCAACCATGATACTGAAAAAGGGCAAGAACTAGCCTCTGATAATTTTTGGTATGATGAAATGTTATGGCTGGAAGAGAAAGAGCAAACTGCACAGGTTGCATTTGCTCACTAATCCTACATTTAAAGGTAGCCCTTGAGCTTTTTCTACCCAAAGCTGTATGAAATGAGGAAGCAGGATGCTTAATCCACCTGTCCCTCTGCAAATCTAGGGGTCTTTTCCAAGGAACAAGCATGGCTGTTTAGTGGGTGGATGAAGGAGAGAACATATGCACTATGTGCAAGTCGATCACATGGCCCAAAAATAGAATATATAACCAAAGGTCCTAAAAGGGGGGAAACAATGGTTAAAGAGCACAGACGACTGCAGTGTGTGAGGAAGGACACAGCATTCCCTGGTATCACATAAGACCATTGATGAGAATAAAGGGAGCAGTGTGGTATGGTGGCCAATGGGAGGGGGGACTAATGCAATGTCGCACTGAAGGTTTGGTTGAGTGTGAACAAACTGTGGTCTCTAAGGTGAATGACAGTTGCAAGGCAGTTTGGGGAAAACAGGTACATGCATCAATTTGGTTAAGTGAAATGCATCATCCAGTATACATGAAGAGCTTTACACAGTTTCCTTTGTGTTTCAGGTCCAGTGGGTCCATCCGTGTGGGCACTAGCAATGGCTGTGTAAGGGTGATGAGGAGTGCAGCACTGGCACAGGGGACAGTCGCGATAATGGACCTGTGGATCAAATGCCTATGCCCAGCTCCATCCTGATTGGGGCCGTCTTTGTGCGCTTGTCATACTGCACGGTCCTGCCCTGGTGATGCCCCAAGGTAGCAACAACAATATGGGGCTTTCATTGAGAGAAGAATCAATTGATTTAAAGTAAAAAGTATTACAGCATGACAAGGAGCAAACAATATGTAGTGGGAGGAGACAGAGCGACAACTACTGGTCGGAAAAGATTGCAGAAAGCCTGGTAGCAATTCCAGGAGAGTATCGGCTATTCTCAAAATCAACCACTTTCTTTGTTTCCCTATTGTTGCTAGGAGTGTAGACAGCAGCCAATACTAAGTGGTTGCAGTTGACAAGGTACAAGTTGCTCTGATTGGCGTACTCAACAGCAAAAGGCCTGAATGAAGGGAAGGAGGAATTAATGGAACTGTGTCTGCTGGCACTTCAAAATCGCAATGTTTTCGATTTACTCACTGCCATGGAGGGAGGGGTGCATTCATAAATTGGCAGCAGTTGCTGCACAGTAGGACCCAATGGAGATGCACAAAATGGAACTTTGCGAGCTGCTATAAATAAAATACATACACTCTATGAGAAGATGTCAAATGAAGTGAATGGAATGCAAACAGACACTTGGCTGGACACCATTTTTACCTGGGTGCCTGCTTGGCTCTCAGGAATGTTCTAACTGACTGTCCCTGCATTGGTCTTTATGCTTGTCATCTTCTGCATTGGCAAACATATTTTGAGAGTTTATACTAACAAATGAAGAGGAAGATTTATGCTGCCACTGAGTGTTGATAGGGTTAATAAAAAACAGCAGGGTACTGTTTTATTTTCATTTATTTATTGCATTTGTTTGTAGCACCTAGACTGGAAGGTATCACGGCGCTAGGGAAATGGTACAGTGCAGGTAAATAGACATTGCAGTTGGGTTACATGTTGCAGAGCATATAGAGGACACTCAAGAAGAAGCAGCTGCAGGTATTCTGACATTGCAGCATATGCAGTTATATGTATTTGTTGAATAGGGCTGTTTTTACTTTTTTTTTCAAAAGAGAGGGTATGATGGTTCTTCTTGGATATAACGAGGTAGGGCATTCCACAGGGTGGGGGCGATATTAGTGAAGCTAGAGCCAGCAACTCTCTTTCTATTGAATTTGGGGATGATGAGAGAGGATGAGGAGGAGGAACGCAAACTGCGAGTGGTGAGTTTTTTGTGATGCTGTTGGATAAGTAGGGGAGGGGAGTATTATGAAAGCAGTGATGGGTGATAGCGAGGAGTTTGAACTCGATGCATGATTTAATTGGGAACCAGTGCATCTCGCGTCTAATTTGCGAGATGTGGTCAGATCGTTTCAGGCCCCAGACTGCTCTGAGTGCATTATTTTGTATCAGCTGAAGTTTGTTTATGTTTTTGATAGTGTTTCAATAGTCCAGTTTGCTGCCAATGATAGCCCTGGCTAGAGTGAGGCAGTTACTGGGAGTGAGGAATGTTCTGGAGAGGTTAATGAGTTAATGGTGGAGTAGGCGGCAGATAAGGCAATATCCTTAACATGTTTCTGGATGTTTAGTTCAGCATTGAGGTAGACTCCCAGTGTTTTGACGTGGGAGGATAGAGGGATAATGTTGCCATCGATGCAGAATGAAGTAAAGGCAGGGTCGAGGTGCTTGAGGCGGTGTGGGGAGCCCACAACAAGGAGCTATGGCTTGTCATCATTCAGGCACAGGTGAGGAGTTGATATCCATGCCTGGATGATGCTATAAATGTGATTGATGTTAGTAGAATCTAGTTCATGGTTGCTGGTGATTTAGAGGAGGACCTGTATGTCATCAGCAAAGTTGGTATTTGGGATGTTGAGGCTGCCCAGGTGGTCAAAGAGGGGTTTGGTATATATGTTGTACAGGGTGGGAGAGAGACCCTGGAAGAGCTATTAGATAGGAAGGACATGATCCAATTGGATGCTTCAGGGGAGAGGTTGAAAGTGGCAGTGAGGTGATTGCACAAAATCAACTGATCCACAAGGTCAAAGGCCATGAGAAATCTAGTAGGAGGAGGATGGCGAGCTCCCCATTGTCCCTAATGTGGTTGAGATGAATATTTAGGTCGAAGAGGGTGGATTCTGTGCTATATCTTGACCTAAAACCTGATTGGTGGGTGACCAGCAGATTATGGGTTTCGGGATGTGTTTGGAGTTGAGGTAGGGTACCATTGTGATAGGGTGGTAGTTGTTGGGAAGGTTGGGGTTGAGGGAGGGTTTTTCAGGAGTGGCGTGACCCAGTCTTCTTTGTTGGAGCTTGGAATTGTGTTAGATTTAAAAGAGGCGTTAATGAAGTTGGCAATGGTGGGGGCCATAGGTTCAGCACACATTTTAACAAGGTGAGCTGAGCATATGCCCCCCAATCAGTTAGAGGCTTTCAGGCATTGGATAGTGGTGAGGACCTCTGCCGGAGAGACGGCAGAGAACTGAAACATTGGTCGAGTGGGTGAGGTAGGCGTGATGAACTCCAAGAGGGCTAGCAGCACGCAGGGGAGGTGGGACTTTGTTTGTATGATTTTTCCCTGTGGTTTTGGGTTTTGGTGGCTAGGGCTGACTGGATGAGTGAGCACCAGGCTTTGTTTTTGGGGAAGCTTTCCGTAGGGGGGCCTGGGTTTCAGGTTCTTTGAGGAATTTGAAGATCTCTCTAGAATTGGAGCTTGCTTCAGTGATTCTGACATTATAAATGTTGGTGGAGAAGATAGCAGTTTTGTAAGCACTCGCTGAGCGGTTGAATACTACCTTATTCAAAGGGTTCATTTTATTTCTCCAAAGATGCTCAAGGGCATGTTTTATGTTGTTGCAGAGGGTGATTAGTTCTTCTGTGAACCAGTTCTGCAAATGTCTTTCGTTGTGGGTTGAGGTTTTGAAGACAAGAGCAAGTTAGAACGGGTGTTTATTACAAAAACTGACAGGGATCATACAGGACATTCACAAATCTCAAGAATCTCCAATTCCAAAACACATGTCTCTCTGTTTTAATGCAGAATTGCGTCAGCACCTGGACCGTCCTCCAAAAACCTATCACGCATGTTCATTGTGTGTTCAGAATGGTAGACCCTATAGTTGGCCCATATACATCTACTCTACTGGTCCTTCCATGTCAGGTGGCTGGCCTGCCTGTCCCCAGGAAACTATCTATCACATTGTTGCAGGGTCGCAGGATTACCATTGGCCCTTGCCCCCTACCACCCAACCTTGGATTTCATTCCCCTGATTGGCTGGAACTGGTCTCCTCAGGCCTGAGACCCAGTTTGGTTCTCAGCCCTCTGTGCACCTCTTCAAGGTGATGTGAAATGACTATGTGTTCCCAATGTACCTGGTAGCAACACCACATTTGCTTATGAGAGTGCTCATCACGTTGCAACATTGTTAACTTGTTCATGTTTCACTTCTCGCCTGAGTTGCGGAGAAAGGATCGTCTTCTTCCCACCGTGGGTGAATGCCCATTGTTGAACTCGGCCACATCACGTGGTTGTGGACCACAAAATCGAGTTCTCTGGCTCTGCAATTATGATGATTTATTCTGCTTTTCTGCAGATAGCCCCTTGTCATTTGAAGTTTAGAATGTGCTGTTTATCTCTGACCTTGGCTGTGACCTCTGGCCTTCCTGCTCTGTGCAGCCTGGCTGTGCTTCCCTCATCTTTTGTACTGCGGCTTGAGGTCTTATGTGATTTTCATTAGACTTATAATATGGTTTCTGCACACTTATATCATGCTATATTTCCTATGGGTTAGTCGTATTGGGTCCTAACTGGCTCCTTATGTAATCCTGTAGTCCCATAGGGTTAGTTGCCAAAAGCATCTGCAAGCTTGCTCTGCATCTCTTCATTGCCTTGCGTTCAGCATTTCTACACTTGGCTAATGAGAAAATAATAAAAGCTTTGACAGTATGTGTATGTATCTGTCCTCTATTTACAGAACTGTGTAAGCATGTTCTTTATGTATACAGGTGTGTGTTTATGTAAAGCTGTGTATGGTTGCAAGTGTACTTGGTGACTAATCCGGCTATGTCGTGGTGTCACTAATGACATAAGCACAGTGATTTCTCTGCATTTAGCCAAAGTTGTCCATCATGGCATTTGGATCCATGACCACTGTTGAAATACCTCTATCCATAAAGACATTAACTGGATAAGGTTGGTATCGCTGTCTGAGAGAATATCTCTCTGCATATGTGTCAGTCACTGGTGCTCCAGGGGGTTGTCTGCATAATGAGTGACTTTGAGCGTTTTTGACTCTTTGGGCTGTCAAGTTCATGGGGGTGAGAGGGGCATTGCTGGGACCCTCTCTTCAGTCCCCCTCTGGTCGACCTGTCGATCAATCCTCCATACTTCATCACTCCTGGTATTGGTAGCCATATCTTTGTTACTCCTCCAAGATGTCGATAGTAATTTGCATGATCATTGAAACTCCAGTTCATATAGCTACACTCTCCTTCTGGGTTGCACCACACCCATTTCCCCAGTACCTGTTGTTATCTAATGGGTTATCGAATGTTATCATCTCAGTCGGGAACAGTGGACATTCCTTTATCCTTGTCCTCAGGTTATCTCGTCCTTCTACTATTTTGTTTTTTTTTCTTTCTCCATATTCATATCCACCATCACCTTCATCCCTATGGTCTTCTCAGTAGTTGTGCGGCATTATGTAATGCAGATCTTCACCCACTTTCAGTCCATCTGCTAGCCATGATGGCATCCAGGACCACAGGTATGACAACCAACTCTGGTCTTTTCCTGTCCCCTTGGCTTTTTCCTCCATCTTGGCATGCATCTTTCGACAGTCTTGTCACTGCTTCTGTCAGTGTGAATTCTCTCCATCATTGGCAGGGGCGAATGCGTAACAGGAACTCCCAACCTTGGTGCAAACACCTCCTTCCACAGCTGTTAGAAGGTTTAGAACATATTTGTTTTGGAGTGCCATCAACCTTACTGCTCGTAGCTCTTCTTTTATCACACTGTAGAGTTTATTGTCTGCATCAGCTCCCATCTGGTTATCTGCAACAATTTTGCATTTGTGTATGTCTGGACGGCTGTAACCACTGATGAGAAAAACATCTCTATCCTGTTGAATAACCGATGTTCAGGTGGTACATCATCTAGTGATGTTTCTGATGAGAAAAATCTGTCTCCTTTCACTCTACTCACTTCTACGGCTTCTTTCTTCCCTTTTCTTCTACTTCCACGGACCTCTTCTTTCTTTTGTTTTTAACCATCTTAGGAAAATTGTCTATCTTCACGTCTTTCTGCGGCACTACCAGTGCTGGAATATTGATGTGCACCAACAAACAAACTCCTCCCCAGTTGGGTGGCAGCTTCTCGTATTCCTTGGACCCACACGCCCAATAGTGATCTATTAATACTGCTGTGCTGACCTTCATTTCTGGATGCTTATCTCTATCTTTTACTGCACCTTCATTCTGGTAACATAATGCTGGTTTCTTCAGTGGTGTTATGGGCATTGGTCCAGCTTCACTGTCTACCCAGGTGAGCAACTTAGTACTCAGCACTCCATTCCTTCAGGCATTTGTCCTTTTCTCCTTGCACTGTGTTCACTGGTGCTTGTATTAGGGTGTGTGCTTTGCTTCCTACTACTCCCTCTTTCCATAAAGACATTTACTGTATAAGGTTGGAATGGCTGTCTGAGAGAATATCTCTCTGTATACGTGT